>NC_069500.1:1141358973-1141672723 GCF_027579735.1 Bombina bombina
GCGTTAGGGGCCTCTAACGCTGGTTTTCACGGCTAACGCCAAACTCCAAATCTAGGCCAAAGTATCTATCTTGAAAGTTTAAAGTTGTATCTGCCAATTAATATTTGCCACACTCCCACAGTGACTATTAATGGGAAGTTCCTTAACTGAGATCTATACCCAGCCTCTCTCCTGTCATAACAGAGAGTTATCACAGATATCACAGTCTTGTAAAGTGAGGTAGAGAGTTCCTACACGATAGGGGCCGATCTGGAGAAGAGGTAACAAGAGAGAAGGAAAGAAGGAGGTCATGCACAGAGATAAAGGGATGCAAGGGAGTAGTGTTATTGATGACTTTGAAAGTCAGAGTCAGGATTTTGTGTTTTATTCTGGAGGTTAGGGAAGTTACTGAAGGGATTGGCAGGTGAGGAGCAACGTGTAAGGAAGATCATCCTAGCAGGGACATTCACTATAGATTGCAAAGGAGAAAGCAGCTAGGGAGATCTGTTTGGAAAGAATTGAAACTATCACCTGTTATGACATTTCAACACTTGCAAGTAAGTGTGCAGCATTTGTAAAATCCAGGTTTAACAGATTACCATTTTTCCCGCAATGTTATCTAATGGAAACCAATGCTAAATACCTAATAGACTATAGGTACTGATAGTCTCAATTCTTGAAATCATTTTAAAGTGTAACAAATGCATGGGGCAGAGGCGTAACTAGAAGTCTCAGGGCCCCGGTGCAAGAATCCATGAAGGCCCCCCCAACTTGCAATACATACATATATATATATATATATATATATATATATATATATATACACACATAGACACAGATATACAACCCCCAGCCACCAAACACTGTAACTACATGTTTATATCACACAGAACCTCTCTTTATGGTTTATATTTACACCAAGTATTATTTAGTACAAATTCTAATTTATTTATATAAAGTACATAGGTAAAGTAGTGATTAGGAGCAGCTAATCACACGTAGTACAATATCTAGTTTATATATATGTCTGTACAGTGTAGTACAATAACATGGTTAAAGTGCAGCTGTTCAGTACTCGCTGCTCATTGGCTGCTCTACACAACCTCTGCAGCTCTATTGACCGATAAGGAAATGCTCCTATATAACATTATACACACACAGATGACTGTAATACTGTAAGGTAGACTATTTAAACCATTTAACCAATATATAAAGCAGTGAGCACAGTTATTTACAAACCATTACCTTTATCTGGCCTTCATTCTCATTAACCAAGATGCCTATACATTTTGAACCCAAAACAAAAATAGCACTGCAATTTATGACAAAAGGAACAGTTTAAATGCAGTTAATATTGTACAGTATGTATTGTACCAAAATAAAATGATTAAATATGCCCCTAACACGTACATTAACATAATTAAAAAGTTATGCATTTAAGCTAGAATGAAATGTGCTTGAAATGAAAGCACCATCCATGAAACTTATTGTAACTACTTTTAGTAGAAAAGCTTACATAGCATTGGCAGATAAGGGGTTATTTTATATTTCATAAGTTTATGATGTGGCAATAAGGTTTAGAATAGCATGGCAATTGCTATGAGCTCTGAGGGGGTTAACCAGTGTTAATGTGCTGGAATTCTATGTTGGAGAGCAGACTCCTTCAACATTCCAGTGGGCCCAGCACAGCTTCTGTGCAACCACAACAAGCCACCCTTTGTCCTCCTCCCCAGTCCTCATGCAGCCTTTTTATATAACACCAAAACAACAGACAAAAAAAACTTCCACCAAAGAACCACTGATATTCTTATTTGTCAAATTGCCAAGCAGTCCCTTTCCTTTATATGTTACCTACCAATTATGTTCTCAGTCAGTGAATATAACGATAAACACACATACATTTAATATGCTGCCCACTGCCCGTAGCTGCTCCAGCACACCCAGCCTCAAACAGACTCAGGCAGCAGGATAGCCATCCGGCTGTCATGTGACCAGACGCTCAATACGGCCAACATACTGGCACATTTTCCTAACCTCCAAACATCACATCTGCTCAACACTCAGCCCAGACCTATGCAGTCTCGCATATACACCGTGACCCTACCCGTTAGTGGGTCCGTCCGCAGCATTGTGCTATAGCCTGGCTGTGTGCGATTCTGATCTTCCTGCACAAGGCCTGTGCTGGAAGATCAGTGTCGCACACAGCCAGGCTATAGTGCAAGGCTAAGTGCGCTGCACCTGTGGCATTGGCAGCCTTGGGGATGATGTACCCATAAATGTACGGTACCTGCAGCAGAGCAGCATCCTTTTGCTGAGCCTCATGGTCCCCAAGCTGATGCAGTGACCTCACCCAGCCGGTTCCAGTATCCCAATCTCTCAACCATTTGTTCATTGTCCCCGTTTTAAGGGAATACCGGAGAAATACCTCACATAATATCAGCTGTGCTGCGGAGTTATGGGGTTGCAATGACCAAGTAGATTATAATGCATTCCTAAACCTAGCTATAATCTACTTGGTAATTGCGACCCCATAACTCCGCAGCGCAGCTTATATTAATGTGAGGTATTTCTCAGGTATTCCCTTAAAACTGCTGGGGCAATGAACAAACGGCTGATGGTGCCGTATTTAGGGTTCCAGGATGCAATCATAATGCACTGTCATGTTCTTACCTGCATGTGTACACCTTTAAGCACTGCTTATATAAACCTACACCTCCCCCTTCCAGGTGCCAATTAATTTGTTAGTGTACAGCGTGCTAACTTGCTAGTAGCTGCTTGTTCTAACCTCCTGGCTCAACTAAAGAATTTTCACCTACTATTTGGATTACAACTAAACTACTAAACGTAGAATTTTCAGTTATTTGTCCTCTCCTGATTACAAAACCTAAGGACTTATCTTTCATCAAGTGCTATCTCATTTTGTTTACTTCAACTCACTTGTGGAGCAACAACCAGGGGCGCCTCCTGTGAAGCTACATTATTACTACCTCGGATCTACAGCCTTCTTTAGCATTTATCATCCGGTGCTCACACACGCACCCTAAATCAACCGGAGATCCTGAAATCCCTCTACCGCAAACAGAGTCCGGCTCAGACGCTGCGCTGTGAACTCCTCACAAGCCTCTGCCTGTCAGCGTATTCCTGCTGCCGATTGGTCAGGCGCGACACACCCCTCTGTGCCTGTCAGCTCTCTGCAGCGGTAGCACCTCTCCGATCTCTCACGCTGACTCCACTCCTATCTCAGCAGTGTACTATTTCAGCACTCCTCAAATACTCACACAGTTGAACAGACCAGCTTTATATCTTCAAGGATTGGGACTTTAACTTGTAAAGTAGGTTCCTGCTGAATATATGCTCATTGTCATCTAACAGTCAGCTAGAACTTTCTTGCTCATCTCTCTCCTGTAACCAGTTAACAGGAGTAAAACTACTCATATTCACTTCCTTTGCACTAAGTTGTCTGCAGTTGAGATTCACAACAACAAAGTCAATCCATAGCTATCACATATTAATTGGCCATAATAAGCATGGATCCAGCAGACCTCCCAAATGTGGTTTACAATCTCTCCCAAAGGGTAGACCAATTGTCACAAGCACTTAGAGAGCTGCAATTGCAGAATGACAGCCTTAGGGCAGCCATTAGAGACAACACCCCTGAACCACAGGTATGTTTGCCAGAGAGATTCACTGGCGATAGGAAAATGTTCAGACAATTCAGAAACGCCTGCTACCTCTTATTTCAAATGAGGCCTAAGACATACCACACGGAGAGACTGAAGGTGATGACCGTCATCTCCTTCTTATCTAGTGAACCTAGGGTATGGGCTGACAACCTCTTCGAAAATAATGACCCTATCCTCACTTCTTTATCTGATTTCTTCGCACAAATGAGTTTATTATATGAAGACACACAGAAACAACTAACAGCTGAGCTTAAAATGCGCTCATTACGCCAGGGCCGTCGCCCAGTAGAGGAATATCTATCTGAATTCAAACTTTACATCAAGGATTCAGAATGGAGTGAGGTAGCCCTGCGCAATCAGTACCGGCTAGGGTTGTCCGATGCTCTAAAAGACGAACTTGCCCGTACGGATCTTCCTAGGACCCTGGAGGGACTTATGACCTTGTCTGTCCAGATCGACCGGAGAATCAGAGAACGCAGGTCAGAAAGACAACAATCCGATGCACCTCATAGGTATACGCCTGGGTTGTCTAGCACTAAGGATTCATCAGTACCCATGGAGCTTGGCTTTACCAAGGGGCCATTAACATTGGATGAAAGACATCGCCGCCAACAGAAGAATCTCTGTATGTACTGTGCTTCTCCAAATCATCCTGTTAAGGATTGTCCACTACTGCTACGTCAAAAAAGATGTAAGTCGAAACATATTTCTCATTGTTTGACAAATAAAGTGGTTGATGTCACTTACTGTACCTTGTCTCTATCTCTACAGTGGGACCTCCAGATGTTCAGAGCGGAAGCAATCATTGACTCAGGAGCATTCTCCAATTTCATCGATCTCTCCCTTGTAAATAAAAATAAAATACCCTTGTGTGTCAAAGCAAAACCTGTCTCCCTTCGTGTAATTGATGGTACATATGTTAGTTCTGGGCCTGTTACACACCACACCATCCCACTCAAGGTTACTACAGGTAAGGGGCACGTTGAGTACTTGTCTTTCGATGTTCTTCCTTCTCCTCTATACCCCATAGTATTGGGTTTATCCTGGCTGCAACAACATCAACCTACAATCTCATGGCAGTCATTACAAGTTGAACTGGATTCAACATACTGCAAGACTTCTTGCTATCCCCATCAACAGGTACTACAACTCTCCCAGACGACTTTACCACAGGAATATCAAGATTTCTCTGACGTATTCGATAAAAAGCAAGCAGAGACTCTTCCTCCCCATCGTATATATGACTGTCCTATTGAGCTGTTGCCTGGTTCCAGCATACCTTACGGACATATATATCCACTCTCCCAACCTGAATTAATTCATCTCAAGGCATACTTAGATGAGAACCTACAGAAAGGGTTCATCAGACCATCTACCTCCCCAGCAGGTGCCGGGATCTTTTTCGTTAAGAATAAGGATAACTCATTGAGGCCCATAATAGACTATCGTGAGCTAAATAGAAGAACCAAAAAGAACAGGTACCCTCTTCCACTGATCCCAGAATTAGTGGAACGCCTTAGCAAAGCAACTATTTACACCAAGTTGGATTTGAGAGGCGCTTACAACCTCGTTAGGATCAGGGAAGGGGATGAGTGGCTCACCGCTTTTCGGACACGCTACGGACTCTATGAATACCTGGTTATGCCGTTTGGGCTATGCAACGCCCCGGCTACCTTCCAGTATTTTATAAATGATATATTCAGAGATCTACTGGACGTTTGCTTAGTAATATACTTAGACGACATCTTGATATATTCAAACAATATGGAAGACCATAAGAAACATGTCCGATGGGTGTTAGGTCGATTAAGAACACACCACTTGTACGCTAAATTAGAGAAGTGCTCTTTCCACACCGAGGAAATCACCTTCCTGGGATACAAAATCACCTCTACTGGAGTTGAAATGGAAGATGGAAAAATCGACACCATTCTTAAATGGCCTACCCCTACCAACAGGAAACAGGTTCAGCGTTTCCTAGGCTTTGCAAATTTTTATCGCAAGTTTATTAAAGGATTTTCAATGATTGCGAAACCTCTCTGCAGACTCACAGGTTCTCAAACTCGTTTTATTTGGACACCTGAAACCGAAAAAGCCTTCAACTTCCTCAAACAGAGCTTCACCACTGCTCCTATCCTCCGATTCCCAGATGCGAATCTCCAGTACATCCTAGAAGTTGATGCATCTGAGTACGCACTTGGTGCAATACTCTCACAGCGCAAAACTCCATCAGAACCAATCCATCCAGTAGCGTTCTTCTCCAGACTAATGAATACAGCCGAACAAAATTATGCTGTTGGAGAGAAGGAACTACTCGTGATTAAGTCAGCTCTTGAACACTGGAGACACCTCTTGGAAGGAACGATTTACCCTATACTCATTTTTACTGATCACAAGAACTTGGAATATCTTCAATCAAGCAAAACTCTCTCTGCTAGACAAGCTCGTTGGAGTTTGTTCTTTACTAGATTTAATTTCCTCATAACTTATCGGCCAGGCTCCCGGAATGGTAAGGCCGATTCCCTCTCTAGGCATCTAATACGGCAGGACCAGGAGATACAACCACAAGCTATCCTTCCACCTCAACATTTCCTCGGTCTCACTAAAGACTTCATTCATAATCTACGTACACAACAACAAGAGGATACAACAATCCCCAAGGACATACAACAAGCAGACACCAGAGGAATTTCTCATGTAAAGGGTAAAATATACATACCTCCCAACCTCAGAGAAGAGGTCCTTCGTGACCATCATGATACCCCTCTATCGGGACATCCAGGTATCCACAGAACCAGCGAACTCATAGGTAGAAACTTCTGGTGGCCTAACCTTAGACATTCCGTGGACAAATACATCAAGTCATGCCTTGCATGTACTGTTTCTAAATCACAAAAGACCAAACCATCAGGCTACCTCCAATCACTGCCCATTCCAGAAAGACCTTGGCATACCGTTGGTATGGACTTTATTGTCGAATTACCTTTATCAAACCAGTCTAACACTATTCTAGTTGTGGTTGATCTGTTGACAAAGATGGCCCATTTCATTCCCTACAAAAAGCTGCCTACGGCCTCAGAAACTGCATCCCTGTTCCTGAAACATATCGTCCGCCTCCATGGCCTTCCATCCATCATAGTTTCCGATAGGGGCTCTCAGTTCACTTCCAAGTTCTGGAGACAACTATGCGCTGTCCTGAAAATCAACCATCGTTATAGTACAGCATACCACCCACAAACCAATGGGCAGACAGAGCGTGTAAACCAGTGGATCGAACAGTACATTCGCTGTTATTGTTCCCACCAACAGGATGAATGGGAGACCAACATTCCTATGGCAGAATTTGCCTACAATAACTCCTTAAATGGATCTACTAAGTGTTCTCCTTTTTATGCAAACTATGGCTACCATCCAACCTTCCATCTCTTCCCTCATCTGAACACTGCCTCACCTCATGTTGACGATACAGTAAATTCCTTATTAGACACCTTCGAATTTCTTAAAGCCAATATACATCTGGCCCAGCAAAGCCAGAAAAGATACTATGACTCCAAAAGAAGCAAGCCACCACTCTACCGAGTTGGAGATATGGTTTGGCTTTCGACCAAACATCTGAAATTGAAGACACCTTCGCGGAAATTCTCACAAATGTACATCGGTCCTTACAAGATAACTAACGTGATCAGCGAAAACGCTGTAACATTGGCTCTTCCTCCGGAGATTCCGGTTCACCCCACTTTTCATGTGACGTTGGTGAAACCCTATGTCCCGACCAGATTACAATCTTCGGATCAGCCTCAACCTCCCGTAGTTCTCGTAGAGGACGTCTATGAAATATCTTCTATTCTCAATTCCAGACTGCATCGTGGACAATTGCAGTATCTGGTCAGGTGGAAAGGCTACTCCTCTGACGAGGATTCTTGGGAACCATCCACCAACCTCAATGCTTCTCGTTTGGTTGCTCGTTTCCACCGTGATAATCCGGACAAGCCCGGACCCTCCGCTGCGGTGCAGCTTCCTTGAGGGGGGGATCTGTCATGTTCTTACCTGCATGTGTACACCTTTAAGCACTGCTTATATAAACCTACACCTCCCCCTTCCAGGTGCCAATTAATTTGTTAGTGTACAGCGTGCTAACTTGCTAGTAGCTGCTTGTTCTAACCTCCTGGCTCAACTAAAGAATTTTCACCTACTATTTGGATTACAACTAAACTACTAAACGTAGAATTTTCAGTTATTTGTCCTCTCCTGATTACAAAACCTAAGGACTTATCTTTCATCAAGTGCTATCTCATTTTGTTTACTTCAACTCACTTGTGGAGCAACAACCAGGGGCGCCTCCTGTGAAGCTACATTATTACTACCTCGGATCTACAGCCTTCTTTAGCATTTATCATCCGGTGCTCACACACGCACCCTAAATCAACCGGAGATCCTGAAATCCCTCTACCGCAAACAGAGTCCGGCTCAGACGCTGCGCTGTGAACTCCTCACAAGCCTCTGCCTGTCAGCGTATTCCTGCTGCCGATTGGTCAGGCGCGACACACCCCTCTGTGCCTGTCAGCTCTCTGCAGCGGTAGCACCTCTCCGATCTCTCACGCTGACTCCGCTCCTATCTCAGCAGTGTACTATTTCAGCACTCCTCAAATACTCACACAGTTGAACAGACCAGCTTTATATCTTCAAGGATTGGGACTTTAACTTGTAAAGTAGGTTCCTGCTGAATATATGCTCATTGTCATCTAACAGTCAGCTAGAACTTTCTTGCTCATCTCTCTCCTGTAACCAGTTAACAGGAGTAAAACTACTCATATTCACTTCCTTTGCACTAAGTTGTCTGCAGTTGAGATTCACAACAACAAAGTCAATCCATAGCTATCACATGCACTGACTTACCTCTTCCTGACTTCTTTTCCCTTCACAGACAGTCCCTGCATTACTGGCTGCATTCACACAGACAGCTCCTTCCTCCTTCTTTCCCGCTCTGACCACTCAGCAGCCATTGTTGCAGAGCGTTGCCATGGTAACCCACGGCAACTCTCTGATTGAAAACGGAAAACAATTCTGAAAACAAACATAAGTTGTTTTTTTTTTTTTTTTTAAATGGTTGTTAAAAAAAAAAAAAGGTTGTTGAAAAAAAAAGTTAGTTGTACTGAAGCTGAGACCCCCTTGAGGGTTTGACCTGCCGGGCCCGGTCGCAATCGTGGCCTCTGCACCACCACCGATAGTTACATCCCTGGCATGGGGTATTGATCAGCTAAAGTTATTACACAGATACTTGGCACTGTTGAAGTATGGGGGGGTGACTTTATTGCATACTTGAGTCACTGGTGGTTAAGAGTACAAATATACCATGTGTTCATACAGACCAGTGTCCTCTCATAAGCACAATATGGTATGCCCTATAATGAATATAGGAAAGTAATGTCTATATATGTATATATACTGCGGATAATACGGTTGTAAGGCACATTCAAAATATCCTGGTTGTGTCAAGATGTTTAAATAGTCCCATACCGGGGTACATAGGTAGACCCTCACTCAGGATATTGAACTACATAGGAGGATAAATATATATAGCTGCTTAAATGGTGCTTGCTGGATCGTATCTAATATGTAATGGCTTAGTTAGCACATTAATACAAAGCAATATATATTTATATATGCTGTATATATATATATATATATATATATATATATACTGTATGAGAAAGTTATTTTATAGGTAAGTATTTAATGACAAGACATGTCTGGATCATATATACAAAACTTGTATTGAATAAAAAGCACACTTGAAAAGAGTTAACTTATAATTGAGCAGTATGTCTATTGCATCGAGTATCACTGTCAGATTATGTACATGTTAGCTTAAAAGGTTAAAGAAAAAAGAGGGCGCCTCATAGTGTGGTATATCCTATGTCTAAGAATATAGGAGTACGGTGAATGAAGGCTTACCGGACTTAGATGCACTGTGCTGTAACCAGTGCTCTCTGGCAGTCTAGCTCTTTACAGCGGCTAGTTAACTGTTCCACGATCAACTGCGGGATACAGCTTGTCGTCAATTCAATTGCATGGAAATACAACTGCGGCTGCAAATAAATCCAACAACTTCTAAGAGGATTAATATATATAAACACTTTAATAGAATGCAACGCGTTTCTCAACTACAACTAGTCGTTTCATCAGGCAGGTAAAAAAAGCGAATAGAGTACAATGTAATTACTGAGATTAAATACAAAAAACGGAAGTTGTCAGAGGTAAATAAAACCAATGAAAACATAGGTAACAAAACGATCTAAAGGAAACCGTATGAGAGCTGTTAAGGTGTGCAAAATTATATAAGCAATTTCATTGGCAAACAAGAACGGCCACATTTGGACAATATGTGTTTACAAATGTCAGACTTCGTAATGTAACAAAATACTCAAATATGTATCATTAATATGAATAAATATAAAAACAATCATTTGTATTAAAAATCTAGACGAATGTTCTTTGAACTTTTTAGTGGCGTTAAATAATAAACCAACCAGTACTATAATTAAGTTCTGTTGGTTTGGTTAAAACAATGTAACTTGGTCTATATCCTTGATTATAACTAGAAAAATGATGTAAGTCTATGTGTTAGTATCATGATTATAATGAAAATCTAACAGAATATATCGCCTCTTAAAGGCGACAGACGTAATTTCTGTTTTTTTTTGAGAAATAATCTATAAAGTACTAGGATTTCTCTAAGGACGTACTATAAAGATAGAAAGAGTATGTTGAAATATGTGTAATGCATGTGATGTAAATAAAGAACGTATGTGTAGTATGTGTAAAAAGAGGGTATGTAAAAAATAAAAATAATTCAACGATTCAATTATTTTTATTTTTTACATATCCTCTTTTTACAAGTTTTGTATATATGATCCAGACATGGCTTGTCATTAAATACTGACCTATGAAATAACTTTCTCATATATATATATATATATATATATATATATATATATATATATATATATATACTATTATTTTTGTTACTAGAGCACTAAATATAACATCAAGGTTGTTGTGATAACCAATCAAGTCTATCTGAGTTAGACACTGGAGAATTGCAATATACTCAAATATCTACTTACTACTTGTGGCTCTTATGTTAACCACAGGGTAAAAGCAAAAATGACAGGAGCACCGGTAGATGAAACAACAGAGTTTATTCCAAGACAACGCTGAGTGTAAAATAGTGCACACAAAAGTTACTGATAATAACGATACTGTTCATAATGAAATAGTGCTCTTCAAGCACTGACAGTGGCTGTTTGCCAAAAATAGGATAGAGTGTCAAAGAACATCTGACGCGTTTTGGCTAGAAAGCCATAGTCTTAGCTGGTAAAAATTTAAAAGCAATCGCCCTTTTTCTAGGGCTAGCACTCATCCTATTGGGCAGCCAGTTGAGCCAATCCGGACTCACTTATGGTTAACAAGCAAATCTTAACTCTGAACACGCCAGTTTGGGTAATTACCATTTTAAACAATGAATAATGAATAAATAATGATAAATAAACAATGATGTGGTGTAATCAATTTAAAGTCACATATACCCAAATGTCACACAAAATTAAATGCAAACATATAATTTTCATAATTGCAAAATAATGCGCTACTGATTCATTCATTTTGTTGTCAATTCCTAAGTTATCAGGTACTCTCAACCTAACCATTTAAAGGGATATTACTTCTATTACACTCTTGATAGTTCTCTATTGTATATTTACTCCGCTCACTTTATTTAAAGGTTTGTGGAGCACATAATAATGTACTCTTATGAATACCCTCCAAGAAATCCAATTATACTATAATACATATGTAACAATATCGGTACTATCCATGTATATGGAGAGAGGTATATGGAATACAATTTTATAATTTTACATAGGGTAGATATTAATCTGTTTATGGAGTCTAGTGTGATGTATCCTCATTTTCATATTCATTGAGTTGGTGGTCTTATGTTAACCTTCATGCACAATGAATATAGTGGGTTATTTATAAATAGGCAATTGTGATAAATAATTGCTTTTTGTTAATGTGCTAACTAAGCCATTACATATAGAGTCTGAGGACTTATATATTAGATACAATCCAGCAAGCACCATTTGAACTACTGTTTGTTATTCAGGCCTCAATCAGCACACTTGGTGCTGCTTCACTTGTGAGTATATCGTATATCACATAGAGGGAGGATTTCCACATTTGAAACTTTATTGCACCAAGAGGCACCTTCTTTTGTTTTTCATAATATTAGATGTTAGACTATTCCAGTGATGAAATACCATCTGTCTAATTCTTAGCAACCCCAAAATGTTTCCTTATATTTATGGCTAACATACTCTTAAATATATCAAAGTCCCTAGCTGGGCAAAAACCAAGCATCATACACAATATTTGTAATTCAAAATCAGTTAAATGAAAGGAAGATAAACTGATAATTCCTTAATTAGGAGTACTCTCTTTTTTATTGTATTCCCCATTTGTTGTAAGTTATATCTTACAGCTTTGATTAAGTGCTTTGGATGTAGAAAAAGTGTCATTTGTGATTTGTAACCATAATTAGTTGTGTCCTTTTTGTATATTTAAAATTATATGATAAAGAGTCTTAGTAAGAGCTTACTAACAGGGCAGAAGGTCAGTATGATTTTGAGTGTTCTATTGTTGAATGTTTCGCTGGCTTTAGCTCGATAGAACTTTATGGATACCCCAACAATAGTATTAAAGGGACACTAAACCCAAAATTATTCTTTCATGGTTCAGGTAGAGAATACAATTTTAAACAATGTTCCAATTTACTTCTATTATCTAATTGGCTTAATTTTTTAGATATTCTTTGTTGAAGAAATAGCAATGCACATGAGTGAGCCAATAACATGAGGCATCTGTGTGCAGCCGCCAACCAGGAGCTACTGAGCCTATCTAGATGTGCTTTTCTGCAAAGAATATCAAGAGAATGAAGCAAATTAGATAATAGAGGTAATTTAGAAAGTTGTTTAAAATTGCATGCTCTTTCTAAATCATGAAAGAAAAAATATGTGTTTAATGTCCCTTTAAGGTCAATATATTTTTAATTAACTCATAAGAATCTGTTTGACATATTATAATATACAAAAATGAAACACAACAGCTTTACAGTTTATTATCTAAGAAGTGCACCAATACCTCAAGTACTCGGGCTTCATATTAGACCGTAATGAATTAAACTTATCATTGGGTGAAAATCCACTAATATAAGCAAAGCAACATTTTAGAGACCTTTAAATATGCAACCAAATGATGAAGTCTAAATGGTAGGATATATTGTTAGGTCATAAGTTGTCATACTAGTATTAAAATATGGTTGTGTGTGTTCATTTTCAAATATAGCAGAATCAGTGACCTATATGAAGTTTTCCACCATCTGTTCTACAGAGAAGTTCAAAACAATTTGATCAATACTGAAATTGACCATGTAATGGAGTTCCCTACAGGGAGTGCAGAATTATTAGGCAAGTTGTATTTTTGAGGATTAATTTTATTATTGAACAACAACCATGTTCTCAATGAACCCAAAAAACTCATTAATATCAAAGCTGAATAGTTTTGGAAGTAGTTTTTAGTTTGTTTTTAGTTATAGCTATTTTAGGGGGATATCTGTGTGTGCAGGTGACTATTACTGTGCATAATTATTAGGCAACTTAACAAAAAACAAATATATACCCATTTCAATTATTTATTTTTACCAGTGAAACCAATATAACATCTCAACATTCACAAATATACATTTCTGACATTCAAAAACAAAACAAAAACAAATCAGTGACCAATATAGCCACCTTTATTTGCAAGGACACTGAAAAGCCTGCCATCCATGGATTCTGTAAGTGTTTTGATCTGTTCACCATCAACATTGCGTGCAGCAGCAACCACAGCCTCCCAGACACTGTTCAGAGAGGTGTACTGTTTTCCCTCCTTGTAAATCTCACATTTGATGATGGACCACAGGTTCTCAATGGGGTTCAGATCAGGTGAACAAGGAGGCCATGTCATTAGATTTTCTTCTTTTATACCCTTTCTTGCCAGCCACACTGTGGAGTACTTGGACGCGTGTGATGGAGCATTGTCCTGCATGAAAATCATGTTTTTCTTGAAGGATGCAGACTTCTTCCTGTACCACTGCTTGAAGAAGGTGTCTTCCAGAAACTGGCAGTAGGACTGGGAGTTGAGCTTGACTCCATCCTCAACCCAAAAAGGCCCCACAAGCTCATCTTTGATGATACCAGCCCAAACCAGTACTCCACCTCCACCTTGCTGGTGTCTGAGTCGGACTGGAGCTCTCTGCCCTTTACCAATCCAGCCACGGGCCCATCCATCTGGCCCATCAAGACTCACTCTCATTTCATCAGTCCATAAAACCTTAGAAAAATCAGTCTTGAGATATTTCTTGGCCCAGTCTTGACGTTTCAGCTTGTGTGTCTTGTTCAGTGGTGGTCGTCTTTCAGCCTTTCTTACCTTGGCCATGTCTCTGAGTATTGCACACCTTGTGCTTTTGGGCACTCCAGTGATGTTGCAGCTCTGAAATATGGCCAAACTGGTGGCAAGTGGCATCTTGGCAGCTGCACGCTTGACTTTTCTCAGTTCATGGGCAGTTATTTTGCGCCTTGGTTTTTCCACACGCTTCTTGCGACCCTGTTGACTATTTTGAATGAAACGCTTGATTGTTCGATGATCACGCTTCAGAAGCTTTGCAATTTTAAGAGTGCTGCATCCCTCTGCAAGATATCTCACTATTTTTGAATTTTCTGAGCCTGTCAAGTCCTTCTTTTGACCCATTTTGCCAAAGGAAAGGAAGTTGCCTAATAATTATGCACACCTGATATAGGGTGTTGATGTCATTAGACCACACCCCTTCTCATTACAGAGATGCACATCACCTAATATGCTTAATTGGTAGTAGGCTTTCGAGCCTATACAGCTTGGAGTAAGACAACATGCATAAAGAGGATGATGTGGTCAAAATACTCATTTGCCTAATAATTCTGCACTCCCTGTATAGTATGTCACATATTGGTAGATTTACAGCCTAAATAATACTGTTCAAAATAAAGTTTCCTAGATGGCTATTCTTTCTGTAAATAAAATATTTATTATAATATTTAGGGAACATTTGTGTTTAAATAGTTTAAACCAATAAAACCTTTATTAGATTCATTTTTCCTAATGCGCGTGTAAAGGAAAAAAAACTTAAAAAAATAAATAAATAAATAAAATAAAAAATCATGTGCATTTCCATTTAGATTTTTATGTCACTTTAACACTAGAATACTGAATATTTTTTGGTGAAAAAGCAAATTAAAGAGAGCATGTTTTTGTCTCGCTAAGTTGTCACTAATTTTGTTGTTATTTACACTTAAACAATAATCTGCAAAAGTTTTGTTCTCTTAACATTTACATTGACAGATCCAAAACAATCCCTCATATAGGGCTACATTTCAAATGGCGCTAACTTTTGTGCGAAAGCAATATAGTCTTTTTTTGGCATCTTGTGCATGTCAGAAAAAATTGAAAGTAAATGTGTTTGCAATTTATGCTTGGCGGGTTTGCGCAACTTGAAAGCTTGTGTAAAGGTTAGGGGAAGAAACAAAGTTGTATTAAACACAACATAAATACACTAAAAAGTACAGTTACACTCATGAAAACACTATCTTATAAAAAATATTTAAAAACAATTATTACAAAAGTTATAAGGGCTCAAATATATATGGTATAAGGTGTGTGATGAATATGTTTAAACATGTGTATGTATGTATGTACTGTATACTGATGTATTTATGTATTTATTTATATATATATATGTATTTACATACATATATACACACACATATAAACACATATAAACATATGTATATATATAAATATATATAAATATATATATATATATATATATATATGTGTATATATATATATATATATATATATATATATATATATATATATATTGTGTGTATGTGTATGTAAAGTGGAGCCCTTTGTAGTCATATATATTAAAACATGAAGAAAGAAAAAAAAATATTTAATATTAATATTTAATGATATGTCTTACTGTAAATATTTTACATTACAAAAACAGCAACAGTGTATATAAAGGATATGTAATTAAATGTGTGAAGGTAAGAGGAGAGTCCTATATACTTGATAGAAGTTAGATGCAGAGAGGACATAATAGTGAAGACCGTTATGATATGGAACACAGCAACTGCAAGGAAATATACTCACATAATATATAGCTATTTCTAAGCTCTTAAAGGTAGTGCTTGTAGGTTTAAAACCTCATGGTTCCACAACAGTTATGTCCAAAATCCGACGTACATTTCATTGGTACAACGCCCACTTTTTCAAGCATAATGAGCTTCATCATGTGTGATCTTTTGAATATCCAGCAGTCCTCTGATTCGTCATAAAATTGTGTGATGTCATTCAACGCACATGATCCTAACAAATTGATATATTTTTCTGAATAGTAATTTAGGAATCCATACAATGAAAGCCATATAACAATATATACAATAGTAACTATATAGATCAACTTGATTAAAAACCTAATTGAATGTTTCTCAAACATAAAAAATTATATATATAAAAAAAAAAACATTTATAATAACATGTCATACTAGGGATTCGATCCACTGATAGAAGGGAGAGGTGAAAAATAAAATCTGTAGGTGAACACCCTACCTCTATGCTAAACCTAAACATGGTAAACAGTCATGTCTATAAATATAAGTGATTAGAAACCATGTTAGTGTATATGTAGTTGACTACAATAAACCCAATTAAAATCTCTGATAATAAGAGAATAATCATATATTTATGCATAACTATGTGAGAGTGCAAGATGATCCATAAAAGTATTATCTAGAATGTCTCCAATTCTAATATTTGGAAAACCCTAATAGGGATTCGAACAATGAAATAAAAAAGGAAAAGTCAAAATTCTTCAAGTTGGGTATTAACTCAATGAGCTAAATTCTAGGGGCAGTGCTAAGGAACAAAAATCATAAACTAACATATAATATATAATATGAGAGCTCTATTAACTCATGTATACCCATATAGCAACTATACAGGGTTATAGAAAATGAGAAAGTTCAAAATCTGTGTTTAACCCATTGGGTATCAGAGTTTTTAGATTAAAAATCCATTTAATTTCTGATTTACCCAGTGGGATTAGAAATGTAATACATAATGTAATGTAATACATAATTTTTATTTAAGTATTTAGGTAATAATATGTTTTATTGTGTATGTACTGTAAATAGTTATAGTAATATGTTCTAAGTATTTTTAAATAGATATTCACACACACACATATATATATACATATATATATATATATATATATATATTTACCTATATTTAATCATATATATCAATATTTATATATAGCGGTATAGATATATATTTTACCCAAAAATAATCATATAAATATATATAAATATTTATTTAAGAATATAAAGAGCATGTTCTTCTTTGTGAAGAAAATTGGAATGTAAAATATGGATAATTTATGTCCGATTTAGTGCTCTTGAACAAACGTGATCGGGTTAGCACGCATGTATGGGTGTTAGGGTTTTTACATTAATGCAATATCTGAAGTCCAACTCTTTGTGCCCATCTAGCAAAGTTAATGCGTGAACAGGAGCAATATATAACATGCCGCTAGCAATCTAGCCTATAATATGTAATTTTATCATATGACTTTTGAAGCCTCACTAATACATTTTTAGTAAAAGTAGATACTAAATAAATCTCTTTTTTTCAAAGTCCTTGAGGTGAAAATGTACTTGCTTACATATTTTTCATTTACAAAAGTGAAGGTTGTGAAAAAGCTAAGTGAAGACAGTTATCTAAAGATTTTGCAAGTCCACATAATTGGTCATTTGTGTATGCTCTGTATAGAATTAAAAAAATAAATTAAAATAAAAACACTTTGCAAATACGCCTTGTAAATAAGCCTTGAATTGTTTTCATAGATGCTGTCTTCATGGCCGGTGGCATAACTTGTTTACAAACTTACAAAAAAACATTATTTGTTAGAAACATAATATATTCATTTTACTTTCTCATATTAAATACACTTTATATCCACTTTACAGATGTAAAACGTTGGACCCTGACCTCCTGGGTATAGTTCTCCCTACACTGATGTTGTAAAATAAGATACAGCAAAAATAGGGAAAATAAATATACAAGGAAAAATGAAAGGTTGACATAATAATCAGAAAATAACATAAGGTTTTTAATGTGTGCATGGGCTACACAGTATGATGGTAGTGAACATATTTATACAAAAGATGAATTTGTAACTTTAGAGATAGGATGTATTATGTAAAGAGATGAGGAGCTTTTACTGTAGTCTCTAAACCTTGCAAGATCTAAGAGAACTATTGATTTCCTCAAACAAAATCTATAATAGTTTTAGTTTACCTCAAGGAGAATTGCCTTTAATTATTAATATGAAGAAGAACACAATAAAATACTTATAAAAACATTTATTTCATGCATATGATATGCACTATTTAAAGGGACATGAAAACCAAATTTTTCCTTTTATGATTTATATAGATCGTACAATTTTAAACAAATGTCTAATTTACTCCAATTATCAAATTTGCTTCATTCGATTTGTATCCTTTGTTGAAGAAGCAACAATGCACTGCTGGCAGATAGCTGAACACATTGGGCAAGCCAATAACAGGAAATATATATGTGTAGCCACCAATCAGCAGCTCTTGAGAATACCTAGGTATCCTTTTCAACAAAGGATACAGGGAGAATAAAAATAATGAGGTAATAGAAGTAAATTGGAAAGTTGTTAAACATCACCTGCTCTATCTAAATCATGAAAGAAAAAAAAATTGGGTTTCATGTCCCTTTAAAAATGCCTCAGAAATATGCAGGTAATGGGAAAAAGCACCATCATGAAAAAATCATGTAGAGAAACAGCCATTTGTCTCATGCAAAATCAATAGCATTTTTGGTTGCAAATGTTCATTTCAGTTCACAATGATAATGTAATAATATTTTAATTTGCTTTTTATAGTTTTCATTTAAAATAATGACATATTTGCAGGTCTTCATTTTCCAAATTTATTTCTGTTTTTATTTCCCCTTTTCAAATATTGTGATAGAAAAAAATAAAGCCTTTGTTTTCATATACTTGATAAAATAGTCAAATTATGATGCAAATGTAATTTACATTCTTTTTCAAATTATGAGTAAGTTGTTCAGTATATGTCCTAAAATGAATTCTCAGATAATAACTTAAGGACAACTCCTTATTACACACAGTAAAGGAACAGTAAACTTAAAAGAGTATTCAATCATAGCCAAGATCACAGTGGGAGGAAGCATTATAGCCATTAAAAAGGCATAGGGGCATATTTATCAAGCTCCGAACG
This sequence comes from Bombina bombina, assembly GCF_027579735.1. Taxonomy (NCBI): domain Eukaryota; kingdom Metazoa; phylum Chordata; class Amphibia; order Anura; family Bombinatoridae; genus Bombina; species Bombina bombina. The sequence goes on from NC_069500.1 coordinate 1,141,378,115, forward strand.
GAGCTTGATGCCCCGTGTTTCTGGCGAGCCTGCAGGCTCGCCAGAAACAGCAGTTATGAAGCAGCGGTCACAAAGACCGCTGCTCCATAACCTGTCCGCCTGCTCTCAGCAGGCGGACAGACATCGCCGGAAATCAACCCGATCGAGTACGATCGGGTTAATTGACACCCTCTGCTGGTGGCCGATTGGCTGCGAGTCTGCAGGGGGCGGCGTATTGCTCACCGTATTCAGCGAGGTCTGGCGGACCTGATCTGTACTGTCGGATCAGCTCCGCCAGACCTTGATAAATAGGGGCCTAAGAGTCTTTGTGTTGCAGTTATTTGTCGCCCCCCTGGTCCAGCATCACAATTTCTGGACCACTTTGAAGCCTGGCTTTCACATTTTCTCTCTAGTAATGTCCCTTCTCTCATCTTAATGGACTTCAACATACCCCTTGATAATCCTAACATGCCTGCTGCCACTAAACTTCTATCCCTTACCAACTTTTTTGGCCTGTTGCAGTGGACAACATCTCCAACCCACCGTGAAGACAACTCCATAGACCTGGTCTTCACTAATCTCTGTGCTGTTTCCAACTTCCTTAACTTCCCCGTTCCTCTCTCTGACCACCATCTACTAACTTTCTCTCTTACTCTACCTGCTACATATTTGCAAGCCCCCAAGAAACTGCTACCTTACAGAAATTTAAATGACTTGGAACTCACAGACTTTTCCACTCAACTGAATCATCTGCTCTCTGACATTTCATCCCTCTTGCCCAAACCTCATTGCTTTACAGTATAATTTGGCACTAAAATCAACAATTGACAAAGCTGCACCCTCCATTGTTCGTCGTACATCAATCACTCGACGGCAACCGTGGCACACCAAACAAACCAGATCTCTTCAGCAATGTTCACGGGTTGCTGAACGGCAGTGGATGAAATCATGCACTTGTGCTGATTTCTGGCATTATAAATTCATCCTGAAGTCCTACAACTCTGTGCTCCACCTGGCCAAACAAGTCTATTTCTCCTCCCTTGTGTCATCTCATGCATCCAACCCCAGAAAGCTGTTCTCAAACTTTAACTCCCTTCTACGTCCGCCTGCACCCCTGCCCACTACCAACCTCACTGCTCAGATTATTGCTGATCACTTCAAAAATAAAATTGACACCACTAGAAAAGATATCTGCACCTCACATCCTTCAAACACAGCTATCCTACCCACCCCTTCTATTAACACAAATGCTACTTCCCTCCTGTAACAGAGGAAGAAGTCTCTGTACTCCTATCCTTGGTTCATCTCACAACCTGCCCACTTGACCCTATTCCTTTATGATGTCTTCCCTCTCTCTGTGCTTTACTAACCCCTACCCTATCTCATTTCTTTGACCAATCTCTCACCGCTGGCACATTTCTGCATACATTCATGCGTCAATTATACCAATCCTAAAAAAGCCTATCGACCGGACTCCTTACTTCCCTTTGCTTCAAAATTATTGGAATAACTGGTCTATAATCGGCTAACTCAATTTCTCACTACTAACTCCTTACTTGATCCACTACAATCTGGTTTCCACCCTAAACACTCAACAGAAACTGTTCTTGCAGGTAATGGGAAAAAGCACCATGATGAAAAAAATCATGTAGAGAAACAGCCATTTGTCTCTGTGCAAAATCAATAGCATTTTTGGTTGCAAATGTTCATTTCAGTTCACAATGATAATGTAATAATATTTTAATTTGCTTTTTATAGTTTTCATTTAAAATAATGACATATTTGCAGGTCTTCATTTTCCAAATTTATTTCTGTTTTTATTTCCCCTTTTCAAATATTGTGATAGAAAAAATAAAGCCTTTGTTTTCATATACTTGATAAAATAGCCAAATTATGATGCAAATGTAATTTACATTCTTTTTCAAATTATGAGTAAGTTGTTCAGTATATGTCCTAAAATGAATTCTCAGATAATAACTTAAGGACAACTCCTTATTACACACAGTAAAGGAACAGTAAACTTAAAAGAGTATTCAATCATAGCCAAGATCACAGTGGGAGGAAGCATTATAGCCATTAAAAAGGCATAGGGGCATATTTATCAAGCTCCGAATGGAGCTTGATGCCCCGTGTTTCTGGCGAGCCTGCAGGCTCGCCAGAAACAGCAGTTATGAAGCAGCGGTCACAAAGACCGCTGCTCCATAACCTGTCTGCCTGCTCTCAGCAGGCGGACAGACATCGCCGGAAATCAACCCGATCGAGTACGATCGGGTTAATTGACACCCTCTGCTGGTGGCCGATTGGCTGTGAGTCTGCAGGGGGCGGCGTATTGCTCGCCGTATTCAGCGAGGTCTGGTGGACCTGATCCGTACTGTCGGATCAGCTCCGCCAGACCTTGATAAATAGGGGCCTAAGAGTCTTTGTGTTGCAGTTATTTATCGCCCCCCTGGTCCAGCATCACAATTTCTGGACCACTTTGAAGCCTGGCTTTCACATTTTCTCTCTAGTAATGTCCCTTCTCTCATCTTAAGGGACTTCAACATACCCCTTGATAATCCTAACATGCCTGCTGCCGCTAAACTTCTATCCCTTACCAACTTTTTTGGCCTGTTGCAGTGGATAACATCTCCAACCCACCGTGAAGACAACTCCATAGACCTGGCCTTCACTAATCTCTGTGCTGTTTCCAACTTCCTTAACTTCCCCGTTCCTCTCTCTGACCACCATCTACTAACTTTCTCTCTTACTCTACCTGCTACATATTTGCAAGCCCCCAAGAAACTGCTACCTTACAGAAATTTAAATGACTTGGAACTCACAGACTTTTCCACTCAACTGAATCATCTGCTCTCTGACATTTCATCCCTCTTGCCCAAACCTCATTGCTTTACAGTATAATTTGGCACTAAAATCAACAATTGACAAAGCTGCACCCTCCATTGTTCGTCGTACATCAATCACTCGACGGCAACCGTGGCACACCAAACAAACCAGATATCTTCAGCAATGTTCACGGGCTGCTGAATGGCAGTGGATAAAATCATGCACTTGTGCTGATTTCTGGCATTATAAATTCATCCTGAAGTCCTACAACTCTGTGCTCCACCTGGCCAAACAAGTCTATTTCTCCTCCCTTGTGTCATCTCATGCATCCAACCCCAGAAAGCTGTTCTCAAACTTTAACTCCCTTCTACGTCCGCCTGCACCCCTGCCCACTACCAACCTCACTGCTCAGATTATTGCTGATCACTTCAAAAATAAAATTGACACCACTAGAAAAGATATCTGCACCTCACATCCTTCAAACACAGCTATCCTACCCACCCCTTCTATTAAAACAAATGCTACTTCCCTCCTGTAACAGAGGAAGAAGTCTCTGTACTCCTATCCTTGGCTCATCTCACAACCTGCCCACTTGACCCTATTCCTTTATGATGTCTTCCCTCTCTCTGTGCTTTACTAACCCCTACCCTATCTCATTTCTTTGACCAATCTCTCACCGCTGGCACATTTCTGGATACATTCAAGCATGCGTCAATTATACCAATCCTAAAAAAGCCTATCGACCTGTCTCCTTACTTCCCTTTGCTTCAAAATTATTGGAACAACTGGTCTATAATCGGCTAACTCAATTTCTCACTACTAACTCCTTACTTGATCCACTACAATCTGGTTTCAACCCTAAACACTCAACAGAAACTGTTCTTGCAGGTAATGGGAAAAAGCACCATGATGAAAAAAATCATGTAGAGAAACAGCCATTTGTCTCTGTGCAAAATCAATAGCATTTTTGGTTGCAAATGTTCATTTCAGTTCACAATGATAATGTAATAATATTTTAATTTGCTTTTTATAGTTTTCATTTAAAATAATGACATATTTGCAGGTCTTCATTTTCCAAATTTATTTCTGTTTTTATTTCCCCTTTTCAAATATTGTGATAGAAAAAAATAAAGCCTTTGTTTTCATATACTTGATAAAATAGTCAAATTATGATGCAAATGTAATTTACATTCTTTTTCAAATTATGAGTAAGTTGTTCAGTATATGTCCTAAAATGAATTCTCAGATAATAACTTAAGGACAACTCCTTATTACACACAGTAAAGGAACAGTAAACTTAAAAGAGTAATCAATCATAGCCAAGATCACAGTGGGAGGAAGCATTATAGCCATTAAAAAGGCATAGGGGCATATTTATCAAGCTCCGAATGGAGCTTGATGCCCCGTGTTTCTGGCGAGCCTGCAGGCTCGCCAGAAACAGCAGTTATGAAGCAGCGGTCACAAAGACCGCTGCTCCATAACCTGTCCGCCTGCTCTCAGCAGGCGGACAGACATCGCCGGAAATCAACCCGATCGAGTACGATCGGGTTAATTGACACCCTCTGCTGGTGGCCGATTGGCTGCGAGTCTGCAGGGGGCGGCGTATTGCTCGCCGTATTCAGCGAGGTCTGGCGGACCTGATCCGTACTGTCGGATCAGCTCCGCCAGACCTTGATAAATAGGGGCCTAAGAGTCTTTGTGTTGCAGTTATTTATCGCCCCCCTGGTCCAGCATCACAATTTCTGGACCACTTTGAAGCCTGGCTTTCACATTTTCTCTCTAGTAATGTCCCTTCTCTCATCTTAAGGGACTTCAACATACCCCTTGATAATCCTAACATGCCTGCTGCCGCTAAACTTCTATCCCTTACCAACTTTTTTGGCCTGTTGCAGTGGACAACATCTCCAACCCACCGTGAAGACAACTCCATAGACCTGGCCTTCACTAATCTCTGTGCTGTTTCCAACTTCCTTAACTTCCCCGTTCCTCTCTCTGACCACCATCTACTAACTTTCTCTCTTACTCTACCTGCAACATATTTGCAAGCCCCCAAGAAACTGCTACCTTACAGAAATTTAAATGACTTGGAACTCACAGACTTTTCCACTCAACTGAATCATCTGCTCTCTGACATTTCATCCCTCTTGCCCAAACCATTGCTTTACAGTATAATTTGGCACTAAAATCAACAATTGACAAAGCTGCACCCTCCATTGTTCGTCGTACATCAATCACTCAACGGCAACCGTGGCACACCAAACAAACCAGATATCTTCAGCAATGTTCAAGGGCTGCTGAACGGCAGTGGATGAAATCATGCACTTGTGCTGATTTCTGGCATTATAAATTCATCCTGAAGTCCTACAACTCTGTGCTCCACCTGGCCAAACAAGTCTATTTCTCCTCCCTTGTGTCATCTCATGCATCCAACCCCAGAAAGCTGTTCTCAAACTTTAACTCCCTTCTACGTCCGCCTGCACCCCTGCCCACTACCAACCTCACTGCTCAGATTATTGCTGATCACTTCAAAAATAAAATTGACACCACTAGAAAAGATATCTGCACCTCACATCCTTCAAACACAGCTATCCTACCCACCCCTTCTATTAACACAAATGCTACTTCCCTCCTGTAACAGAGGAAGAAGTCTCTGTACTCCTATCCTTGGCTCATCTCACAACCTGCCCACTTGACCCTATTCCTTTATGATGTCTTCCCTCTCTCTGTGCTTTACTAACCCCTACCCTATCTCATTTCTTTGACCAATCTCTCACCGCTGGCACATTTCTGGATACATTCAAGCATGCGTCAATTATACCAATCCTAAAAAAGCCTATCGACCGGTCTCCTTACTTCCCTTTGCTTCAAAATTATTGGAACAACTGGTCTATAATCGGCTAACTCAATTTCTCACTACTAACTCCTTACTTGATCCACTACAATCTGGTTTCCACCCTAAACACTCAACAGAAACTGTTCTTGCTAAAGTAACAAATGACCTGTTATCAGCTAAAGCAAAAGGCCACTACTCCTTACTAATTATTTTTGACCTATCAACGGCTTTTGACACAGTCGACCATCCTCTCCTCCTAAAAATACCATATTCATTTGGCATCCGAGACACAGCCCTTTCCTGGTTTGCCTCATATCTCTCAAACCTTTTTCAGTTTCTTTTAACAACATATCTTGTGATCCTATGCCTCTCTCAGTTGAAGTACCGCAAGGGTCTGTCTTGGGCCCCTTGCTTTTCTCTCTCTATACATCCTCCCTTTGAAAACTTATAGCCTCCTTTGGATTCCAGTACCACTTATATGCTGATGATAACCAAATCTATCTCTCCCTCTTTACTCAACCAGATTTCCAACTGCCTCTTTGCAATTTACTCTTGGATGTCTTCACACTACCTCCAACTCAATCTGTCCAAAACTGAGCTGCTACTTTTTCCCCCCTCTTCGAGACATCCAACACCTGACATTTCTCTGACAGTTGGAGACTTTACTCTCAACACCTCACCCAGGTCTGCTGTCTTGGGGTCACAATAGACTCAGACCTCACATTCAACCCACATATACAAGCATTTACCAAATCCTGCCATTCACACCTACGCAACATTTCCAGAATTCGTCCCTTCCTTACTCAAAAAACGTAAAAAATACTTATTCATTCCCTCATTTTGTCACGCATTAATTATTGCAATCTACTCCTAAATGGCCTTCCAAAACACAGCTTCTCCTACCTCCAATCTATTATGAATGCTTCTACTTGACTCATCTACCTAAGTCGCCGATCTACATCAGCTGCTCCGCTCTGACATTCTCTAAACTGGCTCCCCATACACTCCAGAATACAACAATTTAAAGTATTAACCCTAGTTTACAAAGCACTAACAGTCTAGCTCCCAACTATATTTCTCTCATCGTGAAATATTCCCCACCCTGTCCTATTCGATCAATGTCTGACCTATGTCTCTCAACTCCTGTTATCTCTACGTCCCTCTCCCGCCTCCAAGACTTTGCACATGCTGCTTCTGTCCTCTGGAACTCTCTACCCCACTCCATAAGACTGTCTCCAACCTTGTATAGCTTCAGACGCTCCTTGAAAACCCACCTATTCAGAGAGGTGTGCCATCTCTCCTCCATCCCTCATCCGAACCAAACTAATACATGAACTGCCTGACTCACTGCTGCAACTACAACCGATGTAACAAGCTACCCCAACCTTATGTCTCTGCACCCTAAACCTGTAGACTGCGAGCTCTCAGGAGCAGGGCCCTCTTCCTCCAGTACTGGATTTGTTTAGTTTTGTTATGTTTTGTATTTTATCAAAAATCCTTATCATTGTACCCAGCGATATGGAATTTGGCGGTGCTATACAAATAAATTATAATAATAGTAATAGTAATTAATATATGATTGGAAAAAGTTTTAAGGTTAATGTTCTATAAAATGTTTTTTTCTGTTTTGTTATATTTTTTTATTTATATGCAAATGTATTTTTAAAGGGAGGTTACATTAAAAAAAATACAGAAAAATTAAATATCTACTGGTGACCTTTGAGTGACTTATATTGATATATCTGATAAACAACACAGAAAGCAACAAAAAAGTGGTGCAAAGCCTTAGCCTAGATTCAATAAAACTACTTATTGAAACAAATATCTCACTGAAAAAAATTGCTGTAACTTCAACATTAAAAATGGCAAAATCTATAATATTTGTACCCAGCTGTCATCAGAGAGAAAAAAACCAACACCCTCTATAAAGTAGTCCAAACTAAAATATGCATGAAAAAGGTGAAAATAAAATAAGAAAAATAAAATAAACAAAAAATAAGACAATAGACTAGATACTACCACAATCAAGTTTTTTTAGAACATGGAATGCTCACAGTCAGGCCCTCGTAAAATTGGCAAAATTGTCAGTTCAAATTCTGTTCTATCCAGCAACATTACTTTACTATAACAAAACAGACATGTGAATATTGAAAAATGTCATGTGTTTAAAGAACACTTTTTTGCAAACCTGTTACCAAAATGCTGCTGTAATTATTGTTTTTCCGTTTTTGGCTGCAGTTCTTTTTGTCTAAGTGATATCATGTATAAGGGCAAATAACACAACTATATAGCAGTGAAAGGAATGCCAATGCTATTTGGCTAGAAAAGATAGATGAAGTGAGCCAATGAATTTCAAACATTGCCTCTCCTTAACAACGAGGTACCTCAGCAGCCTATAGAGCATCCACAAATCTAGCTCACTGTCACCAAGCAACTGCAGTTACCTGCAGGAAGCAAACATGTTCAGTTCCAGTTGGATTGCAGTGACTGACTGCAATTGCAAAGTATCTATGATGGAATGAGCAAATGTTCAGAACGATAACTATAAATAATACAATATTAGCTGCATTCATTCATTCTTAGAAAACAGTGAAAGTTTAACAAATGTTATAACATTTTATTTTCAAATGTGAGTCTCATAAATTTCAATATAATGTTTACAGCATTTTTGCAAGAATGTTTCAATAGAGGAAAGTATGTACTGTGTATGTAGGAATACATAGTGGGAATGTATAAAATTGATTTATTTACTATGGCCCAGATTACGAGTTTTGCGTTAGAAGCTATGCGGTGCTAACGAGCAGTTTTGTCTCACCGCTGACTTACCTACGGGTTTCTGAAAACTCGTAGTTAAAAGGCAAGAAGTGAGCGTTGAGCAAAATTTTGCTCATTACCGCACTCCAATACCAGCGCTGCTTAAGTCAGAGGTGAGCTGTTCGTACGTGCTCATGCACGATTTCCCCATAGATATCAATGGGGAGAGCCGGCTGAGAAAAAGTCAAACACCTGCAAAAAAGCAGCGTAAAACTCAGTAACGCAGCCCCATTGATTCCTAGGGGGAAATAAAAGTTATGTCTACACCTAACACCCTAATATGAACCCTGAGTCTAAACACCCCTAATCTTACACTTATTAACCCCTAATCTGCCACCCCCCACATCGCCGGCACCTACATTATACTTATTAACCCCTAATCTGCCGCTCCGGACACCGCCACTAACATTATACTTATGAATCCCTAATCTGCTGCCCCCCAACATCGCCGACACCTACATACTATTTATTAACCCCTAATCTGCCACCCCCAATGTCGCCGCAACCTACCTATACTTATTAAGCCCTAATCTGCCGCCCCCAACGTTGCCGCTACTATAATATTAGCGCTGCGGAATCTGTTGGTACTCTACAAATAACTAATAAACTAATAATAATAATAATAATAAACATATTAACCCCTAAACCGCCGCACTACCGCCTTGCAAACATTAGTTAAATATTATTAACCCATAACATTTATTAACCGCTAATCTGCTGCCCCCAACGTCACTGCCACTATACATACCTATAAAATAAACCCTAAGCTAGCTACAGTATAACTAATAGTTACATTGTAGCTAGCTTATGATTTATTTATTTATTTTATTTATTTATTTTTAAAATAATTTTTATTGAGGGTTAAAGAAACATAGTCATACAGGCACTTTTAAAGAAGGGTTGTACAGCCAGTACACTTCACAACAGTAAATCATAACCCAGATTAAAAAAAATTGCAGCTAATACAGGAGTGTAAAATTCAATAATAAAAACAATTGTCTAAATAGTACCTTCATTATATATCAAAAGACAACAAACTCTAACCCACATTTTTTGTTTTGTGTATCTCCTTGAAACTGATGAGGCCACTTTTGGGCCTCCAATTTAGCTAGTAAAAGGGATAGTAGGAGAATTGCAATCATATGAGGTCACTTTTGGACCTTTATAAACCTTTTTAACTATTGATATAACAAATATGTATGAGTATAACTTTATATAGCATAAATATATCCCACAGCAAGATACACCAATCGAACAACAATTATATGAAGTTAGTGGGGTTTTAACACAGATAGTAAGAATATTAGAAAACAAACAGTCACAAAGTATGTGTATCAAACTAGGCAATAAGGGAACTGGCTATACAGCAGCATGGGAGCCAGAGGAGATCTATCAGGGTTTAGCCTATATACAGTGCATATGGGAATGCAAAGGGTCCTAGAAGTTATTAATATGAATAATGAGGTGGTGAGCTTGATATCTCAGGGGAAATAGTTGGGGCTTCTAGTGGGAGGGAGTGCATTGAATTATATCCCCAAACAAAGAGACCCAGTGTTTCATACAAATATGCACAGGACTGTAAACTAAGCAATAGTATTAAGATCCAGTTAACAGGCTGCGTTGCACTATAAAGTAATATTTAAATACTAATAAAATATGCATTCTGCTCATAGTAAACATTATTCTCCAGACCAAATGGCAAATGAGTATTCCATCTGCAGTAGAACAGTGTGAGCGTACATTTAACATTCATGATGCCTAGTACAATTTACCGTTTTGACAACTTACACTCATCTGTAGCTAAACATCTATGCGGGTGCAACAGGCATCCAGTAACTTAACAGTGTGTTAATGAGCCTAGTCGTCTGCAGCGAAAGCAAAAGCCATATAATATATAAACCTATGGAACAAAGCAGGTCTAGCCCTGGATAGACATATACCACAGATGTTAGGAGAGTCGAGCAGAAAGGACCCTAAATGATATCTATTTTAAAGGGACAGTCAAGTCCAAAAAAAACTTTTATGTTTCAAATAGGGCATGTAATTTTAAATAACTTTCCAATTTACTTTTATCACCAATTTTGCTTTGTTCTTTTTGTATTCTTAGTTGAAAGCTAGACCTAGGAAGGCTCATATGATACTTTCTAAGCCCTTGAAGGCCGCCTCTAATCACATGCTTTTGTATTTGCTTTTCACAGCAGGGGAGCAAGTTCAGGTAGACCCTATATATAACATTGTGAGCACGCCCGTGAATTGTGGCAGACACTGCACTAATTGGCTAAAATGAAAGTCAAAACATAATGAATAAAATGTCATGTGATCAGGGGGCTGTCAGAAGATGTTTAGATACAAGTTAATCACAGAGGTAAAAAGTGTATTATTATAACTCTGTTGGTTATGCAAAACTGGGGAATGGGTAATAAAGGGATTATCTATCTTTTAAAACAACAAAAATTGTGGTGTTGACTGTCCCTTTAAGTCTGTGACTTCAGGGGCGCCAAGTCGGCAGGGCTTAAGTAGCATTTAGGGACAAATTGATTATGATGCTCTTTATTCCTTTATTATGTCCCAGTCACATAGCCATCAAGTAAATAAAGGAGGCAGCTGTTTAGTTAATATTAAGCCCCGCTCTGGAAAGGCATCACACAAAAGGAATGAATGTTAATCACTGCAATGTTTTGAGCTTGTGATCTTAGTTCAGGGGTATAACTTAGCCCTCATCACCTTTCTAACCTACTCCGTGTCAATCTTCCTGGTGACTACTCGCCTGAGTAAGGGATCCTGAATGTGGTAATTGCAACTTGCGTGAGGATCTTTGTTGAGGTCTCTTCATTCCCTGCAGGCAGAGGCTGTTGCCAGTGATAGGGGTTTCACTTCTCCTTAAGGGGAAGAAGCACTCAGTCTGTGGATTGTTTACTGGTAAGTGCCCACTGGTAGCACGATCTATTCCTCTCTGGGGAATATTTGCAAGTCCTTTAGATCTAGCCATATCAGAGTTTGCCGCAATCTGTGGGGTCCAGGGCTGCCTATACATTGTAGCCTCAGTCGAGAAAGGAACTTTAGGTCCGCGTTTATTCTCAGCAATCTGGGTCACTGATATCAAACTGTCGCAGGTCTGTCCTAACAGGTCATAGGAGGTCTGAAGTGCACCCGCCATCCGGGGATCCTCACTGGGGGACTGCTGGCCAGTTTCCATAATGCTGCGGTGAGAGGCCAAAGCTGGTGACTGCCAGGGCTCTAAAAAATCACTAGACATGGTAAGTTCCCCATTCAGAGTGTCCTTAATGCATTCTTTATATATGGCTTTCCGGATAGAGCTACAGGCTTCATGTAGCATGTCTGTAAAGGCTGCCTGGTGAGAGGCAAGGAGTGCGCTGAGTTCCCTTAAGACTACCTCCGCCACCATTACTAAGGTAAATACTGGTTACCGGTTCCTTTGTGAAATTGTTGTGGTGGTATAGAAATGAGGGCAGCAATAATATGCTGCTATTAACCCAGAGTCATCGAGATCCGGGGGGGGGGGGGGGGTAATATGTGCGGCAGCCTCAATGGCACATACTGAGTCACAAATTAAGCCTGCTTGCCATGCGGTCAGCTTCCATGCAATCTAGCTGAGGAACATAGGATGAGCCGTCTATATAATATTATCTCGCTAACTCCTCTAGGAAAACTTCAGGGCACTTTCACAAAGGTGCCAGGTGCAAAAGTTATTTTTTAAAAGAGAGAATAATAGTTATATCCAAGTAAGAGTCAGGAGCTCTTCATATACATGACCTTTCGCAACAGCTGTAGGCTCCGCCCCCAGCCGGTTTATTTTTATTTTAAAAGGCAAGTTTGTATTTATTTTAACTAGGTAGAATAGTTATTAAATAGTTATTAACTATTTAGTAACTGCCTAGCTAAAATAAATACAAAAGTACCTGTAAAATAAAACCTAACCTAAGTTACACTAACACCTAACACTACACTATAAAATAAATAAATTAACTAAATTAAATACAATTACCTAAATAAATTAAATTAGCTAAAGTACAAAAGCCCTATAAAAATAAAAAAAAAACTCCAAAATAAAAAAAAACCCTAGCCTAAATTAAACTACCAATAGCCCTTAAAAGGAACTTTTGTGGGGCATTGCCCCAAAGTAATCAGCTCTTTTACCTGTAAAAAAAATACAAACAACCCCCCCAACAGTAAAACTCACCACCCACACAACCAACCCCCCCAATAAAATACTATTTAAAAAAAACTAAGCTCCCCATTGCCCTGAAAAGGGCATTTGGATGGGCATTGCATTTAAAAGGGCAGTTAGCTCTTTTGCAGGCCCAAAGTCCCTAACCTAAAAATAAAACCAGCCCAATACACCATTAAAAAAACACTAACCCCCTGAAGATCGACTTACCAGGAGAAGTCTTCATCCAAGCCGGGCCTGGGTGAAGTGGTCCTCCAGACAGGCAGAAGTCTTCATCCAGACGGCATCTTCTATCTTCATCCATCTGGCGTGGAGCGGGTCCAGCCTCAAGACATCTAATGAGGAGCAACCTCTTCATCCGATGATTAAAGATGAATGAAGGTAACTTTAAGTGACGTCATCCAAGATGGCGTCCCTTAGATTCCGATTGGCTGATAGAATTCTATCAGTCAATCGGAATTAAGGTAGAATTAAGGTAAAATTAAGGTAGACAAGATCCTATCGGCTGATCCAATCAGCCAATAGGATTGAGCACGCATTCTATTGGCTGATTGGAACAGCCAATAGAATGCCAGTTCAATCCTATTGGCTGATTGGATCAGCCAATAGGATTAAAATTCAATCCTATTGGCTGATTGCATCAGCCAATGGGATTTTTTCTACCTTAATTCCGATTAGCTGATAGAATTCTATCAGCCAATCGGAATCTAAGGGACGCCATCTTGGATGATGACACTTAAAGGTACCTTCATTCATCTTTAGTCGTCGTATGAAGAGGATGCTCCTCGCTAGATGGATGAAGATAGAAGATGCCGTCTGGATGAATACTTCTGCCCGTCTGGAGGAACACTTCGCCCGGCTTGGATGAAGACTTCTCCCGGCTTCGTTGAGGACTTCGGCAGGTTTGGATAAAGACTTCTCCCGGTAAGTCGATCTCCAGGGGGTTAGTGTTAGGTTTTTTTAAGGGTGTATTGGGTGGGTTTTATTTTTTTGGTTAGGGACTTTAGGCCTGCAAAAGAGCTAACTGCCCTTTTAAGGGCAATGTCCATCCAAATGCCCTTTTCAGGGCAATGGGGAGCTTAGGTTTTTTTAGATAGCATTTTATTTGGGGGTTGGTTGTTTGGTTGGTGGGTTTACTGTTGGGGATTGTTTGCATTTTTTTTTTACAGGTAAAAGAGCTGATTACTTTGGGGCAAAGCCCTGCAAAAGGCTATTGATAGTTTAGTTTAGGCTAGGGTTTTTTTATTTTGTTTTTTTATTTATTTTGATAGGGCTATTCGATTAGGTGTAATTAGTTTAAATAGCTCTAATTTGTTTATTATTTTCTGAAATTTAGTGGGGGGGGTTGTACTTTAGCTAATTTAATTTAATTTAGGTAATTGTATTTAATTTAGTTAATTTATTTAATTATAGTGTAGTGTTAGGTGTTAGTGTAACTTACACATCTCCTTTTTGTTCCCCAATAGCGGACAGGAGCAAACAAACCCCTGTGTGGCAATCCAATGTGGATTTGTTCTAAATAGAATTGCAAGCGTTATTTACTTACCCTCCTCTTCACGGCCGCTCAATAACGGTGTGCTGACCTGTGTTTGTAGAAGCCCTCCGGTGGAAATTTCACTGTGCTGCCACCAATCTGTATATCTAGCCGGAGCTTTCATGCTCAACCAAGCTACTCCAACAGGCGCCGCACTCTGATTCACCCGGCTCACAGGCTTGATGTCACCAGACGGATGCCGACTTGTGGGGGGTAAGGAGTCCACGATTCTTTATTTCAATCGCTGGTCCTCATACTTGTAAATCCAAGCTGGAACATGGATATTGTGGAAGGTATGAACCTGCAGGCTCCAACAACGGCTTGATACAGCAAATGCAGAAAATAAATTCGGGAGTCGCAGGTGAGGTCAATTCAATCTTTCAGCATTTATTCAGATAAAACAGGTTACAGAAAGGAAAAAACAGCCCTTCAGTGTTACAAGCTTACGCGTTTCGGCTACATGCCGTAGTCATAGCTCAGCTATGAATCCAGATTCATCTTGAGAAAGCCCTGCAGAGGGAGAAACGAGTTGATGTGCTGCAACCACTATTGAGATTTATTATATGTAGCTGGAGCTACCACAGTGTTCATTGAGGATTCTGCAATACCGCTAATACAATTAGCTATTGGAAAAACTTGCAACTAACTCTCTGAACTTTCTATCGAATAATCAAGCTTACCTACAACTTAATTTTTGTACCTTGCGTGCTGGTTAGCACTAAGAGCAGGTATTATTCATCGGATGAACGCTACATTTTAGTTGAAAGAGCCACTACTACTGTTGGCTGGTCCCGAATTTGGACCAATCAGAAAGCCTGTCTGGGACAGCGCCTACATAAGTGATGTCATCACGCAAATGGCTGTAACTCACCCACGGAGGATATTGAGTGAAAAGTTTGGGGTAAGCCCTTGTTTGCTAGAAAACCAACACCTATTAAGGACATTGAAGTGTACACTGGATTGTCTTTATACTAAGAACCCTTTTCTACAATTGCAAAACTTATATGGCGGCAACCTAAGAACTTTTATTTACGGAGACGTCCGTTTTTATTGATAATAATATTATCTATGTGCAATAAATTTGTGTCAGATTTTAGTTAACGCTATTGTCCATGTCATATTTTTATATAAGTATATAGTCTCCTCTCCTATCACCTTTAGCTGTAGCGCTCCTGATACATACGTTTTTTGGTTATTTAATTTGTCTATTTTTGGAAACACATAGATACTCTCAGGAGTTTGGTGTTTTTCACCCTGCGCTCACTGGTTTAATATCCTTTGGTTAATAAATGTAGGTAGGTGGCGGCGATGTTAGGGATGGCAGATTAGGGGTTAATAATATTTAACTAATGTTTGCAAGGCGGAAGTGCGGCGGTTTAGGGGTTAATATGTTTATTATAGTGGCGGTGACGTTGGGGGCTACCGATTAGGGGTTAATAAGTGTAGGTAGGTTGCAGCGATATTGGGGACGGCAGATTAGGGTTTATAAATATAATGTAGGTGTCGGCGATGTTGGGGGCAACAGATTAGGGGTTCATAAATATAATGTAGGTGGCGGCGGTGTCCGGAGTGGCAGATTAGGAGTTAAAAATTGTATTATAGTGTTTGCAATGCAGGAGGGCTTCGGTTTAGGGGTTAATAGGTAGTTTATAGGTGTTAGTGTAATTTTTAGCACTTTAGTTATGAGTTTTATGTTACGGCGTTGTACCATAAAACTCTTAACTACTGACTTTAGAATGCGTTAGGGATCTTGACAGGGTAGGGTGTACCGCTCACTTTTTGGCCTCCCAGGACAGACTCGTAATACCGGCGCTATGGAAGTCCCATAGAAAAAAGACTTTACAATGTTTCCGTAAGTCGTTTTGCGGTAAGGCCAAAGAAGTGTGCGGTACACCTAAACCTTCAAGACTCGTAATACCAGCTGGCGTAAAAAGCAGAGTTAGGACCTCTTAACTCTGCATTTTTACCCTAACGCACAACTCGTAATCTAGCCGCATGCTTGCAATAATTGTGTAAATGTAAGTATGATTAATAAAAAACATTTTCTGACACTACTGTTTATTTGCTTGCATGACTTACATATCATGGCTATATAGCTCACACATTTCAGGTGCTTTTTTCTGCATATATCCTAAGTTGGTTTATCATAAATACTAGAAGAGTTTTAGTTATTTAATAAATATGTTGTATACAGGTCAGCTGCAAAATGAAACACATATCTACACAGTGACTCTAAAATATGCCATGTTTATTAATAATTAACTAAAATATGTTTTAATAGGTCTCCTTAAATGACTGGCTGCTTTCATATGTGCAGCAGTACAAATTAGATTTTATTTGTTTAAAAGGTGATTTTGATTCTTGGTATGTGATTGATGGTTTAGTACACAAACCTGGTACCAAGAGGCGATTTCCATTGCTTTAAACAAACAAAAAATGATTAGAACATTGCTTTCATTATCAAAATGGGTGGTGCCTATATATTCTCTTTGAAAGCTCCTTCCTAGCTTAATAGACTTTATTTCTAACTGGTGTCCACCTTTTGCATCTCTAGACAAAGACGGCATTACTATGTTTTGTGGAAATTATGTAAGTTAATATCTCTTTTTTTACTAGCCAACCTGATGAATATCTAGGAAAAATATATTTTTGCACATAAAATGAACTCCAATTAGTGTTTTAGTTATTTTGTGTATTTTTATGATTTATCTACCCATCATAATTATGCTGTAAATATACGTTATGTATGTAGTATGTATGCAATATTAATTATTACAACAATTATTTTGGACTTGTGCAGATTGTTTTATATTTAAATTTAGGTTTATAGGCACTCGAATATAAAAAAAAAAATATTCCCTTGACATACCTTGTTTTCTATCCATGAATTTATATGCATATTTAGTTTAATGGATGTTCCTTTTTATTTTACATTTTAATAAAATGTTTTGTGTATAATCATTTAATTGTCTATTTGTGCATAAGATGATTTCATACTGGACATATTGTCAGTATGTAAAGCAGAAAAAAATAAGTTATTGGCCTTGACCCTCTAAGAATTGTGGGTCTGTTTTTGGAGGAAGAAACCACCTCCATTAGTATATTATCTTATGGAGCTTACATGTATTTTTCAAAATATGTCTAGATTTTTAAATGCTGATGAACAGGCTTCATAGAATAACATAGTTACTGAATTCCACATTCTGTAGAGAGGCATCTCCATTCTTAGTGAAGCTAATTCCCTGCGACCATCTAAATTACTATTAAATGTACAAATATTTTAATTGTGATCATTTTGTTTACAACATAAGGATATACTGTTTTACTATGTATTGTATTTCTCAAAGGTGTAAAAAAGAGTGACATAATAGAAACAAATTTCCAATTCTAAATTTCTAAAAAGAAAAATATATCATGAAATTTAAAGGAATAGAAAGGTCAAAAAATAAATGTTCATGTGTGGATTTAAATTTAAAATAGCAGCATTTTTAGCAAATCTTTCATTAGGAAAAATACTTCTAGTAAAACAAACAGTTTTTCTGCAGCATACGCACATATTCTGTGAAGACCCATGCACTAGTATTCAAACACCACACCTTCTCAGAGGTGGCTTGTATACAAATGATGTTTTTAGAAGAATACAAACCCCCGCCAGCTCTTTTAACAGGCACAGTGTTTGAATACTAGTACACGGGCCCTCAAGGATATGTGCGTTTGCCGCAGAAAAGCAGTAATAACCTTTACTAATGCAAAAATTCTTATATTTCAAATTGAAATGCCTGCATGCACATTTTATTTTTGACCCTTCTATCCCATTAATAAATACATGAACACCACTCAATTAATAGAAAAAAAATATGAATTGAGATTTAATTTACCTTGCCTAATCTCACAATTATGATTACCATTGGATCATATTGCGATATGAAATATTATCTTTAATATGTAAGATCATGTGCCTATATCCTGTACAGCTCCTTTAAAATGAGACATATGTTGGGTGGTGGCTCAGTTCTCTGTTCTGCCTTATCTTCTTTGTATATGCCTTTGCATAATGCACCTATATTCTATGGCTACAAAATATGTGCATGCTCTACAAATACATGATAATAAAAATGATAATAATAAGATAATAGAAAGTTATAGGGGCATATTTATCAAACTCCGTATGGAGCTTGATATCTTTTGTTTCCGTCAAGCCTTCAGGCTCGCCGCAAACAGAAGTTATGAAGTAGTGGTCTAAAGACCCTGCTCCATAACTTGTCCATCTGCTCTGAGGCGGCGGACAGAGATCAACCCAATCAAATATGATTGGCCGCAAATCTGCAGGGGGGAGCATTGCACCAGCAGTTCACAAGAAATATGCTTTAACATGTTTTCATCTACTTAACTGCAAAGGGCTCCAATGCCCTTGTATGAATGTCTATATATATGTGTACATATGTATTTATGTGTTTATATGTGTATATATGTCTGTAAATACATCTTTACACATGTATTTTTATGTATTTCTATGTTAAAGCCATTTGCCTTCCTTTTTTTTTTTTCTAACACCTGATACCTTGTATCATTGAGCCTTTATAACTTTTGTGTGCAATATTTGATTTTAGTATTTTTTATTAGATGGTGTTATTATGAGTCTAACGATTCTTTGTAATTGATTTTTTGATGTGTTTTGTGCAACTTTTAAGTTTTGCAAAACAGTTAACCAGAGCTCTAAAGTTGCAGTAATCATGAAAGCTTGCAATTGTATCCACTATGTGCTAGCTATTAAAGATATCACCTATATAACGATTTTGTTATTTTCTTACAAAAGGAGTT
Source organism: Bombina bombina (assembly GCF_027579735.1). Classification (NCBI taxonomy): domain Eukaryota; kingdom Metazoa; phylum Chordata; class Amphibia; order Anura; family Bombinatoridae; genus Bombina; species Bombina bombina. Next base: position 1,141,397,108 of record NC_069500.1, read on the forward strand.
TTACTTTTTATGAATACACTGACTAACAAGATACTGGCCTATTTATGCATCTATACCCTGTACTATCAGTAGCACTTCACTTGTAATCTAGTCCATTGTGTTGTGTAAGATGGTTTGTTAGCGCAAATGTGTTATTTTTCTATATATGACTCCAAGTGTATGATCTTAAAAATAAAGTACAAATTCTCTTCAATTATCAGTTACCTTTTTCTCTTTGTGTCCTCTGTTGAAACTTAGCTCCTTTTAATCAGAGCAAACTAGGGTAGTTGTGGGCACTTTCATGTGTATTAAGCACTATATGCAACAAAGTTTACAACAAAGTGTTCCAGACTCATGTTTCAGCAGAGAAAAAAATGTGGTGATATTGAAAACTTTTCTAAAATGTAAGTGGCTCTTTCTGAATCAGCGAAGTATAATTTTGACTTCCATGTACCTTTGAAACCCAAATAATGAAACATAATTTTTTGCAAATTTAATAAAAGATAACATGTTTGCCATGAACTCTGTTTAAATTACGCTAAAATAATTTTCCGTATTTTGTCCATTGTTAGATAAATATATCTCCTAAAAATACATAATGAGAAAAAAATTTGATTTGTAAGAGAAACCTTCAGACAAAAACATTAAAATGTATAAATGTGTGAATTCAAAGAAGGAAGAGATCTAAGAAAAGCTTCAGCACAATGGTGAGGAATAAATGGGAATAAATATAATTCACAAAACATTGAGAGCTTTATACGAGTTCTATTAATTAAACATGTATTGTCACAAAGTTTTAAAGGGTATAAAGTAATGCTGATAATGTGGTCTGGAAAATAGTGCATTTTGCACCTCACCCAAAAGGTCAACAATATTTAATCTAAAAATCTTAAGCAAGAGGGGAAGTGAATTTGTCATATCAGTATAACACAAAACTGGCACTAAGCCCTGTATTAGTAAGGATAAAGTTCAATGGTTATACACTTACCCAATTCTTTACCATTAATAATGTTGTTACTAAGCATAGCTCATTCGCATTTTATAAAATTATGCATATGAATCTTGATCAACTGTGCATTAATATATATATATATATATATATATATATACATATATACATATAATGCACTATAAATACGTATATATATATATATATATATATATATATATACCTGTATATATGTGTACACTCTGGGCCAGATTAAGAGTGGAGCACTGACAGTTAACAGTTACGCGCGAGCAATAAGGGGTATATCGCTGGTGTTTGTGCTCTTCAAGTTTAGAGCTCGTATTACAAGTTGAAAGTGCAATCAATAGAATGATTACCGTGTCCTCAGAGCTCTGGTTAACTGTTTCACGAAAGAAAAAAATCTAAAATATATTACAAAGTATAGTTACACTCATAATAAAAATTATTTTAAAAAAAATATTGCACAAAAAAGTTATAAGGGCTCAAACACATGAGGTCTCAGTTGTTAGAAAAAAAATACATTTCTAAAGATGTAATGTATATGTATGTATATGTGTACATCTGTATTTATGTTTTTATATATGTATACATGTATTTACAGACATATATAAACATATAAAAACACATAAATGCATTTGCATAGATATATAGAAATATATATAAGTGCATTGGAGCCCTTTGCAGTGAAGTAGACGAAAATGTGAAAAGACATATTTATGCAAAAATTATTTTTAATAAAGGTTTTAACTATGTATTTACTGTAAATATTTCACATTCATATTTTCTGCAGATAGAAAAACATAGAATACAACAATCAGTCCAGCACTTTTTTTCTGTAACCCCTCAATGGGTATTACTTTTTACAGGTTTACCTTTTGCATGCATAGCATAAGTAAGGGTCCAAGTGGCTCGAAATCTCGCTATGTTTTTATCTTAATGTTGCCTAAATAAAGAAGAAGTATTTTAAAGAAAGTGCTGTTGCCATTGTCTACTTTTGGAATTATATATATACTTTATAGCACCCTGGCGGGATACCCCTGCTAGACTTGTGAAGCTATATACATTTGGTTCATCCTAATCTTTTGAAACAAATATTCTGGGAAATTCTTTTCCCTGAATATTTGTTGGCTGCACTATTTAGTATTTGTTTCATTTTAAATTAAATGAATACTGAATATTCTTAGAACATTTACATTTGTTTTCGTTAAACGAATGCAAATGTTCCTCAGTTACAATTGAAAAAGTTCACCTGTAGCTTATACTTACCTTGAGCATAGAAGAGCCGCACTAACCCACTCCTGCTCTGGCCACATTAATAGGAAACTTTGTGTGGCGGCTCCTAGGGCCTGCACTAAAGGACCTTCACCTTCAATGTAGGCCCTGGTAGCCGCTGCACTAAGCCTCCTATTAGCACTGCCAGGGCTCTGTGAAGAAGAGGAACGGCTTAGTATAGCTCTTCAGTGTGCAAAAGGTAAGTAGTTGACTCCTTAAAGGTAATTTAAAGAAAAAGAATGAATACTGACAACTTTCATCAAAATACATCAAAACAACATTTACAGTGAAACCCTCTCTGGATCAGGACATTGCTCCAAACTGGATGAAAGAGCCAGGAGGAAACTGGTCAGAGAGGCTACTGACAAAGTGTGGTCATTGTGTGCATGTGACAACAATATCATGATTTTATCACAAATGTGGCTTGTATGGGAAGGTTGCAAGAAAAAGCCACTCCTCAAGAAAGGTCACATGCAGTCATAACTGAGCTTTGCCATACCACACCTAGGAGATTCTGAGGCCATATGGAAAAAAGGTGTTATGGTCAGATGAGACTAAAACTGAATTATTTGGCCTCAACACCAAACAATATGTCTGTAGGAAATCCAATACAGCTCACCATCCAAATAACACCCTACCTACAGTAAAGCATAGAGGAGGTAATATCCTGTTCGGGGGCTGTTTCTCTGCAACAGGCACTGGAGAAGTTTTCAGGATAGAAGGCATAATGGATAGGGCAAAATACTGTCATATTCTTGAGGAAAATCTGCTGCCCTCTGCCAGGAAGTTGTCAATGGGAAGAAAGTTTACCTTCCAACATGACAATGACCCAAAGCACACAGCAAAAATGACCACACAGTGGTTGAAGGAGAAAAATTTGAATGTCATTGCATGGCCTAGTCTCCGTATTCAGCTCTTGTGAGCTGCTGGTGCTGCCAGCAGGGGGTGTCAATCAACCCAATTGTACTCGATTGGGTTGAATTGTGGCGATGTCTGTCCGCCTCATCAGAGCAGGCAGATAAGTTATGGATCAGCGGTCTTTAGACCGCTGCTCCATAACTTGCGTTTCTGGTGAGTCTGAAGACTCGCCAGAAACACAGGCTCTCAAGCTCCATTCGGAGCTTGATAAATGGGCCTCGAAGACTGCAGTCCACAAACGGTCACCATCAAAAGTAAAGTAACTTGAGCAGTTCTCTTCCCTTTCCCCTTCTACTGCTGAAAAGCCATGTTAAGTAATGGCAGCTAGTCTGCCAGTATATAGTCAGGGCAGATCTTTTCTTTCTTTATTTTATTTATCCCCATTTTCTGCAGTGTAGGAATCCCTCCTCACTTCCCCCCTCACCAAAGTGTTTTATTTTTATTCTGTAATGTAGCGATCTCTGCCCACCCTCCCCACCTCCCGCCTAACCATTTTTTCTGTAGTGTAGGAAATTGCAACCTTTTTATGTAGAGTAATGACCCGCACCATCCCTCCCACCACCCAAGTACACTGTTTTTTTGTTTAGTTTTTATTGCTGTAGTGTAGATAATCCCTGCCTACCCATCCCCTACCCATTGATAGTGTATTTTTTTCTTTAGTGCAGGGAATTCCCCTCCATCCCACCGGTAAACAAAATTTTGTAGCATAGGGGCCCACCCCATCCCTCCTACCACTCACAATCAACTCCCACCCACCAAGATGACCCTTGCCCTTACCAGTTGCTAGTGAATTTTGTTCTCTAGTGTAGGGAACTCCCCTTCCTCCCACCGGTAAACAGAATTACTTAGCATTGGGACTCACTCCATCCCTCCCTCCCACCACCCCCGATCACCTCACACCTGCCTCCAATCACACACAGTGACATTTCTTATATCGGATCTTCCTTCATATGGTAATGGAGCACGATCAGTCACAGCTGACAGTGGGGCTGGAACTTGTACAAGAGTGTTGGATGTAGATATTACATTAACACGGTATGGTGGGCAAAGTACAGTGTGAAGTAATACCTACATCTATTTGGCACTAGGGCTTAAGCATAGCATTGTCATAGGATGTCACCTTGGCTACAAGTCAGTTAATTTGGGTTGTTTTTTAGGGTTAATTCCAGTGAAGGGCCATCTTAATGCTACAGGATATAAGACATTTTAGACAACTTGGCAACAATTTGAGGAAGGCTCTTTTCTTTTCCAGCATGATTGCACCCCTGTGCACAAAGCATCGAGACATGGTTTAACTAGTTTGGCATGGATGAACTTGAGTGGCCTGTACACAGTCCTGACCTCAACCGCATTGAACAACTTTGGGCCACACCTTCAGTGCCTGGCCTAAAAATTCTCAGAAGAGTGGCATCTGTTCTAGCCGCAAAGGGGAAACCGCTCTATATCAATGACCATAGTTTTGAAATGGGATGTCCAACAAGTTTAAATAGATGTTATGGTCAGGTGCCCAAATACTTTTGGATAGATAGATAGATAGATAGATAGATAGATAGATAGATAGATATAATTTATTCACCCATTACTATGTTCTTTATTGTTTTTCCAATAGATGTTTACTAATTTGAATGACAATTTGAACTTGTTATGAAGAACATTGTGTTACTATTCATATTTTAGCAGGTTCAGGGAACAATATTCCCCAATCCAAACTTTGATCCTATGATGGATGTCCAGCTGCTTGGGGGAGCTCTTCAAGGTTTTGGTATGTATAATATATTAACTTATAAGCTTACAAACCTGTTACCTTCTCTTCCTCATAAAAAGGAAAGAGAAGAATGGAGGAATCCTCAAAACAAATGTGCTATTATAAAATGAACCACCTAGATTACAAGTTTTGTGTTAGGAGGGGTGCGGTGCTAACAAGCAGTTTATGTTCACCGCTCACTTACAGACAGCACTTGGATTACGGGTATTTACAAATCCGGCGTTAGCCGCAGAAAAGTGAGCGAAGAGCAAAATTTTGCTCCACATCTCACCTCAATACCAGCGCTACTTACGTTAGCGGTGAGCAGGTAAAACGTGCTCATGCACGATTTCCCCATAGCTGAAAAAAAACCTAACACCTGCAAAAAAGCAGCGTTCAGCTCTTAACGCAGCCCCATTGATTCCTATGGGGAAAATACTTTTATGTCTACAGCTAACACCCTAAAAAAGACAACTTGGATGGTTTGGAAGCGCTAAAAAAGCCAAAGGGGTGTCTGGAGACCAATATATAAATATAGATTTGCACAATATAAATGGTAATACACTTGTAATTAAATTAGAATAATTTAATAAGAATAAGCAGATTATAAACAATAATATAATTTAGTAGACAATTCGGTTAAAACAGATTGCGGGGGACGTCTCCCTTTAAAACAATAATAATTCTATAGAAATTTCATATAAAAATACCAAATGACTAAGTTCTCATTAAAATAGAACTAAAGATTAATAAAACAAATTAAATTAACTAAGTACAGCTAAGTGCTAATTCCACCTTATGTATTAAGATTATAAAAGAACACAGTCTGTTTAAATTATAAAATGCCCTTAGTTATTTCGATTTGCAAATGCTGTATAGGACATAGGCTTACCGGATCTTCTGACACATTCAGTGTCCAATGTAGAGTTTTTCTCTCTTTATGCCTTACCAGAGTTAGACAGGTACTGGAGCATACTTTCTACAAACAAGAGCCCAGGCACCTGCTGCCGAAAACAAGTGTTGATATCACAATCACATGCACGCATGACTGTGCCCTTCATCTCTAACACCCGGCGAATCCTTGTATTGTACAAGTTTGAACAGTGAAGCTGGCTACTAAGTAAAGAAGAAGCCTATTACTATACCTGTCCAACTCCGGTAAGGCATAAAGAAAGAAAAACTCTACATTGGACACTGAATGTGTCAGAAGATCCGGTAAGCCTATGTCCTATACAGCATTTGCAAATCGAAATAACTAAGGGCATTTTATAATCTGCAGACAAAAGACATTTTATAACATAAGACTGCATCTGTCTATTGTGTCAAAAATTAGCCTCTGTGAAAAGATACATTTTACCTATTGTGTCAAACTAGCCTCAGTGCTAAGGAACATTTTATCGATTTGACACATATCTGAGAGAACCTTTATAATTTAAACAGACTGTTCTTTTATAATCTTAATATATAAAGTGGAATTAGCGCTTAGCTGTACGTAGCTAATTTAACTTGTTTTATTAATCTTTCGTTCTATTTTAATTAGAACTTAGTCATTTGGTATTTTTATATGAAATTTCTATAGAGCTATTATTGTTTTAAAGGGAGACGTCCCCCGCAATCTGTTTTAACCGAATTGTCTACTAAATTATATTATTGTTTATAATCTGTTTATTCTTATTAAATTATTCTAATTTAATTACAAGTGTATTACCGTTTATATTGTGCAAATCTATTTTTATATATTGGTCTCCAGACACCCCTTTGGCTTTTTTAGTGCCTCCAAACTATCCAAGTTGTCTTTTTTCTGTGTATATTTGGTTAACTTTAGGGAAGGTAACCTATAAGGGAGCTTAGGGGTATTATACTGGGCGCTGGAACTTATTACTTCTTTATTACACCTAACACCCTAACATGAACCCCGAGTCTAAACACCCCTAATCTTACACTTATTAAACCCTAATCTGCCGCCCACGACATCGCCAACACCTGCATTATATTATTAACCCCTAATCTGCCGCTCTGGACACCGCCACCACCTACATTATACTTATTAACCCCTAATCTTCTGCCCCCAACATTGCCGACACCTACATTATATTTATTAACCCCTAATCTGCTGCCCCCAATGTCGCCGCAACCTAACTACACTTATTAACCCCTAATCTGCCGCCCCCAACGTCGCCACCACTATAATAAAGTTCTTAACCCCTACACCTAAGTCTAACCCTAACCCTAACACCCCCTAACAAATATATTTACAATAAGTCTAAATAAAATAACTACAATTAACTAAATTATTCCTATTTAAAACTAAATACTTACTTGTAAAATAAACCCTAAGCTAGCTACAATATAACTAATAGTTACATTGTAGCCATCTTAGGTTTTATTTTTATTTTACAGCCAACTTTGTATTTATTTTAACAAGGTAGAATAGTTATTAAATGTTTATTACTATTTATTAGCTACCTAGTTAAAATAAAGTCAAATTTACCTGTAAAATAAATCTTAATGTAAATTACAATTACACCTAACACTACACTATGATAAAATAAATTACCTAAAATAACTACAATTAAATACAATTAAATACAATTATCTAAAGTACGGAAAAAAAACCCACTAAATTACAGAAAATAATAAAATAATTACACGTTTTTTAAACTAATTACACCTAATCTAATCCCCCTAATAAAATAAAAAAGCCCCCAAAATAATAAAAAGCCTTACCCTATACTAAATTACAAATAGCCCATAAAAGGGCCTTTTGCGGGGCATTGACCCAAAGTAATAAGCTCTTTTACCTGTAAAAAAAAGTACAATACTCCCGAAAATTAAAACCCACCACCCACACACCCAACCCTACTCTAAAACCCACCCAATCCCCCCTTATTAAAACCTAACACTAACCCCTTGAAGATCACCCTACCTTGAGAAGTCTTCACCCAACCGGGCCGAAGTCCTCAACAAAGCCAGGTGAAATGGTCCTCCAGACGGGCAGTAGTCTTCATCCAAGCCGGGAAGAAGAGGTCCTCCAGACGGGCAGAAGTCTTCATCCAGGCGGCATCTTCTATCTTCATCCATCCGGCGCGGAGCGGCTCTATCTTCAAGACATCCGACGCGGAGCATTCTCTTCAAATGAAGTCCAACTATCCAACTATCAGCACATCAGAATTAAGGTAGAAAAAATCCTATTGGCTGATGCAATCAGCCAATAGGATTGAGCTCGCATTCTATTGGCTGATCCAATCAGCCAATAGAATGCCAGCTCAATCCTATTGGCTGATTGGATCAGCCAATAGAATGACAGCTCAATCCTATTGGCTGATTGGATCAGCCAATAGGATTGAACTTCAATCCTATTGGCTGATTGCATCAGCCAATATGATTTTTTCTACCTTAATTCCGATTGGCTGATGGAGCCGCTCTGCGCCATATGGATGAAGATAGAAGATGCCGCCTGGATGAAGACTTCTGCCCGTCTGGAGGACCTCTTCTTCCCGGCTTGGATGAAGCCTTCTGCCCGTCTGGAGGACCACTTCACCCGGCTTCGTTGAGGACTTTGGCCCGGTTGGGTGAAGACATCTCAAGGTAGGGTGATCTTCAAGGGGTTAGTGTTAGGTTTTATTAAGGGGGTATTGGGTGGGTTTTAGAGTAGGGTTGGGTGTGTGGTTGGTGGGTTTTAATGTTGGGGGGTATTGTACTTTTTTTTACAGGTAAAAGAGCTGATTACTTTGGGGCAATGCCTCGCAAAAGTCCCTTTTAAGGGCTATTTGTAATTTAGTATAGGGTAGGGCTTTTTATTATTTTGGGGGGCTTTTTATTTTATTAGGGGGATTAGATTCGGTGTAATTAGTTTAAAAAACTTGTAATTATTTTATTATTTTCTGTAATTTAGTGGGGGGTTTTATTTCGTACTTTAGATAATTGTATTTAATTGTAGTTATTTTAGGTAATTAATTTAATTATAGTGTAGTGTTAGGTGTAATTGCAACTTAGGTTAGGATTTATTTTACAGGTAAATTTGACATAACTATTCTACCTAGTTAAAATAAATACAAACTTGCCTATAAAATAAAAATAAATCTTAAGCTAGCTACAATGTAACTATCAGTTATATTGTAGCTAGCTCAGGGTTTATTTTACAGGTAAGTATTTAGTTTTAAATAGGAATAATTTAGTTAATTGTAGTTATTTTATTTAGATTTATTTAAATTATATTTAAGTTAGGGGGTGTTAGGGTTAGACTTAGATTTAGGGGTTAATAACTTTAATATAGTTGTGGTGATGTTGGGGGCGGCAGATTAGGGGTTAATAAATGTAGGTAGGTGTCGGCGATGTTAGGGACAGCAGATTAGGGGTTAATAAAATTTAACTAGTGTTTGCGATGCGGGAGTGTGGCGGTTTAGGGGTTATTATATTTTTTATAGTGGCGGCGATGTCCGGTTCGGCAGATTAGGGGTTAAAAGTGTTATTTTAGTGTTTGCGATGTGGGGGGCCTCGGTTTAGGGGTTAATAGGTAGTTTATGGGTGTTAGTGTACTTTTTAGCACTTTAGTTAAGAGCTTTATGCTACGGCGTTAGCCCATAAAACTATTAACTACTGACTTTTAAATGCGGTATCAGTTTTGACAGGAGAGGCTGTACCGCTCACTTTTTGGAAGACTCGTAATACTGGCTTAAGGCAAGTCCCATTGAAAATATAGGATATGCAATTGACGTAAGTGGATTTGCGGTATTTCCGAGTCTGGCCAAAAAAGTGAGCGGTGCACCTGTACCTGCAAGCGCTGGGACGTCTCAACACTGCTTTTTAAGGCTAACGCAAGACTCGTAATCTAACGAAACATGTTTTCAGTTTGCTATGTTATCAGTTACAACTCTATTGATATATACTTTTTATCTTGGAAATTTGTTTTGAAGACTATTTTTGTACACAAACCCAGTGATTTAGAAATATTACTGTATTCACATTCCTAGTAATTGTTAAACATAACCCATTTGCCATTGCAACTTTAAACACATATGCAAATAATCAAATATATTTGTTGGTGTTTGACAATTCAACTGATATAAATAGAAAAGCAACTCACAAATAAAAGCAAATATAATATCTTTTCACACTAAGAAAAAATAATATTCCAGATGGCTGCAAAATAGTTGATTATATTATCATAGAAAATGTGTGCAAACAGTGAAATGTTTGGTTTCAACTATTTATTTAAAGCTACAGTCTAGGTCAAAATAAACTTTCATTATTCAGATAGAGCATGTAATTTTAAACAATTTTCCAATTTACTTTTATCACCAATTTTGCTTTGTTCTCTTGGTATTCTTAGTTGAAAGCTTAACCTAGGAGGTTCATATGCTAATTTCTTAGACCTTGAAGCCCACCTCTTTCAGATTGCATTTTAACAGTTTTTCACCAATAGAGGGTGTTAGTTCACATATTTCATATAGATAACACTGTGCTCATGCACGTGAAGTTATCTGGGAGCAGGCACTGATTGGCTAGACTGCAAGTCTGTCAAAAGAACTGAAAAAAGGGTCAGTTTGCAGAGGCTTAGATACAAGATAATCACAGAGGTTAAAAGTATATTATTATAACTGTGTTATGCAAACTGGGAAATGGGTAATAAAGGGATTATCTATTTTTTAAAACAATAAACTTTCATTATTCAGATAGGACATGCAATTTAAATAACTTTCCAATTTACTTTTATCATCATATGTGCTTTGTTCTTTTGGTATTCTTTGTTGAAAACTAAACCTAGGTAGGCTCATATGCTAATTTCTAAGCCCTTGAAGGTCGCCTCTTATCAGTGCATTTTTACAGTTTTTTCACAGTTATACACTACTAGTTCATGTGTGACATATAGATACCATTGTGCTCACTCCCATGGAGTTGTTTATAAGTGAACACTGATTGGCTAAAAATGCAAGTCTGTCAAAAGAACTGAGATAAGGGTGCATTCTGTAGAGGCTTAGATACAGGGTAATCACAGAGGTAAAAAGTGTATTAATTTAAAAGTGGGTAATGGGTAGTAAAGAGAATTTCAATCTTTTTAAATAATAAACATTTTCAAGTAGACTGTCCCTTTAAGGACAATTTATTTATTATATAAACAAAACAAATCCTTAAATGCTTGAAAGTTACATTCATTTCTAAATGAGCTTTAAAGATGACTTTTTGAAAAAATATTACCTTAAATGGGATTTCAACCTGAGAATTTAAAAATAACTCTTTATAAGGCCCGCAGCAGTTCTATATTTTGTAATCACAGAGATACAAAGACAGTGCTGTAGATATATGAGTAAAGCATGTTTATAAGAAAAATCTCTGTTCAAATGATCTACACTGAGCATTTTCTTTGTCATTAAACCATGGTTAAAAAAATCTGGGAATCTCTCTATAGGCCCCATGCATGCAGCTTTGGGGGCCCAAGAGTTGCTGGCTTGCATGAGCAGGCCTGAAAGACTATTTAAATAGTGGTCTTAAGACCACTGCTATCTATCCTCTCAGGATCAACCGGTAGGATTGACAAAATTGTTGCACAAGAGCAGGGTTCCTGGCTGGGAATTTAGTCAGTCTTGGCTTTGATAAATGGGGCCTATAAGTTAAAGTTGCAGTTTGAGCTTTGAAACATGCTTTAAGCTCTCCAAATGTTCACACCCATGTATTCCCATACCAGCTCTCAGCCACCTAACTACAATTACTAACCCCTAATCTGCCGACAGGACATCGCCGCCAATATAATAAATGTATTAACCCCTAAACCGCCGCACTCCTGCCTCGCAAACACTATAAAATTTTTTATTAACCCCTAATCTGCCGTCCCTAACATCGCCGCCACTTACCTACAATTATTAACCCCTAATCTGGCGCCCCCAATATCGCCGCTACTATATTAAATGTATTAACCCCTAAACCTAAGTCTAACCCTAACCCTAACACCCCCTAACTTAAATCTATTTTTAATAACTCTAAATAAATATTCCTATAATTAACTAAATTATTCTTATTTAAAACTAAATACTTACCTATAAAATAAACCCTAATATAGCTACAATATAACTAATAGTTACATTGTAGCTATTTTATGATTTATTTTTATTTTACAGGCAACTTTGTATTTATTTTAACTAGGCACAATAGTTATTAAATAGTTATTAACTATTCAATAACTACCTAGATAAAATAAATACAAAAGTACCTGTAAAATAAACCCTAACCTAAATTACAATTATACCTAACACTACTCTATAATTAAATTAATTACCTAAACTACCTACAATTAAATTCAATTAAATTAAATAAACTAAATTACGGAACCCCCCCCCCACACACACACACACTAAATTACAGAAAATAAAAAAGAAATTACAATATTTTAAACTAATTACACCTAATCTAATCCCCCTAATAAAATAAAAAAGCCCCCCAAAATAATAAAATTTCCTACCCTACACTAAATTACAAATAGCCTTTAAAAGGGCCTTTTGCAGGGCATTGCCCCAAAGTAATCAGCTCTTTTACCAGCCCTTAAAAGGGCTTTTTGCGGGGCATTGCCCCAAAGTAATCAGCTCTTTTACTTGTAAAAAAAAGAAATACAATACCCCCCAACATTACAACCCACCACCCACACACCCCTACTCTAAAACCCACCCGATCCCCCCTTAAAATAACCTAACACAACCCCATTGAAGATCATCCTACCTTGAGCCGTTTTCACCCAGCTGGGCACCAGTGGTCATCCGATGGGGCAGAAGAGGACATCCGGACTGGCAGAAGTCTTCATCCTATCCGGGCAGAAGAGGACATTCGGACTGGCAGACATCTTCATCCAAGCGGCATCTTCTATCTTCATCTATCCAACGAGGAACGGCTCCATCTTGAAGACCTCCGGCGGGGAACATCCTTCTAGGCCAACGACTACCCGACGAATGGCTGGTCCTTTAAATGACGTCATCCAAGATGGCGCCCCTCGAATTCCAATTGGTAGGAAAAATCCGATTGGTTTATTTAATCAGCCAATCGGATTGAATTTCAATCTGATTGGCTGATTGGATCAGCCAATAGAATGCAAGGTCAATTCTATTGGCTGAACCAATCGGATTTTTCCTACCTTAATTCCGATTGGCTGATAGAATCCTATCAGCTAATCGGAATTCGAGGGATGCCATCTTGGATGACGTCATTTAAAGGACCAGCCATTCGTCGGGTAGTCGTCGGCCTAGAAGGATGTTCCGCGCCGGAGGTCTTCAAGATGGAGCCGGTCCTCGGATGGATGAAGATGCCGCTTGGATGAAGATGTCTGCCGGTCCGGATGTCCTCTTCTGCCCGGATAGGATGAAGACTTCTGCCGGTCCGGATGTCCTCTTCTGCCCCATTGGATGACCACTGGTGCCCGGCTGGGTGAAAACGGCTCAAGGTAGGGTGATTTTCAATGGGGTAGTGTTAGTTTTTTTTAAGGAGGGATTGGGTGGGTTTTAGAGTAGGGGTGTGTGGGTGGTGAGTTGTATGTAATGTTGGGGGGTATTGTATTTCTTTTTTTTACAAGTAAAAGAGCTGATTACTTTGGGGCAATGCCCCACAAAAAGCCCTTTTAAGGGCTGGTAAAAGAGCTGATTACTTTGGGGCAATGCCCCGCAAAAGGCCCTTTTAAGGGCTATTTGTAATTTAGTGTAGGGTAGGGAATTTTATTATTTTTGTGAGGCTTTTTTATTTTATTAGGGGGATTAGATTAGGTGTAATTAGTTTAAAATATTGTAATTTCTTTTTTATTATCTGTAATATAATGGGGTTTTTTCGTAATTTAGTTTATTTAATTTAATTGAATTTAATTGTAGGTAGTTTAGGTAATTAATTTAATTATAGAGTAGTGTTAGGTGTAATTGTAACTTAGGTTAGGGTTTATTTTACAGGTACTTTTGTATTTATTTTAGCTAGTCAGTTATTAAATAGTTAATAGCTATTTAATAACTATTGTACCTAGTTAAAATAAATGCAAAGTTGTCTGTAAAATAAATATAAATCCTAAGCTAGCTACAATGTAACTATTAGTTATATTGTAGCTATCTTAGGGTTTATTTTATAGGTAAGTATTTAGTTTTAAATAGGAAGAATTTATTTAATTATAGTAATTTTATTTAGATTTATTAAAAATAGATTTAAGTTAGGGGGGTGTTAGGGTTAGGGTTAGACTTAGGTTTAGGGGTTAATACATTTAATATAGTAGCGGCGAAGTTGGGGGCGGCAGATTAGGGGTTAATAATTGTTTGTAGGTGGCGGCGACGTTGGGGGCAGCAGATTAAGGGTTAATAACTATAATGTAGGTGTCGGCAATGTTGGAGGCAGCAGATTAGGGGTTCATAGGTATAATGTAGGTGGCGGCGGTGTCCAGAGTGACAGATTAGGGGTTAATAATTATAATGTAGGTGTCGGCGATGTCAGGGGTGGCAGATTAGCGGTTCATAAGTGTAAGGTTAGGGGTGTTTAGACTCGGGGTTCATGTTAGGGTGTTAGGTGTAGACTTAGAAAGTATTTGACCATAGGAAACAATGGGGCTGTGTTATGAGCTGAATGCTGCTTTTTTGCAGGTGTTAGTTTTTTTTCCACCCAGCTCAGCCCCATTGTTTCCTATGGGAAAATCGTGCACAAGCACATTTTATCGAGCTTACCGTTACCGTAAGCAACGCTGGTATTACAGTGAGAAGTGGCGCTAAATTTGCTCAACACTCACTTTTCTGAGGCTAACGCAGCCATTGAGAAAACTTGTAATACCAGCGTTGTTTAAAGTGAGCGCTGGAAAAAAAAGGCTCGTTAGCAACACAAGTTTTTACCGACAAAACTCGTAATCTAGCCGATAATGTTTCTTTAAATAGAAACCAATTCTAATTGTTCAGCAATATGCAATTTGTAAATATATTTTCTTTTACTCGGTACTATATAAAACATTTATACTGTATAGGCAAATCTTTAGGATAAGATAGTTTTCATAAGAGACAGACTTAATGTACTGTTACTGTTTTATTTATAGGTATTAAATTCACCCTTTATGTGTAACACAGTCAAATATGTATAGTTGGTGTAATTGGTTGCAATTGAACATATTTGGCCCCATGTACTAAATTACAGGTTGACAAGGTTACCTACTCTAGAACCCGTCCTTTGCAGTCAACAGGCAGTGGACATTGTATGTCTGCTGCCTGTATGTACTGTTCTGCACTGTACAAGAACTTCCTTGTGCAACAGCCATCTATTCTTACGTAACCAATCCAATGAAAGTAAGGCCTATCAATCACCCTGAACGAACATGAAGAATAAGCTACTTCTGAAACAAGCAGAAAGCTTGTGCATCCACTTCTTTATATGTTGAGCCTAATCTGTTAAACCGTTCAACTGATGTAAAGTGTTTTCAGCTTCTGTGTTTCACTAGGTTTACATACTTCTTCATTTTGTTTTATAAGTGCACAACATTTTAACCATGTATTAGGGGTAACCATAAACCTATTTTGATTTAGCATCCAGTAGCTTGGTAGTTTTCAGAAAAAAGATAGTGTCTTACTTGTGTAATTTTAAAGCGATATTAAACACCCCTTGTTTTTGTGTAAAAACTATGATTTACCCCATTCTTACTAGAAAGGCCAAAAAGCAAAATGTGTAATCTAGACTTTGAAAATGCTGCAAACTGCCTAAGACAGCTATTTGATTTGCAGCATTTGTAGGTTAAGAAATGTGTTTTCCAGCTACCAAGGGAACATGGCACAAGCTCAATTTTTACATAAAAGTAAGTTGTGTTTAATGTGATTTTTATAATACGACTTGATTTAATGTATGGTAATATATTTTATATTTAAAATAATACAGTCGATATTTTAAAAATGTTTCACACTCTGCAATACTAGTGGATACCATTGTTCATTCATATACACATTTTTATTATTAATTGTACTTTTACTGTAAGTGTCAGTTTATCTTTAATAAAAATGCTGTATTTTTTATAACTTTATTTATTCAGACATTAAAACACATTATCAAGATATTGTCCATTCTGTTCAGAAGTTAATGAATAAGTGATGTCTTAAGTCCCAATATTAGATGAGAGATGTGTTGTCACTCAAGACTCTCCTCTTCCTTTTTCCATTTTAATAAAATAAAATTAACTTAACAAAACAATCTGAGTTATACAAAAGCATAAATAACAGCAATATTATAAATGAACAAATATCTTACCTGGAACACCCCCAGACCCCCGACCGCAGATACGCCTGGACAAAGAAGATGGAGGGATGGATGGGCAGGGCATAAGAAAGAACTATATCCAGGACAGAATTTACTGGTGCTATTGCTCTCCCTGCTCTGAGCTACACCATTTACCTCTAAGGTTTTCAGATAATACAAATAGGCTGTTCCGAAATGGGTAAAGCACTCTATCTTTAACATCACTTGGTAAGTGAAGTAGGTATGCTTCCCATTTATTGAGAATCTTCTTACTCTATTTCCATGTCTCCCTTTACGTCCACTTGATCTATGAGCATTTGAGTGTGTGTTTTTGCTAGTAATTGTTGAAATAACAGAGTGTTACTATTTGCCCAGTCCTGTAGAATCAACTGTCGCGCAAGCAATATTACTGTAGTGACAAATGTATCATGTTTTGATCTATTGTTTTGTGACAAAAAGAATCACCTGTTGGGCAATCCCAGAATATATTAATCCAATATGGAGAGACATGGCTGCATTTAGTGCATATATCTCTAGCGTTTGGTATTGTCAGGTATCTGTTCTGTTGGAGTGTATACCTTTAAATCCTGCCTTTATAGCCTCACGTCATTCAGCACCACCTGCTAATTAATTTTGTTAGCTAGTTGCACAGGTACGTTTATTACAAGCACTGTGCTTTCCAGGAAGAAGTTGCTAAACCTATTCCTAATTAAATACCTCAAATTTATCGAACTTTGTCTGAACACTGAATAGAGGAGTTCCTTTGAAATCTACCTGCACCAAAATCTAAATATCTTCAGTGGAACTAACAGCCGGCTGCTGTATATGCAGAGACCAGCTCCTACCTTTGACTCCACACCGCAGTTCTGGATCACTCAGAATTTAATCTCTTCCTTCTTCTGCCAGACGGATCTCTACAGGGAGTGCTGCCATCCAGGAACAAAACCGCAGGGTCTGCAATAATATTCCTAAAATTAAAAGTTTGTTATTACTGAAAATCGAAATGAGTCATTGGCTCCGCCCCCCCCCCCTCTGTTACATCATCGGAACTGTGATGCAGAAGCCTGTAATTGGACAAGCCTCCAGCACACCCCACTAGCTGTCATCAGCACACAGTGTACAGATTTGAATCTGCTCGCAGCAGCACATACACAGCTGCAAAAAAAGAAAAGATCCTCTGACTCTGTCACTACAAGACAAAGGACACTTCTATTACTACAGAACGGTTCTAAACATCCTCTTCACCACCAGTAAAAGCCTGAACAGGATAATCTATCTCTTTTTCTCCTGTAACCAATTTAACAGGGAAAATAATTTCCAATTGCTTTCTCTTAAAGCAACATACTCCTCAAAGTTTTATGGAATACTGCAGTTGAGGTCCACAACTATATTACTCAAAGTTGTTAGCAAAAATCAACCATTCTTACTTACAGTTGTGACAGGTATCCAAATAGATCATAGTCTAGGTGTTATAAATGCTTGATGTATGATTTTTATATGGGATTTGCGTAATGTTGCAGACAGAATTACTGTTTTAACTTTTTCGAGGCTGTCAGTGATCATGTCCTGACTAAAGTTCAAAGATCTATAGTTTAGCCATTTCAATGCAAGTTTTTGTTTAATTTGGGTTTCATGATGCTTAACAAGGAATTCATATGTGTTGGAGATTCTGTGTGATCCTTGTCTTACCAATGTACATATTCTGTCTATATTTGTAGTTTTTTGTGTTATGAGTTCTCTGATATTAACTTCGTTATGTAATGTTTACATTGAAAATATGCAAAAATGTGTGTGTTCGGGAGGCTATGGACATGTTGTAATTCTTGGAAAGGTAGGATTTCTAAGGTGAGAGGATTGATTAATTGGCCTATTTTAGGCCTAGATTTGGAGTTTGGCGGTAAAAGGGCTGTTAACGCTCCGCAGGCTTTTTTCTGGCCGCACCATAAATTTAACTCTGGTATCGAGAGTTCAAACAAATGCTGCGTTAGGCTCCAAAAAAGGAGCGTAGAGCATTTGTACCTCAAATGCAACTCTCGATACCAGAGTTGCTTACGGACGCGGCCAGCCTCAAAAACGTGCTCGTGCACGATTCTCCCATAGGAAACAATGGGGCTGTTTGAGCTGAAAAAAAACCTAACACCTGCAAAAAAGCAGCGTTCAGCTCCTAACGCAGCCCCATTGTTTTCTATGGGGAAACACTTCCTACGTCTGCACCTAACACTCTAACATGTACCCCGAGTCTAAACACCCTAACCTTACACTTATTAACCCCTAATCTGCCGCCCCCGCTATCGCTGACCCCTGCATTTTTTTTTTAAACCCTAATCTGCCGCTCCGTAAACCGCCGCAACCTACGTTATCCCTATGTACCCCTAATCTGCTGCCCCTAACACCGCCGACCCCTATGTTATATTTATTAACCCCTAATCTGCCCCCCACAACGTCGCCGACACCTGCCTACACTTATTAACCCCTAATCTGCCGAGCGGACCTGAGCGCTACTATAATAAAGTTATTAACCCCTAATCCGCCTCACTAACCCTATCATAAATAGTATTAACCCCTAATCTGCCCTCCCTAACATCGCCGACACCTACCTTCAATTATTAACCCCTAATCTGCCGAGCGGAGCTCACCGCTATTCTAATAAATGTATTAACCCCTAAAGCTAAGTCTAACCCTAACACTAACACCCCCCTAACTTAAATATAATTTACATCTAACGAAATAAATTAACTCTTATTAAATAAATGATTCCTATTTAAAGCTAAATACTTACCTGTAAAATAAATCCTAATATAGCTACAATATAAATTATAATTATATTATAGCTATTTTAGGATTAATATTTATTTTACAGGCAACTTTGTAATTATTTTAACCAGGTACAATAGCTATTAAATAGTTAAGAACTATTTAATAGTTACCTAGTTAAAATAATAACAAATTTACCTGTAAAATAAATCCTAACCTAAGATATAATTAAACCTAACACTACCCTATCAATAAAATAATTAAATAAACTACCTACAATTACCTACAATTAACCTAACACTACACTATCAATAAATTAATTAAACACAATTCCTACAAATAAATACAATTAAATAAACTAGCTAAAGTACAAAAAATAAAAAAGAACTAAGTTACAAAAAATAAAAAAATATTTACAAACATAAGAAAAATATTACAACAATTTTAAACTAATTACACCTACTCTAAGCCCCCTAATAAAATAACAAAGACCCCCAAAATAAAAAATTCCCTACCCTATTCTAAATTAAAAAAGTTACAAGCTCTTTTACCTTACCAGCCCTGAACAGGGCCCTTTGCGGGGCATGCCCCAAGAATTTCAGCTCTTTTGCCTGTAAAAGAATAAATACAATACCCCCCCCCAACATTACAACCCACCACCCACATACCCCTAATCTAACCCAAACCCCCCTTAAATAAACCTAACACTAAGCTCCTGAAGATCTTCCTACCTTGTCTTCACCATCCAGGTTCACCGATCCGTCCTGAAGAGCTCCTCCGATGTCCTGATCCAAGCCCAAGCGGGGGACTGAAGAGGTCCATGATCCGGTCAAAGTCTTCATCCAAGCGGGGCAGAAGAGGATCTTCCATCCGATTGAAGTCATCATCCAGGCGGCATCTTCTATGGTCTTCCATCCGGAGCGAAGCGGCAGGATCCTGAAGACCTCCAGCGCGGAACATCCATCCGGACCGACGACTGAACGACGAATGACTGTTCCTTTAAGGGACGTCATCCAAGATGGCGTCCCTCGAATTCCGATTGGCTGATAGGATTCTATCAGCCAATCGGAATTAAGGTAGGAATTTTCTGATTGGCTGATGGAATCAGCCAATCAGAATCAAGTTCAATCCGATTGGCTGATCCAATCAGCCAATCAGATTGAGCTCGCATTCTATTGGCTGATCGGAACAGCCAATAGAATGCAAGCTCAATCTGATTGGCTGATTGGATCAGCCAATCGGATTGAACTAGATTCTGATTGGCTGATTCCATCAGCCAATCAGAAAATTCCTACCTTAATTCCGATTGGCTGATAGAATCCTATCAGCCAATCGGAATTCGAGGGACGCCATCTTGGATGACGTCCCTTAAAGGAACAGTCATTCGTCGTTCAGTCGTCGGTCCGGATGGATGTTCCGCGCTGGAGGTCTTCAGGATCCTGCCGCTTCGCTCCAGATGGAAGACCATAGAAGATGCCGCCTGGATGATGACTTCAATCGGATGGAAGATCCTCTTCTGCCCCGCTTGGATGAAGACTTTGACCGGATCATGGACCTCTTCAGCCCCCCGCTTGGGCTTGGATCAGGACATCGGAGGAGCTCTTCAGGACGGATCGGTGAACCTGGATGGTGAAGACAAGGTAGGAAGATCTTCAGGGGCTTAGTGTTAGGTTTATTTAAGGGGGGTTTGGGTTAGATTAGGGGTATGTGGGTGGTGGGTTGTAATGTTGGGGGGGGGTATTGTATTTATTCTTTTACAGGCAAAAGAGCTGAAATTCTTGGGGCATGCCCCGCAAAGGGCCCTGTTCAGGGCTGGTAAGGTAAAAGAGCTTGTAACTTTTTTAATTTAGAATAGGGTAGGGAATTTTTTATTTTGGGGGTCTTTGTTATTTTATTAGGGGGCTTAGAGTAGGTGTAATTAGTTTAAAATTGTTGTAATATTTTTCTTATGTTTGTAAATATTTTTTTATTTTTTGTAACTTAGTTCTTTTTTATTTTTTGTACTTTAGCTAGTTTATTTAATTGTATTTATTTGTAGGAATTGTGTTTAATTAATTTATTGATAGTGTAGTGTTAGGTTAATTGTAGGTAATTGTAGGTAGTTTATTTAATTATTTTATTGATAGGGTAGTGTTAGGTTTAATTATATCTTAGGTTAGGATTTATTTTACAGGTAAATTTGTTATTATTTTAACTAGGTAACTATTAAATAGTTCTTAACTATTTAATAGCTATTGTACCTGGTTAAAATAATTACAAAGTTGCCTGTAAAATAAATATTAATCCTAAAATAGCTATAATATAATTATAATTTATATTGTAGCTATATTAGGATTTATTTTACAGGTAAGTATTTAGCTTTAAATAGGAATCATTTATTTAATAAGAGTTAATTTATTTCGTTAGATGTAAATTATATTTAAGTTAGGGGGGTGTTAGTGTTAGGGTTAGACTTAGCTTTAGGGGTTAATACATTTATTAGAATAGCGGTGAGCTCCGCTCGGCAGATTAGGGGTTAATAATTGAAGGTAGGTGTCGGCGATGTTAGGGAGGGCAGATTAGGGGTTAATACTATTTATGATAGGGTTAGTGAGGCGGATTAGGGGTTAATAACTTTATTATAGTAGCGCTCAGGTCCGTTCGGCAGATTAGGGGTTAATAAGTGTAGGCAGGTGTCGGCGACGTTGAGGGGGGCAGATTAGGGGTTAATAAATATAATATAGGGGTCGGCGGTGTTAGGGGTAGCAGATTAGGGGTACATAGGGATAACGTAGGTGGCGGCGCTTTGCGGTCGGAAGATTAGGGGTTAATTATTTTAAGTAGCTGGCGGCGACGTTGTGGGGGGCAGGTTAGGGGTTAATAAATGTAATACAGGGGTCGGCGGGGTTAGGGGCAGCAGATTAGGGGTACATAAGTATAACGTAGGTGGCGGTCGGCAGATTAGGGGTTAAAAATTTTAATCGAGTGGCGGCGATGTGGGGGGAGCTCGGTTTAGGGGTACATAGGTAGTTTATGGGTGTTAGTGTACTTTAGGGTACAGTAGTTAAGAGCTTTATGAACCGGCGTTAGCCAGAAAGCTCTTAACTCCTGCTATTTTCAGGCGGCTGGAGTTTTGTCGTTAGATGTCTAACGCTCACTTCAGAAACGACTCTAAATACCAGCGTTAGAAAGATCCCATTGAAAACATAGTATACGCAAATGGCGTAGGGGGATCTGCGGTATGGAAAAGTCGCGGCTGAAAAGTGAGCGTTAGACCCTTTAATCAATGACTCCAAATACCAGCGGGCGGCCAAAACCAGCGTTAGGAGCCTCTAACGCTGGTTTTGACGGCTACCGCCGAACTCCAAATCTAGGCCTTAGTAAGGTGTTTTGGGTGCCATATTTTGAATACCTCTGTGGTGTATCCCGGTATAAAATGCAGATTACCTCAAATAGGTAAATATTTGCTTGCGGTCTTTTTTATGCCCCACAATTTGCATACTTTTTCCCAGGCTCTCAAAGGGTCTCTATACAGGATGTGCGTTTGAATATAAAGGAGCAATATTAAATACTATGATGTAAAAATTCTTTGTGATGTTTTTTTTTTTTGTTTAAATAATTTTTTATTGAGGTTACATAAAAAGAGAAAAAATAAAATAAAATAATGGAACAGACACAATGAGTTACAACAAACAGATACATATGCAGAAAAAGACATATCAATCAAGTTGCCATAAAAAAAAAAACATATCTGTTACAGCACAGTCATATAAAAGATGAACCTCACGTTTTCCATTATTTCTTTCTCTTGTAAAGAGAAGAAGAAAATTTTAAACCTCACATTTTCAAAATAAGAAGTAATCATTACACATATATAAAGTGACCTAAATATAAGATATATAAATTGTAGCACAGCTATACTCATTACTAAAGGCCATTGGTTTTCATTAAATAGGGGAATGTTCACGATAACAATGGTGTATCTGAAGAACTGAACTATTGTAGATAGGATAGCACATGTTTCCTACTCCATAACTTAGGTTTCAACAATTAGGGCAGCACAGAAGTATAACCAGATACAGCATAGTAATAATAATAGTATCTTTTCCAACAATTACTCAGGCTATCCTATGCGTTACCATGTACAATCTCTTTGGCAGGCCTTCTATAATAAATGAGATCTATTTGTTTATTTATAGTTAAGATTTTCAGGCTAAATGGTTTAGCTCTTAGCTGCATAGCTGAAGTAACGAAATATATGAAAGCCATAATGTGTCACAAATATAACATACTATGGAGAAAGACACAAACATTATCTGTCATCTTGCTAATCATACCATATGCCAGTATATAGAAAAAGCCTAAGCCTATATATGTGTGACCTATAAATGGAACTGAATGATACAGGAATCAATTGCATGGCGGGTATAGCTGCCGATATGGGGATTGCAGTGTGAAAAAAAAATATGCAGTCCTCAATATCTATTGTCAAACTGAATATAGTGTATACCATTGTATCTCATAGTTAAGGCGTAAAATAGTAGAACATAAACAGGAATTGAGTGAACATAGGGAAAAAAAGTTTTTGCAGTATGTTACGAGAAAAAAATGCGAAAGTAACTACTGGGGGGGAAAACCCAGAGCACATTGGGACACTCGCATGAGTCAAAATAGACCAAGAATATATAAATAAAAAAAAAAAGGGCAAGAGTCATATGCTTTTATAAAACCCATCAATCAGAAGAGCACCCTAAACTAATGTTTTATGGTTGTGTGATCCTTGGAGAGTAATAAATGATAACCAGAGAAGGCATTGCCTCCCAACAAGTTTGAAAGTTACAGTTATCTGGGGACTGGAGTAAAATATTTAGATATAGTGTATATTGGTTAGCTATTGAAAACTCAGACTCCACCTGCATGTAATGAGGCAGTGTTAGTTAAAAGTAGAGGGCAGCTTAGTGTAGTTTTTACATACACCTTGGGATTATGACAGAAGTTGAGCCAGTTAACAGATAAGCATTGTGAGCAGGTCAGGGTCAGCCCCTGTAAAGAGGCTGAATCTGTTTTTGCTGGTATAGAGGTTAAGTTCATAAATATTGCTATGATTAGAAAGTATGATGAAGGGTCAATGTTGGCTTTAGATCAAGATGTGGTTATATCTAGTTTGCAATATCGGGAGAACATTTTCTTTACCTTATGTGTAGACCTTATCACCTGGGCACGGGCCCTATCCCCAAAGACAGGTCAAATAAATTGAAAGAAGTGTACTCCATTAAATAATTAGTGTACCTCACTGTAGCAACACCTAATTGGTGAAAGGTAATGTCAATTTCATAGCGACTACTACATTGCCCATGTCTCTCAACTAGATGGATTGAAAAAAATAACTGTTCTGCTGGCCTCTATAAACATTAAAAGGTGCATAAGACAGTGACCTACCTGTGTGTAATACATAAACAAGCTTTAACATCGTGAAACAGGAGTAACATATTACTAGTGAACAGATTGGAAGCAAGAGTAAGTGTTGTTAACATTTAACATGGGTATAACAAGCTAACCTTATGTCTCGGCATATAATCAGCTAAATGTAATATTGCCTGTAAAACACTTTGCTTAAGTAACTAACTATGGTCAGGTGTAGGACAATGCATAGAGTAGTAGTGCAAGGAATAATATATAGTGGGCTACCCTCCCCTATATTTCTAAAGTCATCACTCTCTTAAATATAAACAGCTTTAGTTGATGCCTGAAGCTATTAAGAGACATATAGGTAAGCACATCAATAATAGCAAACAAATACACTCTAAGATCGCAAGTGATATCGGCCCTAAGACCGCTAATAAACATAAACATTCACATATCACCGTGAAAACATTGTCTCCAAAGACCCCCTATATGCAGTTCATTGAGTCCATCTCAAATGTCACCAGTTCTCATAGAGGTATAGACCACTCATAGGAGATGCAATTCAAGATAAGGTGGTAGGAGCCTTAAGTTGTCTGGGGAACATGTCCTCCAGGGTCCCATTGTAGAACCCATACGTGTGTGTGGTAGCGATAATAGCGGCAATAGAAATGAAAACGCTGATCGGGTGGAAGTGCACACCTGGCTAGAGGCCAGGAACATCCAAGCTTGGAGCGGCTCCACTGTCGACTGCATCCGAAGAAGAAGGTAAGACTTTGTGAGCTTAAGTGTTTCTCCTTCATAAGCGGTATTAGCCAACTGAATGAATCCAAGTATGTGAGGAGGAGAGGGTTCTCTCTGTCGCTACTGCCATTCCAGGATTCACTTAGAGTTATGTTTGGGGCGCAGGTCATGAACGGTCTACCTCCCAAAATGATCGCCCTCGATTGCAAGCCATGCTGCCTCCTATTGGAGACCCGTTCATCAGCGGCTCCCTGTTCCACTATATCCTCCACGTTAGAAGGTAGTGAGGCATGATCTGCAGCTTTAAAGCAAGATGTCGGTTTTCGCGGGCAATTGGTTGTTGCCAAATTCTTCTCCCCATAGTCGAGCACGGCAGATGAAACAGTAGCATGAGTAATTAGGGGTTTGAAAGCCTCATCCACTGCATACAAAAGGGCTTCATTGTAATGATTGAGCAGCTCCTTCAGCTGCATAAAAAAGAGAGCGTCCATAGTTTTGCGTATGTGGCTTTTCAGGTGAAGCTAAAAAGTAGGGTCCTCCGGCACTATTCAGCACAGCTAAGCTGCTTCCACAGCAGCAAAATGAATGTTCATCTCTAAAGTATCCAGGTTGAGATTAAAAAAAGAGTACAGTATTCATGAAAATCTGTAAAATTGTGACTTATATTGGGAGCTCTTGAAATGTGCGTCTTGCTTCCATGCTAGTTGGCTCCGCCCCCATTCTTTGTGATGTTTAATGTATAGTAACGTGGTACTGTGATGTGCAATACAAAAATTAAATATTATACATATCTAATGGAAAGTCGATACAATTTAACATATATGTATGGTATAGACAATAACACAATAAATCTATAACAATATAAGACCAATAAGGAATAGAACAATGTGTCATCTAATGATATGTGCCAGCACAATACATATAACTAATAAGAGATCTCTTAGACTCCAAACAAACGATCCTGGAATGATAAATAGCCTCACAAATCCTGTTCAGAATAACGTTTATGCGTTTCAGTCCTATAAAAGGGCCTTTCTCAAGACAAAGGGCCATTCTCAAGACATGTCAAAATGTGTCTCTGGCTTGTTTACGTGCATAGTATGTTTGTCTATTTGTTGGGGAGGGGTTAGATAAATATTTTTTATAGGCCACTGTTCATTTTGCTAAAAACTCGTTGTCAATGCAATGGAGGGTTTTATTATGATGTGCCGTGAAATATGTTATGTTACAGCGCATGACCGCTTTAGACGCATGCCAAAACAAATCTGGATTATTCATATGTTGATCATTATCTAATGTGTAAATTAGCCAGGGTGATTTAAGGTGCTGATGAAAGTCAATATTATTCTAAAGAAACGAGGGGAACCTCCATGATTTGTTCATTGGTTTTTGAGGCAATGGTTGCAGTGTCAAACTAATCATTGCATGATCGGAGATTTTAATTTGTTCTATTGTAGTTAGCTGTATTTGCGATGCTAATGTTGGGTAGGTCAGAATAAAGTATATTCATGATAGGGTGTTATGTGTCTTTGATATGCATGCAAAGTCCCACTTGTCTGGGTGTTGTACCCTCCAAATATCTATAAGATCCAGGGTTTCTTTAAATGTGTGTATCATGTGCACCTCCTTTTTTGTATTTAGCAGTGTTTATGTTAGGTGTTGTAGTAGATCTAGGATCTTTGAATCTGTCTAGCAGCAGGGCTTGTGCTATGTTAAAATCCCCCCACCACAATTGGTGTATTGTCAAATTTGGCTAGTTTAGCTATTAAAGATGACCAGAAAAAGAGGCAATACATGTATGGGCCATAGATATTACAAATAACATAAGTGTAGGTGTGAATGTGCAAAAGGGAAATAATGAATCTGCCTTTCTTGTCTACCTCTGTATTGGAGAAT
Source organism: Bombina bombina (assembly GCF_027579735.1). Classification (NCBI taxonomy): domain Eukaryota; kingdom Metazoa; phylum Chordata; class Amphibia; order Anura; family Bombinatoridae; genus Bombina; species Bombina bombina. Next base: position 1,141,423,984 of record NC_069500.1, read on the forward strand.
GTGATTGGAAGTCCCTTGCTAACCAGTATCGCTACTCCGCGTTTTCTACTTTCTGTTGGGGTATATATGATTTGTCCCACCATTCTAGATTTTAATTTTTCATGTTCTATAGCGGATAATCTGGTTTCTTGGAGCAACACAATGTCTGCTCACAAAGTTCTAAGGTGTTGTAATATCATGCCTCTTTTTGCTGGCAAGGTTATACCTCCTATGTTCCAAGAAATTACTTTATACCTCATAGTCATCGTAAAGTGGGATAGAAGGAAAATTAAGTGGGAATTGTAACTGGGGGTTAACGATTCTTTTAACCAGCAAGAGATTTCAACAGTGGGTATACAAGTTCCTCTTTTTAATAGAGGGGCGGGTGATTGGGGAATTTCAACTTTTTTAATCAAACGTCTATTTGTCCAGAGAAACAACCAAAAAATACAAACAAACAAAGAGAACAACAAAAACCTAGGAATCTGTTTTTGGAACAGTGCACTTAGTGATGACTCCACTTTATAAAGTGAACCCAGACATTTTGCTTTTAGTAAAACCAAAATTGCGAAATAAAGAACAATATACATTATACATAACGTGACTGTAAGCAAATGTAGTCCTGTAGAGTATCCTAACTGGATAGGTCAAACTCAGCCATTATCTTTTCTTTGCTCAGAGGCTAGATAGGCCTGTATCGCTGCTGGAGAATGAAAGAATTTCGGACTAGAAGGTGTTTGAAGTCGTAGCTTTGCTGGGTATATAAGAGTGACTTGACGGCCTTGTTAGCATAAGCAGGTACAAAGCCGAGCGAAAACCTTTCTTTTCCGTGTTACTTCTGCAGAGAAGTCTTGGACAGGAGAAGTCGAGGATCTTCATATTTGATCTTATATATTTTATAGCTCTGTATGCTCTCATCACCGTCAACTTCTCTTGGTAGTTAAGGCATTTGAGGATTACTTGGCGGGGTCTTGCCTTTCCAGTCAGTCGAGTTGTCTGTCAGAACCCAAGCGGTGTGCCCTCTCCACATCCAATGGCAGCTGATCTGGGTGAATCTCTAACAGCTTTGGGGATGTCAGTGCTGTGAATTCCAACAGGTCTTTATCTTTGACGGATTCAGATATAGATATTGATTTTGTTTTAGGAGATACTTTAAGGAACCTTCTGATCCTTGTTGTTTGTCCTCAACTTCAGATATTCTCTGTTTAGCTGTATTAACTCTGGCGGAGTATTGCATCACTTCACTTGTCAAGGTTTCCATCACCATTTGTAGGGAATCCGTTTTAGGCAAGAAGAACGCTTTTAGTTCCTGTAATAGTGTAGTATTATCTCTTGTTAGTGTACTATCCTGTTCATTTTGAGGTTGGGTGGTCACATGAACATATGCTGTATGTCAGAGGCCTTTGCCTGCAGCTTTAGATTTAGAACCCATAGGGGGGTAGTTATCAAGCCGTCTACTTTTCTGGCTTCGCCGGCCCAATACGCCCGCCTAAGCTCGCCTACCTTCGCCGCCGTGGACCTGAAAAAATACGCCTAAGTTATCAAATAAAGCTGTCAAAAAGCCGCGGGGCGATGAGCAGCGGACTGTGACAGTTATCACTCATCCGATCTCGCTGCCCTTCGGCTTTTTCCCAGCTTTATTGCTAGCCTGTCACTAAGCACTCACACTAAACTACACTGCTCTACCGGCGCCCCCGGAGCCTCCCGCAACTCAATAAAGTTACTAACCCCTAAACCGCCGCTCCTAGACCCTGCCGCAACTCTTATAAATGTATTAACCCCTAAACCGCCGCTCCTAGACCCCGCCGCAAGTCTTATAAATGTATTAACCCCTAAACCGCCGCTCCCGGACACCGCTGCCACCTATAGTATACCTAGTAACCCCTATCCTGCCCCCCACTACGCCGCCGCCACTGTAATAAAATAATTAACCCCTAAACCTAAGTCTAACCCTAACCCTAATGCCCCCCTAACTTAAATATTAATTAAATAAATCTAAATAAATTAACTCTTATTAACCAAATGAATCCTATTTAAAACGAAATACTTACCTTTAAAATAAACCCTAATATAGCTACAATATAAATAATAATTATATTCTAGCTATCTTAGGATTTATTTTTATTTTACAGGTACCTTTCAATTAATTTTAACCAGGTACATTAGTTATTAAATAGTTATTAACTATTTAATAGCTTACCTAGCTAAAATAAAGAGAAATGTACCTGTGAAATAAATCCTAACCTAAGTTACAATTACACCTAACACTACACTATACTTTAATAAATGAATCCTATTTAAAACGAAATACTTACCTGTAAAATAAACCCTAAGATAGCTACAATATAATTAATAATTATATTATAGCTATCTTAGGATTTATATTTATTTTACAGGTATCTTTGTATTTCTTTTAGCTAGTTAGAATAGTTATTAAATAGATAATAACTATTTAATAACTACCTAGCTAAAAGAAATACAAAATTACCTGTAAAATAAATCCTAACCTAAGTTACAATTAAACCTAATACTACACTATCATTAAATTAATTAAATAAACTACCTACAAATAACTACAATTAAATACAATTACATAAACTAACTAAAGTACAAAAAATAAATTGGCTGATCGGAACAGCCAATAGAATGCGAGCTCAATCTGATTGGCTGATTCCATCAGCCAATCAGATTTTTCCTACCTTAATTCCGATTGGCTGATAGAATCCTTTTTGGGGCATGCCCCCACAAATGGCCCTTTTAAGGGCTGGTAAGGTAAAAGAGCTTTGAAATGTATTTAATTTAGAATAGGGTAGGGAAATTTTTTATTTTGGGGGGGTTTGTTATTTTATTAGGGGGCTTAGATTAGGTGTAAGTAGCTTAAAATTGTTGTAATATTTTTAACATGTTTGTAACTTATTTTTTTATTTTTTGTAACTTAGCTTTTTTTATTTTTTGTACTTTAGTTAGTTTATGTAATTGTATTTAATTGTAGTTATTTGTAGGTAGTTTAATTAATTTAATGATAGTGTAGTATTAGGTTTAATTGTAACTTAGGTTAGGATTTATTTTACAGGTAATTTTGTATTTCTTTTAGCTAGGTAGTTATTAAATAGTTATTAACTATTTAATAACTATTCTAACTAGCTAAAAGAAATACAAAGATACCTGTAAAATAAATATAAATCCTAAGATAGCTATAATATAATTATTAATTATATTGTAGCTATCTTAGGGTTTATTTTACAGGTAAGTATTTCGTTTTAAATAGGATTCATTTATTAAAGTATAGTGTAGTGTTAGGTGTAATTGTAACTTAGGTTAGGATTTATTTCACAGGTACATTTCTCTTTATTTTAGCTAGGTAAGCTATTAAATAGTTAATAACTATTTAATAACTAATGTACCTGGTTAAAATAAATTGAAAGGTACCTGTAAAATAAAAATAAATCCTAAGATAGCTAGAATATAATTATTATTTATATTATAGCTATATTAGGGTTTATTTTAAAGGTAAGTATTTAGTTTTAAATAGGATTAATTTAGTTAATAAGAGTTAATTTATTTAGATTTATTTAATTAATATTTAAGTTAGGGGGGCGTTAGGGTTAGGGTTAGGGTTAGACTTAGGTTTAGGGGTTAATTATTTTATTACAGTGGCGGCGGCGTAGTGGGGGGCAGGATAGGGGTTAATAAATTTATTATAGGTGGCGACGGTGTAGGGGGGGCAGATTAGGGGTTAATAAATTTATTATAGGTGGCGACGGTGTAGGGGGGGCAGGATAGGGGTTAATACATTTAATATAGGTTGCGGCGGGTTCAGGGAGCGCCGGTTTAGGGGGTAATAACTTTATTTAGTTGCGGCGGTGTAGGGGGGACAGATTAGTGGTGTTTAGACTCGGGGTACATGTTAGGGTGTTAGGTGTAGACAGCTCCCATAGAAATCAATGGGATGTCTGTCAGCAGCGAACTTGTACTTTCACTATGGTCAGACTCCCATTGATTCCTATGGGATCCGCCGCCTCCAGGGGTGGCGGATTGAAAACCAGGTACGCTGGGCCGTAAAAGTGCCGAGCGTACCTGCTAGTTTTTTGATAACTAGCAAAAGTAGTGAGAATGTGCCGCACTTGTGTGCGGAACATCTGGAGTGACGTAAGAATCGATCTGTGTCGGACTGAGTCCGGCGGATCGATGCTTACGTCACAAAATTCTACTTTTGCCGGTCTCGAGCCTTTGATAACTAAGGCGAATCAGCCTCGCCACAAATACGCTGCGGAATTCCAGCGTATTTGAGGTTGACGGCTTGATAACTAGGCCCCATAGTGTCTGGTCTAGGGAGAGACAGTCTTTGAAAGTACTTGTCAACTTTCATAGGATATTTGTTCCCTTTGATGTTTCTATGTCTCTATTGTTGTACACTTTTTCCTCTTGTGGTGTGTTATATTAGTAACCAGGTGACGCTATCGGCCCTATTATAACAAGGCCTGTAGTATGGCAAAATAGAACAGTCACTATTTAGCTAGCTATGTATGTGTAGTATACTGTTGCTCCGCACTGATGTATCCACAAAATAACCACAGAGGAACTATGATGCAGTAACACTTTCAGATAGTCAGTCTATGTATGAGAATATAGTCTTTTAAGTGCATCCCATATGGTTCCAAATAATGGGTACAGAGCAATGAACATACACTCCAACCAGTATGCTGAGTTTAACTTAATCTTTTTAACTGCAGGTTATATGGCAGGCATTTACAATAACGCAAACCAACAGAATGGAATTAAGTCCAAAGGATGCTGTATAAGCAGAATTTAGTGTGCTCACTAAGTTCTCAGAGTTGTTTCATAAAACGTTGTAAACTATGCAGTAATTATACTGTAACTAAGCAGGGGTACCTCATGACTTTTCTGGTAGTCGCTGTAGGCAAGCTGAAACTTGTGGCCTCAATCTTGTATGCAGACCGGAGAGTCTGCTGTGCTTCTGCAGTTGGACAGCTAAGATGCTGTAGATGCTGTAGGGTTTCCGATGTTCCCCTTTGAGGTACCTTTTTGCTGTGCTCTGTCTTAGACAGTCTGATGTAGGCACCTGGTGTTTAACACCCTTTCACTGTCTGTGTGAGTCTCTTTATAGGCTCTGGTGATCTGCCGATTATTGTGCAGGTTCAGACACTGCGTATGTCCAAAATTCTTCAGCTGGTGTGGCTGTGGGGCAATTAAGCTCACTGTTGGTCAGCTGATCCCAGCAAGAAGGGTGCGCAGGAGCAACCGGGACCAATGTTTTCCAAAGTGTGGACACAGAACTCTTCCACCTCGGTCGCTCCACCCACCGAAAGTTGCTGTATTTTTTTTAGTTAAGGGGGCAACATTTTTCTTACTGTATCAATTGTAGATTGTCCCTTTAATGATTCAGATAGAGCACGCAATTTTCAACAACATTCTAATTTACTTCTGAAAAGGTGGGGAATAAATAATAAAACTATATTGTAATTTTTTTTTAATGTACCCAGATAAAATATTTTTTATTAAAATATGAAGTTTTTTACTGTCCATTTAATTCATTCTTTTTTTTCCTAAACCTCTCAAAAAATAACAAATGTATGCCTCAAAACCATTCTAAATGACTGACAAATGACAGACATCATTTACTGAAATTATATCCACCAACTTTCCTTCTACTTCATTTAGCTTACAAACGACTTGAATGAACACCCAATGTTTGTGTTTAAAACAAATATTTACTGGATTAGTAAGAGTTCAAAATTCTAGCATCAGTCCAGTTTTAGCATGTCTGCGCTCCATAAATACTTCCTTACTTTTATGATTTACTTAAGCACATCAGCACCTCAGTCTACTGTCTAAAGGGTCATGCAATTCTCAGTTTTAGTTGTTAATTTAATCCTGTCAAAACCACCTGCACATTATTTCCACATTCCAGCACATTCTAAAGCCTTATCTTAACTAAAAAAATCCTTAAAGTGTCAGTAAAATAAGATACCTCTCACCTCACTGCCTGTCCCCTCGACCCCATCCCCTCACAGCTACTCCCCTCCCTCTCTTCTACCCTTATGCTCACACACATTTTCAAACTCTCCCTCAGTAAGTTTATTTATGTTTTCTTTTTATGTTTAACATATACATGTATGTGTGTGTATATATATATATATATATATATATATATATATATATATATATATATATATATATATATATATATAATGAAAAAGGATGTAGACAACACTCACAAAAATTTCAGACAAATTTAAAAAATCCATCTATTTATTAAATTGAACTTTTTGTGGATAGTCTGCTCTCCCTCAGACCCACCAGAAGTAGTGCACATAACAAGCATATAGTGCCCAAAAGCCCCTCACTCATGAGAAATCGCACTAAAAATGGCAATTACCATGGTTACAAAAACATAAATATAACCAAAGTAAATTCATATGATGAACAATCAAACATAATATGCCCTAAGCAACAATACTTCTACTATACATCAGTTATGTTTGATGGTAATGCTCGCATCTACTTTCCTCTAGAATGTAAAACAAAAATATGTCTCATAACTCAGTTGGTTATCTTAGCATTATGAAGTTTGCTCCACACTAATGAAAACATCATAAAACAGTTAAGACTAACAATGCAGCTATTGATTAAATGTAGCAAACATATAGAAGTAAAACACCCCTATGTGCATATTATAATTCACTACCTAACTACCTAGAGAATCTTTCTATGAATAGAAAGTATCGCTCATAGTATTGCGTCCACAGGTATGGGATCATACAAGTTCACCATTGATATCCCTGTTTTACTTGGTAAGATATTCAACTATTACCTCTAAATAGTTTTCTTATTTTAAAATTCTGTACAGTTATCACAAGTTGAAAGCACTGTCTTTATAGGTGGATCCAACATGTCACATTTAGCTTATGGGTGTGAACCATCATAACAACTAATCAATATATTGGAATCTTAACTTTGTATCTCAAATAGCTACCGAACAATAGTAGTTTTAGGTCTCACTCAATATGATAACATACCTAAATTACAAATGGCAATCAGGATGCAACTTTCTATGTGTAGATCAAATGTTTTCCTTGTACCAATAAGTGAGTCCCAATCAATTCACTATAGACATAACAATTGCTAATTTTACAATATTAGCGTGTCAATGTATCATGTCATCGTTTACTATTGTTCAGTGGCTATTTGAGATACAAAGGTATAGTCCCCTGTATTGATTAGTTGTTATGATGGTTCAGTCATGCCCATTTGCTAAACGTAATATCTTACATCCGACTATGAATCCCATAGCTGTGGACACGATTATCTTATTAGTTAGATGGTGAATTGTAATATGCAAATATGGGTGGATTTCTTGCATATGTTTGCTTAATTTATTCAATAGCTGCATCAATGGCCTTAACTGTTTTATGAACCTTTTTTATCGGTGTGGAGCAAACTCCACAGTGGTAAGATAACCAGATGGGTTATGAGACAAATTTTTGTTTTTAATTTCTGGAGGAAAGTAGAAGTGAGCATTATCCTAAATATCACTGTTCACTATATGTATTTACTTTTGTTATGTTTATGTTTTTTTAACCATGGTAATGGCCACTTTTAGTGCAATTTCCCATGAGGGGTGGGCTTTTGAGCTTTATAAGCTTTATTATGTGCAATACTTCTGGTTGGTCTGAAGAAGGGGAAACTGTCTCAGAAACATCTCCTACAATAAATGGCTTTTTGAACTTTGTCTCTTCGTCTGAAATTCCAGTGAGTGGGGTCTGTATCCTTTTTCATTATTCATTACTATACCAACACTATGTTTGTGGGGGTTTTTGACAGACAGTGAGAGTGCAGATATATATATATATATATATATATATATATATATATGCACACATATAGTATATGTTTATAAATGTAGATAGATAGTAAGAAAGATAGATGATTGCTAGATAGATAGATAGATAGATAGATAGATAGATAGATAGATAGATACAATTCTACGGTAAAGTAAAATAAGAATTAATTTTATAATTAAACAGTAATAACCTAAGACTGAAGTACCATTTTAATTAAGTAAAGATAATGTAATTGTTCAGGTAAAGAAGCAAGGAATATATTAAATAAAAATAATAAAGAATATGAAAACTACAATAATATAACATTTATAATAAAGCAATAAACAAAAAATAAAAAAGGCTAAAGTTGCAACTTTTAAGGACATTGTTTAGCCCAATGTTTACTGGAAATTTCAAGGTCATGTATCAAGTACATCTGCTGCTTTGCTCTTACATCAGGATATTTTAATTGTATACATATTGTATATACATTCCATACATAAATTTCATATATACCTTTTAACTCTATTGATTAGAAATAACTTCTTTGAGAGACCACTTTTCAAGACTCTCAGTAAACACTCAAAAGAAATTCAATGTCCAGCATATCTTGCATTCCAGAAAAAAACACAATTGTTCCTCAAGATGGATCTTCATCCTACTTTGTATAGACATTTCACCAGTAGAGTTGGTTGTAGTCTTCCAGAAGACTCACATCCATGGTGTTTCTGGACAGAAACTGTATCTAAGAAAACCTGTTGAGGAATCTATTCACACTACAATACTTGAGAACGCTACATGTGTTAATCACTAAGCAACATTGAAGGCAAATATATCAGAGAAAGAAAACAGCAACGGTATAGTACTTCATTTTATTGGTCCATCAAAGGTTACGTGACCGGAAAAACAGACTGTCAAGCTATAAACTAACCGCTCTAAGGATATCAAGGTAATCGGAAGCTGCGTTCAGCGCGGTTTCATCCACCAAAGTATTACATTTTACCATCTGGAAGATTGAGTACTTTTAAGTCAAAGACTTTTTGAGTATTAGTTTTATGAGCCGCACCAACCTCACAATCTTTACAAACTTAGTTCCTTTTCATCACAGACATGTTGACTCTGCCATTATTTCACTTTTTTATTTGTTATATTTTATTATATAAACTTTATTAATTATTTAACCTTATGCCTATTTATTAACCTCATGTAAATTATCACAATTCTCCTTATTTTTTTTTTTGCACTGAGTTTTTATAGTCCCCAGTATATATCAGATACATACCCATCTTTTAAAATAATAGCACCACGTATTCACATATGACTAGATTACGAGTTTGGCGTTAGCCATAAAAAGCAGCATTAAGGGGTCCTAAAGCAGCTTTTTAACGCCTGCTGGTATTACAAGTTTGGAAGGTACAGGTGTATCGCTCACTTTTCTTCCGCGACTTTTCCTTACCGCAAATCCCCTTACGTCAATTGCGTATCCTATCTTTTTAATGGGATTTTGCTAATGCCGGTATTACAAGTCTTGGAAGAATAGTTAATAACTATTTAATAACTATTGTGCCTAGTTAAAATAAATACAAAGTTGCCTGTAAAATAAAAATAAATCCTAAAATATCTACAATGTAACTATTAGTTATATTGTACCTACAGGGAGTGCAGAATTATTAGGCAAATGAGTATTTTGACCACATCATCCTCTTTATGCATGTTGTCTTACTCCAAGCTGTATAGGCTCGAAAGCCTACTACCAATTAAGCATATTAGGTGATGTGCATCTCTGTAATGAGAAGGGGTGTGGTCTAATGACATCAACACCCTATATCAGGTGTGCATAATTATTAGGCAACTTCCTTTCCTTTGGCAAAATGGGTCAAAAGAAGGACTTGACAGGCTCAGAAAAGTCAAAAATAGTGAGATATCTTGCAGAGGGATGCAGCACTCTTAAAATTGCAAAGCTTTTGAAGCGTGATCATCGAACAATCAAGCGTTTCATTCAAAATAGTCAACAGGGTCGCAAGAAGCGTGTGGAAAAACCAAGGCGCAAAATAACTGCCCATGAACTGAGAAAAGTCAAGCGTGCAGCTGCCAAGATGCCACTTGCCACCAGTTTGGCCATATTTCAGAGCTGCAACATCACTGGAGTGCCCAAAAGCACAAGGTGTGCAATACTCAGAGACATGGCCAAGGTAAGAAAGGCTGAAAGACGACCACCACTGAACAAGACACACAAGCTGAAACGTCAAGACTGGGCCAAGAAATATCTCAAGACTGATTTTTCTAAGGTTTTATGGACTGATGAAATGAGAGTGAGTCTTGATGGGCCAGATGGATGGGCCCATGGCTGGATTGGTAAAGGGCAGAGAGCTCCAGTCCGACTCAGACGCCAGCAAGGTGGAGGTGGAGTACTGGTTTGGGCTGGTATCATCAAAGATGAGCTTGTGGGGCCTTTTCGGGTTGAGGATGGAGTCAAGCTCAACTCCCAGTCCTACTGCCAGTTTCTGGAAGACACCTTCTTCAAGCAGTGGTACAGGAAGAAGTCTGCATCCTTCAAGAAAAACATGATTTTCATGCAGGACAATGCTCCATCACACGCGTCCAAGTACTCCACAGCGTGGCTGGCAAGAAAGGGTATAAAAGAAGAAAATCTAATGACATGGCCTCCTTGTTCACCTGATCTGAACCCCATTGAGAACCTGTGGTCCATCATCAAATGTGAGATTTACAAGGAGGGAAAACAGTACACCTCTCTGAACAGTGTCTGGGAGGCTGTGGTTGCTGCTGCACGCAATGTTGATGGTGAACAGATCAAAACACTGACAGAATCCATGGATGGCAGGCTTTTGAGTGTCCTTGCAAAGAAAGGTGGCTATATTGGTCACTGATTTGTTTTTGTTTTGTTTTTGAATGTCAGAAATGTATATTTGTGAATGTTGAGATGTTATATTGGTTTCAGTGGTAAAAATAAATAATTGAAATGGGTATATATTTGTTTTTTGTTAAGTTGCCTAATAATTATGCACAGTAATAGTCACCTGCACACACAGATATCCCCCTAAAATAGCTATAACTAAAAACAAACTAAAAACTACTTCCAAAACTATTCAGCTTTGATATTAATGAGTTTTTTGGGTTCATTGAGAACATGGTTGTTGTTCAATAATAAAATGAATCCTCAAAAATACAACTTGCCTAATAATTCTGCACTCCCTGTATATTAGGGTTTATTTTATAGGTAAGTATTTAGTTTTAAATAGGAATAATTTATTTAATTCTAGTAATTTTATTTAGATTTATTAAAAATAGATTTAAGTTAGGGGGGTGTTAGGGTTAGGGTTAGACTTAGGTTTAGAGGTTAATTCATTTAATATAGTAGCAGCAATGTTGGGGGCGGCAGATTAGGGGTTAATAATTGTAGTTAGGTGGCGGTGACATTGGGGGCGGCAGATTAGGGGTTAATAAATATAATGTAGGTGTCGGTGATGTTAGGGGCAGCAGATTTGGGGTTCATAGGTATAATATAGGTGGCGGCGGTGTCCGGAGCGGCAGATTAGGGGTTAATAATATAATGCAGGTGACGAGGATGTAGGGGGTGGCAGATTAGGGGTTAATAAGTGTAAGGTTAGGGGTGTTTAGACTCAGGGTTCATGTTAGGGCGTTAGGTGTAGACTTAAAAAGTATTTTCCCATAGGAAACAATGGGGCTGCGTTAGGAGCTGAACGCTGCTTTTTTGCAGGTGTTAGGTTTTTTTTTTAGGTTTTTTTTCAGCCGTCTCAGCCCCATTGTTTCCTATGGGGAAATCGTGCACGAGCACGTTTTGCCAGCTTACCGCTACGTAAGCAACACTGGTATTACAGGGAGAAGTGGCGCTAAATTTGCTCAACGCTCACTTTTCTGAGGCTAACGCAGCCATTCTGAAAACTTGTAATACCAGCGTTGTTTAAAGTGAGCGCTGGAAAAAAAAGGCTCGTTAGCACCGCAAGTTTTTACCGACAAAACTTGTAATCTAGCCGATAGTGTTTCAATATTATTGATAGATTTTTTAACAGTTAGCTCTTTGTTTTGAGCTCTTACCCTGCCTGTCTACACAATATGTGCTTCTCCTTATCCAGAATCACCTCATTTTACTAAAAATATGAATATGCTACAGTTATGCTGCAGAATTGATTCCCCAATATATCACATCATCTTTAAATTGTCATCTGAAATTTCCTCTAAAATATCCTATAATCAGATATGCTTAACATTTACCCCTTTTACAATATGTCACATAATCTTCCAAACCACAGTCTCTAGCAAATCTTATCCAGACATCAGACATTTTCTTAATGAATAATTCATGAAATTTATGTCTCTGTTAAGTCAATCACTACCCACATTTAAGGTCTCAGGATGTTTACTTAAGTTTTCTTTTTATGTTTAACATATATATGTGTGTGTGTGTGTGGGTGTGTGTATATATATGTATGTATGTATGTATGTATATATATATATATATATATATATATATATATATATATAAATGAAGATAGGAAGAAAACATCCAAACGAGGCTCCAGCGTAAAAAATGATGTGTTTATTCAGGAAACATTAAAAAAAACGGCGTGCAAGCCAGGTAGGTGCAATGTTAGACAAATTCCCATTCTAACGCATTTCAGCTTGAAACCGTACTCATAGACTTATGGGAAACCTTGTAAATACATACAATATATACATATTCATCATAATTGATTAATTTAAAAACAATTGTCTCTAACAAGCACCTGTATGTGTTTAACTCTTCATGGGCAAAATGCCTCCAGTTTTTATAAAGTTGTTAAACCTTTTCCTGTATAACATACATGTATAATGCCTAACTATTGTCATACTAAAGTGTTAAAATATGCATCTCTTTACTTATAAGTGTGCTTTTGCACCACATATATATGTCATATTTTTATTTATGTTTATAATTTGTGTCAATGAAAGCTACCATCTTTTTGAATCATTATGTAGCTAAATGTTTGTAAATGAGATGCATAAGTGTTTGTACTATCTTATTAAATTTAAAGTACAAAACATATATATAATTAAAAAGGATATAGACCTTTACTATGACAAATCCCAATGATAACCAAAAAAGGACAAAATTAGCTAAAGCATAGAGCTACTATTTAAACTACACTTTTATTAAGTGGCTTGTGCTTTTCCTTATCCAGAATCACCTCATTTTACTAAAAATATGAATATTCTACAGTTACAGTTATGCTGCAAAATTCATTCCCCAAGAACTTTATTTCTCTGTTAAGCCAATCACTATCTAAATTTTAAGTGTCCATAAGGCAGAACCCTTACTCCGTCTGTATCAGCATGTTTACTTGTGTTTTATTTTTATGTTTAAAATATATATGTATGTGTGTGTGTGTGTGTATATACAGTATATATATATATATATATATATATATATATATATATATATATATATATATATATATATATATATATATAAAATGAAAAAGGATATAGACAACACTCACTAAAATGTCAAACAAATTTAAAATTATTAAATGTAACTTTTAGTGGATGGTCTGCCCTTCCTCGGACCACCCAGTAGTGCACATAACAAGCATATAGTGCCCAAAAGCCCCTCACTCATGAGATATTGCACTAAAAATAGTGATTACCATGGTTACAAAAACATAAATATAACCAAAGTATATACATATGATAAGCAATCAAACATAATATGCCCTAGGAAACAATACCTCTACTATAAATCAGTAATGCTTGCATCTACTTTCCTCTAGAACGTAAAGCAAAAATATGTCTCATTACCCAGTTGGTTATCTTAGCATTATGAAGTTTGCTCCACACTAATGAAAATGTCATAAAATATTTAAGACCAACAATGCAGCTATTGATTAAATGTAACAAACATATAGAAGTAATTCACCCCTATGTGTATATTATAATTCATTACCTAAAAGATACCCTAAAAATAAAGGATATATGGCGAAACCTCCATCTGGATATTAAAGCTTATACATGCAAATCCCGCACTCATAAAGGATTTTCCTGATTGGATATGTTCTTGGTCTCAGAGAGAATGCTCTCCTTGGATCTGAAAGCTGATATCAAAGACTTTATAATTTCAGATCATGCTCCCATTTCTCTTTATTTACATAAAGTGGTTGATAGTCGGGCAGCCAATAACTTTTTCCCCAAATTCATGATAAACATGAAAAATCATGATAAACAACGAAAATTGTATACTCTTGCTAAAAAACAGATGAAGGGAATAAATATTAATAATCAAGATTACAAAGATAAACGTGAAATCATTTGGGAAGCAGCCAAAGTTGTTTTAAAAGGTGAAATAAAAGCATTCATGATTAAGTTCAAGAAGAAAATGCTAGCTAGTTTTCTAACCAAGTTATGAATGCTTATTTAATTAATTACACCAGGATTAATTGGTCTAAATAAATTTCATCTCACAAAGAAAGGGATCTTATTAAGATTGGAGCTGCATTTTTCTCTGAGACCCAGTATAAATCCAATGAGTTATACAAATATTATCAGAAAGTGTATGATAAGGACGGGATTGATACTCAAAACAAATTTGCACCCCTACTATATCTTCCCAGGAATGTTCAATTCTCAATGAACCTATCACAGAACTTGAGATACTGGCAGCCATCTTTAAACAAAGCAGCTCGTCCAGATCAAATACCTATTGAATTCTACAGAATTGTAGCCCTGGATATTGTCCATACTTTATTACATTTATTTAATCATTATTATTCTCAGGGGAAGATACCATCTTATTACTTTAAAAGAGCTCTTACTATATTAATTCTGAAAAAAACAGAAAACCCCCTTAGTCTCAGCGCATATCGTCCGATATTACTCTTAAACTCTGATTACAAGATTTTAGCTAATATTCTCACCAAAAGACTCAAAATACTCTTACCTAACCTCATTCACCCGGACCAAACAGGTTTCATGGTCAATCATAATTCATATGCAAATATTCACAAGGATTTAAATAAAATCTTCCCCCCGAATATTCATAAACATATACTCTACCCTTTTGAAAAATTATATTATTTTTACTGAGTTTGAACCCTTTTTCCCTCTGTTTGGAAGAGAGGGAAGTTTTGCCGAGGGAGGAAATAGCACATAGTCATTTTTTTTCTCTTTCTCCTCTTTCTCCCCTCTCCCCTCCTAGTTTAAACCCTGTGTGGTCTATATTCTGTTCTCAGCCCTTATGATGACACTACACCACTAGACACCCGAGTGGACATATCTGAGATGGTTGCCAATTTTCAGAAAAAGGTCTGAAATGATATATTCCAGAAAAAAACACAATTGTTCCTCAAGATGGATCTTCATCTTACTTGTTATGACATTTCACCTCTAGAGTTCACTGTAGTCTTCCAGAAGACTCACATCAATGGTGTTTACTGTAAGAATTCACCAAATACTGCTAAATGGTTGTTTTCCAAAAAGACTGATGCAATATAGGATGATTGTGTGTACTTCTGGATATCATATTTAATTTTTATTTATTTCTTTATAAAATATTTTACCAGGAAGGATACATTGAGATTTCTCTCGTTTTCAAGTAATGAACTATTGTTTAAATAGAACAGAGATGCTTTTGAGTTAAAAAAGTAAACATAAATGTTAAAATGACAGGATGCAAGGAAATGGGTATAAATTTGAAATTTGTCAGAAAACAATCATTTGAAATTAAGAGTCAGTGGTAGTTTCTTATTTTCTTTTGCATTTGTTCATTATGCAATTTTGTTGCATTTAATGGTCCTTTAAAGGGACATGAAATCCAACATTTTTCATTCATGATTCAGATAGAACATGCAATTTTAAACAACTTTCCAATTTATATCTATAATCAAATTTTCATTGTTCCCTTGTTATCTTTTTTGAAAAATCAGGACCATGCAAATGTCTGGAGCCCTATATGGTAGCAGTTTTGCAGGAATGTTATCCATTTGAAAGAACACTAGATGGCAGCATTATTTCCTGCCATGTAGTGCTCCAGACTGCTACCTAGGTATCTCTTCAACAAAGAATACCATGGGAACAAAGCAAATTTTATAGTAGAAGTAGATTGAAAATGTTTTTAAAATGATATGCTACATCTGAATCAGAAAATAAAATGTTTGAGTTTCATAACCCTTTAAGCTAAGAAAGAAAAATAAATAATATAGAAAGGTTGAGATAAAATAAGTTAAAGTGGAGACAGTGGCCAGTATTTTGGTGATCATTTAGAAAAAACTTGTTTAAAAAGTTACAGGTTAAATTTCTTCCTAATATGTGCACAATTTCTATCTCAAAATGTTGTCCCTTTAAGAAGACTTCAGTTTAACCAAATTCAAATCAGCCAGTAGAATGAAAGCTTTTTCTATCGGCTGATTTGAATTTGGATTTGAAAATCAGCCAATAGGAATGCAAGGGCACTGCTATATAAAGGGAATCTCACATTCAAGCTTCAGTGTGTAGTGGTGACCGCATGAAAACGGAATGGATGGAAGATAAGAAGAAAATAAGAAACTTCAGATTGAAGATTAGAAGCATCGGATGGAAGATAGAGGAGCACCTCCATCGATGAAGAAAGATGAGCACCCCTGGAGGCGATTACCTAGGAGCCCCATTTAAGTTTGGTGAGCCCCAATTTTGGGGTTTAGTGATAGGATTTTTTGGGGTGGGTTTTTTTAGTTTAGGGGGCAAAAGAGCTGTAATTACTGATGCCCTTTTCAGGGCATCATTTTTAGGATAGGTTTTTTTTTATTCATAAAAAAACTGTAATCATTTTAGGGCAATACCCTACAAAATGCCTTTTTAGGGCAACTTTTCTTAGGATAGGGTTTTTTCTAGGTTTTTATTTTTAAATAGTTTGTTTTTATTCACAAAAGAACTGTCATAATTTTAGGGCATTATCCTGCAAAATGCCCTTATCAGAGCAATTATTAGGGTAGATTTTTTTTTTTGGTGGGGTGGGCAGTTACTTTGGTTTTAGTATACTGTTTTGCGCACCAAAAGAGCTATTCACTTAAACTAGCACACTGCCCAACTTTAGTTTTAGAATAGGCCTTCCTGGTTTTTTTTTTTTTTTTTCTGTAATGGTACTTTTTTATATAATGATAGTATTTTTATGTAGCTTAGGGGTGTAAGGTCAGGGGTGTTGGGAAGTTAAGTGGTTATGAGGTTAGGGGGTACTTTGCGATGGGGGTGTGTGGCTATTTAACAGTGTTGCAGGGTAGTTTGCAATGGGGGTGTGGCGGAATAGGGGTTAATAGTGTAGTGGGGTGTTTTGCAGTGGGCTATGTTGTGGTTTAGGGGTTAATAGTGTAGAGGGGTGTTTTGTGTTGGGCTATCTCGCAGTTTAGGTGGTTAATAGTGTAGCAGGGTATTTTGTGGTGGGCTATGTCGTAGTTTAGGGGTTATTAGAGTAGGGGGCTCATTGTGATGTGGGTGAAGGCGAAGGTATGGGTTCTATGGGGGAGTTTATTTCTTTGTGTGTGTGTGTGTGTGTTGGGTTGCCCTTACATGCAAACTTTTTACTTTCAACTTATACGAGCGAAACCCGATGCATGCAGTTTACTTCTAGCAAAGTTAATGTGCAACACAGAAGCACAACATGGTGCTTTACTGGTAATCTAGCTTTAAATAAATGCTATAGTGAACAATAAATTCAAAGCAAACATTACTCTAAGTATTATTATATGTTAATGTACTGAGAAAGTTATGTTAGATGTTTGTTTACTTAAAAAATAAAATAAGTGTAAAGTTGTAGTGTATTTTAGATGTTTATTTACTTAGAAATAAGTGTAAAGTTGTAGAGTCCTTAAACCAAACAATTACATAAGGAAAAAGTGCCATATCTAATAAACGGGTACATCCCACACTTGGATCTAAAGGAAATATAGCACAGAATCCGCTCTATGTTTTATAAACCATATAATAATGTGACAAATATAATTGTTAATCTGTACAGTGCCAATTATAGAGATTCATAATTTTCAGACATTTTATTTAGATTTATGAACAATTTCTAAAGTGTCATTTGTTAATATGAATGTGACTTCTGAATTCAAGGATTCTTTTCTGGAAACAAGTAATACTCTCTGAATGGCTACTTTCCAACATATTTAGTGGCCTTGGGAACAGTACATCCAAGATATTGCAGACTTATTCAAACAATAATTATCACTTCATACAATCATAAATGCAATTTGCAATCATGAAAATTAGCCTGCTTTTTCTCCCAAAAAGTAAGCAAGTACAATTGAGGAGTTATATGATTTAGTTCTATTTAACTTTAAATTTCCTATCGTATATATGCAGATATTTTCTTTACATTTATTTATTTATTATGTAACATTTATGGAATATAACTTTTAATCTGAAAATATGTTGGTAATGAGATGTCTTCATTTATATTTGGTTATAATTCTGCCTAACCTTTATATGTTGTAAGTCAGATTAAAATTCATTGTGGATGCATTACTTAAACTATAAACTGAATGTATCTCTGAAGAGCAATATGTTTGTCTGCAGCATACAGTGCATAGTAATTAAATTACAATAAATTCCTGCTAAATGAAAGAATGTTTTGCAGCACAGTTGTTAATTTAAAAAATAATAATAATCATAAAATAGTAACAGTTGCACATCTCTAAACAAATTCCAAAATATATATATATATATATATATATATATATATATATATATATATATATATATATATATATATATATATATATAAAGTACAAGAGAAACTGTAAAACCTTAATAAATATTCTCTTTATAATAACACTGTAATAGGAAATATTTGGCTCACTGGAGAGACCTGAGAGCCATATACATTCGTGAATCTGTATCAATCTTAAAAGTTTTTTTTTTTCTTTGGTACATTATTGTACTGTTAATGCAATTGGCCATATATTCAATGAATATTATAATAATTAATTTTAGCTTTTATTTTTGTGCGTTTTTAAAAACAATCTTGCTATCCCCCATTCCCCTCTCATCTTTTCAATTAGAAATGTTATGTTGGTTTGAGAAGGTTTAAAGGGAAATTAAACCCAAAAATTATATTTCATGATTCAATGCAATTTTAAACAATAACAAGATTACAATTTATTTCCATGATCTAATTTGCTACATTGCGTACAAAATATCTAACAGCGCTCAACCTACTTCCTTATGGCTCCTGGATATAGGGTATCTAGCTTACCCTAATAAGAACACAAAAAACAACAAATAATCCGAGAGTGCCAACTAGAGGCAAAGGAAGATTCTAACAAATAAATCAATGATTATCAGACATTTATTAAACATATATCTTATTTATTGGACTCTTTTCCTCCAGAGATCATTTTATGTGACTCACATCTCGCTTATCCCCGTAATTGGTGATATTAATAGTTTTAATATATCTTTTATTGTTTTTAATTATTTTCTTTTGCTTGTTATTACTATTTATGATTGTATTTTTAGTATATTTGAGTATATAAGTTACATGGATCCATGCTATTAAGTATATGTTTAATAAATGTCTGATAATCATTGATTTATTTGTTAGAATCTTCCTTTGCCTCTAGTTGGCGCTCTCTGATTATTTGTTGTTTTTTGTGTTCTAATTTGCTACATTCTTTAAGTAACCTTTGTTTAAAAAATAGCAATGTACATGGGCGAGCCAATAACATTAGGATTCTATCTGCAGCCACCAATTAGCATGCTTTTCAACAAACAGTATCAGGAGAATTAAAGGGACAGTCTTGTACAAAATAAACTTTCATGATTCAGATAGGGCATATAATTTTAAACAATTTTCCAATTTACTGTTATCATCAATTTTGCTTTGTTCTCTTGGTATTCTTAGTTGAAAGCTAAACCTAGGAGGTTCATATACTAATTTCTTAAACCTTGAAGGTTGCCTCTTTTCTGAATGTATTTTGACATTTTTTTACCACTAGAGGGTGTTAGTTAATTTGTGTCATATAGATAACACTGTCCTGACGCAGGTGGAATTTCCTAGGAGCCAGCACTGATTGGCTAAAATGCAAGTCTGTCAAAAGAACTGAAATAAGGGGGCAGTTTGCAGAGGCTTAGATACAAGATAATTACAGTTATGCAAAACTAGGGAATAGGTAATAAAAGGATTATCTATCTTGTAAAACAATATAAATTCTGATGTAGACTGTCCCTTTAAGCACATTAGATAATAGAACTACATTTAAAAGTTGTTTACAATTGCATACTGTTTCTGAATCATGAAAGAAAAAAATTGGGTTTAAGTATTTTTGTACTACCTGCAAACATTGGAAAGTAGTCTATAGGGGCTACTTCATTTATTGTAATGACCAGAGAAATGAATGGTGACAAAGATGAAACAGTATGCAGACTTTATGGTGTGGACTAGAGTAAAAAAATAAATGAAATGAAAAACCTTATGACTTCAATAAAGATTTAAGATGTCAAACTGTACAAAACTGTTCTTTAAAAAAAACAAAAAAAAACATTGTGCAGCAATTCTTATGAAAGATTTTTTTCTCCCCAAGAATCCGAAAAAGCAAAGTTGTTTTTTTCAGCAACTGCTAAAGAAACAGATAATTCCCATTAATATCATGACCTCTGTATTCTTAAGGTATGAATACAAAGGAAGAAAAACCATTAGGCAGCCTACAGAGTAAAACAGTGTCCCCTTTGACAAAACCTATTGTTCTGAGCCAAAAAATGATGGATCAATAGCAATGTTTTATTGTTTTATCTTTCAGTGCTGGTTGTCTGTTTCAGTTGTGAAACACACTTATATAAAGGGTTAAAGCCCAGTTAGTGAAAGGTTGCAATGGTACAAAAATGATGAATAAGTGTTTTAAATGGTGCAAAAAGAAAAAAGAAAATGTTCTGATGTTGTTCTGGTGGTTGTTGCAGGATTTAAAAAAAAAGGGGTTGAAGGAAGCACAGAAAATATATAGTTCACTGGCATAATTTACTTTTAGCCTAAAGACATACCTAAAGTATCTTATTGCACATAATGTAAAAACTACTGGATATATTTACTATCCCTAGTGAAGTTGTCATCATTAAATCAAGAGTTATATTTTAGCAGTGAAAATAATGAGCTTAAAACTATGTAATTTTTCCTTACTACAAAGTGAGCCAGATTACAAGTGGGGCGCAATTAAGACTTTCGCTCATGTGCAAACATGCTGGAAGTAAACTTTTAAAGCATGGGTTAGCATGCGTATTACAATTTGAAAGTAAATTGTTTGCGTGCGAGTAAAGTCCGATATTGCAACCTTCCTAACTTCTTCCCATAGACTTTAATTGAGCACACTTTTAAAATAAATTGACTCATCACTTGTGCGCTAACCCGACAGTGCGTTATACCTACACCTGAAGGTAATTATGCGTATTTTACATTCCAATATTTTTTATATAAATAAATATATATTTATATATACTTTAATATATATATATATATATTTATAAATATATATATATATATATATATATATATATATATATACCTATATATCTACATGAATATATGCAGGTATGGATAGATACAGATATATATATAGGAATATATATGTAAAAATTCTGATAACATTTTCTACTATGTGAAGAACACTGGGGTGTAAACTATTTAGAGTAAATACAGAGTAAAACACATTAGAAAATATTAAAATTGAATAAAAATTATTTTTCATGGTTTAAGGTATTTGAGTGAAAAGGGTTCCAAAGTGTATATACATGTGTTATTGTGTGTTTATTTGTGTGTGTATGTGTGTGTATATAAATATATATATATATATATATATATATATATATATATATATATATATACACATGTATATACATATTTATACAGGGAGTGCAGAATTATTAGGCAAGTTGTATTTTTGAGGATTAATTTTATTATTGAACAACAACCATGTTCTCAATGAACCCAAAAAACTCATTAATATCAAAGCTGAATAGTTTTGGAAGTAGTTTTTAGTTTGTTTTTAGTTATAGCTATTTTAGGGGGATATCTGTGTGTGCAGGTGACTATTACTGTGCATAATTATTAGGCAACTTAGCAAAAAACAAATATATACCCATTTCAATTATTTATTTTTACCAGTGAAACCAATATAACATCTCAACATTCACAAATATACATTTCTGACATTCAAAAACAAAACAAAAACAAATCAGTGACCAATATAGCCACCTTTCTTTGCAAGGACACTCAAAAGCCTGCCATCCATGGATTCTGTCAGTCTTTTGATCTGTTCACCATCAACATTGCGTGCAGCAGCAACCACAGCCTCCCAGACACTGTTCAGAGAGGTGTACTGTTTTCCCTCCTTGTAAATCTCACATTTGATGATGGACCACAGGTTCTCAATGGGGTTCAGATCAGGTGAACAAGGAGGCCATGTCATTAGATTTTCTTCTTTTATACCCTTTCTTGCCAGCCACGCTGTGGAGTACTTGGACGTGTGTGATGGAGCATTGTCCTGCATGAAAATCATGTTTTTCTTGAAGGATGCAGACTTCTTCCTGTACCACTGCTTGAAGAAGGTGTCTTCCAGAAACTGGCAGTAGGACTGGGAGTTGAGCTTGACTCCATCCTCAACCCGAAAAGGCCCCACAAGCTCATCTTTGATGATACCAGCCCAAACCAGTACTCCACCTCCACCTTGCTGGCGTCTGAGTCGGACTGGAGCTCTCTGCCCTTTACCAATCCAGCCACGGGCCCATCCATCTGGCCCATCAAGACTCACTCTCATTTCATCAGTCCATAAAACCTTAGAAAAATCAGTCTTGAGATATTTCTTGGCCCAGTCTTGACGTTTCAGCTTGTGTGTCTTGTTCAGTGGTGGTCGTCTTTCAGCCTTTCTTACCTTGGCCATGTCTCTGAGTATTGCACACCTTGTGCTTTTGGGCACTCCAGTGATGTTGCAGCTCTGAAATATGGCCAAACTGGTGGCAAGTGGCATCTTGGCAGCTGCACTCTTGACTTTTCTCAGTTCATGGGCAGTTATTTTGCGCCTTGGTTTTTCCACACGCTTCTTGCGACCCTGTTGACTATTTTGAATGAAACGCTTGATTGTTCGATGATCACGCTTCAGAAGCTTTGCAATTTTAAGAGTGCTGCATCCCTCTGCAAGATATCTCACTATTTTTGACTTTTCTGAGCCTGTCAAGTCCTTCTTTTGACCCATTTTGCCAAAGGAAAGGAAGTTGCCTAATAATTATGCACACCTGATATAGGGTGTTGATGTTATTAGACCACACCCCTTCTCCTTACAGAGATGCACATCACCTAATATGCTTAATTGGTAGTAGGCTTTCGAGCCTATACAGCTTGGAGTTAGACAACATGCATAAAGAGGATGATGTGGTCAAAATACTCATTTGCCTAATAATTCTGCACTCCCTGTACACACATATGTTTGTATGTACAGGGAGTGCAGAATTATTAGGCAAATGAGTATTTTGACCACATCATCCTCTTTATGCATGTTGTCTTACTCCAAGCTGTATAGGCTCGAAAGCCTACTACCAATTAAGCATATTAGGTGATGTGCATCTCTGTAATGAGAAGGGGTGTGGTCTAATGACATCAACACCCTATATCAGGTGTGCATAATTATTAGGCAACTTCCTTTCCTTTGGCAAAATGGGTCAAAAGAAGGACTTGACAGGCTCAGAAAGGTCAAAAATAGTGAGATATCTTGCAGAGGGATGCAGCACTCTTAAAATTGCAAAGCTTCTGAAGCGTGATCATCGAACAATCAAGCGTTTCATTCAAAATAGTCAACAGGGTCGCAAGAAGCGTGTGGAAAAACCAAGGCGCAAAATAACTGCCCATGAACTGAGAAAAGTCAAGCGTGCAGCTGCCAAGATGCCACTTGCCACCAGTTTGGCCATATTTCAGAGCTGCAACATCACTGGAGTGCCCAAAAGCACAAGGTGTGCAATACTCAGAGACATGGCCAAGGTAAGAAAGGCTGAAAGACGACCACCACTGAACAAGACACACAAGCTGAAACGTCAAGACTGGGCCAAGAAATATCTCAAGACTGATTTTTCTAAGGTTTTATGGACTGATGAAATGAGAGTGAATCTTGATGGGCCAGATGGATGGGCCCGTGGCTGGATTGGTAAAGGGCAGAGTGCTCCAGTCCGACTCAGACGCCAGCAAGGTGGAGGTGGAGTACTGGTTTGGGCTGGTATCATCAAAGATGAGCTTGTTGGGCCTTTTCGGGTTGAGGATGGAGTCAAGCTCAACTCCCAGTCCTACTGCCAGTTTCTGGAAGACACCTTCTTCAAGCAGTGGTACAGGAAGAAGTCTGCATCCTTCAAGAAAAACATGATTTTCATGCAGGACAATGCTCCATCACACGCGTCCAAGTACTCCACAGCGTGGCTGGCAAGAAAGGGTATAAAATAAGAAAATCTAATGACATGGCCTCCTTGTTCACTTGATCTGAACCCCATTGAGAACCTGTGGTCCATTATCAAATATGAGATTTACAAGGAGGGAAAACAGTACACCTCTCTGAACAGTGTCTGGGAGGCTGTGGTTGCTGCTGCATGCAATGTTGATGGTGAACAGATCAAAACACTGACAGAATCCATGGATGGCAGGCTTTTGAGTGTCCTTGCAAAGAAAGGTGGCTATATTGGTCACTGATTTGTTTTTGTTTTGTTTTTGAATGTCAGAAATGTATATTTGTGAATGTTGAGATGTTATATTGGTTTCACTGGTAAAAATAAATAATTGAAATGGGTATATATTTGTTTTTTTTAAGTTGCCTAATAATTATGCACAGTAATAGTCACCTGCACACACAGATATCCCCCTAAAATAGCTATAACTAAAAACAAACTAAAAACTACTTCCAAAACTATTCAGCTTTGATATTAATGAGTTTTTTGGGTTCATTGAGAACATGGTTGTTGTTCAATAATAAAATTAATCCTCAAAAATACAACTTGCCTAATAATTCTGCACTCCCTGTATATATATATATATATACACACACGCACACAATTAGAAATAAATGGCACTATCTGGATTTATAGTGAACCACAATGTTCCTATATTCAAACAGAGTTGACACTGTTTGAATAAAGGAGCACTCTTGTTCACTTTAAATCCAGAGAGTGCCATTTCTAATTGTGTGCGTAGTATGTATATTTGGCACCCTGATATATTTGTCTCTACAGTAGGTGAGAGTGCAAATGTTGTTGTCTATATATATATATATATATATATATATATATATATATATATATATAATATTTATACATACACACACATATTTAGACATAAATAAATCAATTAAAGCCCTTTCCATTCAAAAACCTTGTCATATACGTTTTTTCCTTTTATTATTTATTTTTTTTAACTCTTACCCTTTATGCTAGGACTCTACTCAAGCAAACCTTAAGCCCGCTAAATTTGTTTGCACACAGGTTAGTGTGGTCGCGATATTGCTTATCGTGACTCGCCATAACAATAGTGCACCACTTGTAATCTAGCCCAGTACGTGCAATCAATTATACAGTATATTTTAATATAAGAAAATTATTTCTGCAATGATTGGTTGCATTAAAAACATAACAAATAGTTATAAAAATAAGGACTTTTTAAATAAGTAACTAAACTAATCAATAAGATGCCTCTCACTAAATCAATAAAAATGATCAAAGCAGGCACATTTAGCATAAAAGCAATTTCCACAGAGAAAAGTATTCGAAGATATTCTAATGATTTATAATATTTAAATATGAAATATATATGCTTTTGTATTGTAATTGTTCCTGTAAAAATGTTAATTTTGCTAAGCTGTACATTATTGTATGTTTTATTTTTACTGGAGGTTATGGAGTGATCATTACGTGCTCTGAATTAACTGTTAGTCAAAATAGTGTCTATTAAAGATTTTTCAATAAATCCAAGAACTGTATACTTTTGGTGACTGTTATTAAATATCAAGAGGGTATCAGTTGAAACATGTTCTTCTTTTTCTACAGGATGTGACAAGGACGTCTTGATTGATATTCTAACTCAGCGCTGCAATGCACAAAGGATTATGATTGCTCAGGCCTATGGGAACTTATATGGAAGGGTATAAAATGTCTCAAATATGCTGTCAATCATAAAAGTTCCTACTGCTCTCCTTTGACATACAAGGAGAGTTTATTAATTGGTTTTAAAATACAAAGACCTCTATGAGCAACTTAAATAGCCTTAAAACATCATATAAACCATTAGTATTTTATATTTTATTTTTTCATTGTTATATGTCAGTAACCTTTTAATAATATCCTATTTAATGTGGTTAGTTAAATAGTTAAATGAAAGATAATAAAGAAATTAATCAGGGGCCATAATTTTGAGTTTACCTTAAGGGGTTTTTGTCATATTATATAGGAAGCAATGCATAATATTACAGCATGAAGATAAGTATAATATAGTAACTGTGTTATAGATTTAGCTCCATTGTACTCTTCTTATAAACGCTGATTTAAACTCACCAAACTCAAAAAAAGTCTGCATTAATAATAAAAGTTATTTATTTTAAAAAAATGTTAGTAGTTCTTTGCATTTTCAGTTTATCTCTAGCTGTAAGATGGTGATGTGGATTGCTAAGCCTTGCCATTATAACCAAGTATAATAAGACAATAGTAATTTATCAAAAATGTGCACTTGTCTAAGGTATATATTAAAGGGATAGTAAACACAAAAATGCTATTGTTTAAAAAGATAGAAAATCCCTTTATTTACCATTCCCCAGTTTTGTATAACCAATACTGTTTTAGAAATATACTTTTTACCTCTGTAATTACCTTGTATCTAAGCCTCTGCAGACTGCCTCCTTATATCAGATCGTTTAAGAGACTTGCATTTCAGGCAATTAGTGCTGACTCTTAAATAACTTCGCGTGCATGAGCCCAATGTTATCTATATGAAGCACATGAACGAACGCCCCCTAGCTGTGAAAAACTGTCAAATGCAATTAAATTAGAGGCGGCTTTCAAGAACTTAGAAATTAGCATATGAACCTACTTAGTATTATCCTTCAACTAAGAATAACAAGTGAACAAAAGCAAATTAGATGATAAAAGTAAATTAGAAAGTTCTTTAAAATGTCATGCCTTATCTGAATCATTAAAGTTTAATTTGGACTTTACTATCCCTTTAAAGAATATAGTCTTTTAGACTGTTTTCTTTTACTAGATCAATCTTGGGAAAATGTCCCTTTAAGATCTTCACTTTTCCATGCCAGAATCCTCAAATTAAGAGAGATGAACAAAAATAATGAAGTTCTGAGATACAAATGATATATGTGAATACTACAGGGCCATACTCACACACTTGAGAGCTAATGACTGAGCTCTCAGTTGTATTCACTCAAAAATATCCCACTCCTCTTAGATGACAGGAGACTACAGGGTCTAGGTAAACATTTATTTAAAATACATAAAAACATCAGATATAGGACAATATATAAGCACACTATAAGGACAAGCAACATTACAAATGTATGATCTACAGCTGAAGGAATGCCGTGGCATCTCAGCATTCCCAGCTGAATTTGGATCAAGGTAGTTCCGTTGCATTCAAAAGTCCCGCCTTACGTGCTGTATCCTAATCGATAAGCGACGTACGTTTCCCCCACAAAGACTTTTTCAAGGAGTCCTCAAGGAGTCTCAAGTGTGTGAATATGAATATATATATATATATATATATATATATATATATATATATATATATATATATATACATATATTATATACCTTAGACAAGTGCACATTGTTGAAAATTACTATTGTCTTATTTCACTATTTATATTATTTTTTTTAGTAATTTCTCATTGTAAAAGGTAATTACCTCATTTTTTTTGTTTGCACAAAGCATAGCAAATGAAAAATTATCAGCATGCCCATATTGGGTATCACATTATAGGTGTAGTAACTGCAATGAATTACGTGTTATGCTTCTCAGTGATAATTCACAACTGGCTAGTGAATTTAGGTCAGTCTTCTAGATAAAGAAAAGCATCCTTAAAGGGACATGAACCCCCCCCCCAAAAAAAAAATAAAATATGATTTAGACAGAGAATACAATTTTTTAAAAGTTTCAAATTTACTTATTTTATTAAATTTGCTTAATCCTCATTTTATTCTTTGTTGAAGAGATATCTGAATAGGTAGCGTGCACATGTCTGGAGCTCTATATGACAGGAAATAGTGCTGTCATCAAGTGCTCTTGCTAATGCAAAACTACTGACATATAGGGCTCCATTTAACAAGCAGTGATACCTGCTTTGGTGTTCCTGCATTTCAGTCTCGACAATAGTGAGCCGGAAAGGCTAGTTAGTGCTACTTGTTCTATCCCCACACTTTAGGTGGCGATTTGCAGTTATATCAATCCAATCAGATCGAGATGATGGACAGCCCCCCTTTGCGTGTAATTGGCCTTGCACAAGTTGGCTTTGCACAATAAGGGAATTGTTTAATGTTAACTACAGGCAGCGTGCTGCTGCTCGCTAACCGGGAGGCTGGATGGATGAGGTTTAAGACTGCGAACCTCATCCTCCCAGCCTTTGATAAATGTATATTATAGTACTGCAGACATGTGCACAATCCTAAATTTACCTTCCTGTTCTTCAACAAGGGATAACAAGAAAATCAAATAAGGGCTAAATTACTAGTAGAGAGCTATTTATCACTCCTGATCTCGTCTTAACGCCACTAGAAGTAATAATTTTTCATGCGACGGGAAGTTGGGAGTAAAAGTTTTCACTTGCACGCTAACTTGACATGCACAAAAAAGTAGAACTTCAAATATCACCATCATGTTAACGTATTACCCCATAGAAGTTGGCGCTCTACAAATAACTGATAATAATAATAATAATAATAATAATAATAATAATAATAATAATAATAATAAAAGTCAATGGAGTGTGAAAAGTGGAAATATTTTTTTAACATAATTTTTATTATATGGTATTATTATGAGTGTAACTCTACTTTTAAATAAATTTTTGATGTGTCTTGCGAAAAATAAATTTAAGCGTAACAGTTAACCAGAGTTCTAAAGTTGCACTATCCAAATAAATTCCATTGCACTTAAGTGATCGCGTTTACTTTTAACTTGTAATGAACACAATACTTCCAACATGTGCAGTCACTTGCAATAAACCCGATATCGCTTGAGCACAACTGTTAGTGCGCCACTCGTAACCTGTCCCAAAATGTGGTAATAGAATTACATTGGAAAGTTGTTTAAAATTGCATGTTCTATATGAATCATGAAAGAAAATTTTTGTGTTTATGTCCCTTTAATTACTTTATTACTAGTATGGACAAGCTGAAAAATGGTTCCAAAAACTATCATATAACTTGTATAGACTAAACAAACAAGAAAAAAAAAAAACATATATCACAGTATAAATATATGTCAATACCTACAGCATATAATTTCTTAGAGTGACTACATCATGTGAAACTAGGAGCTCGCTAGAGTCCAGGTTCCAGTCCAGGTTTTGCAGCTAGCTTTCTCAGACACAGCAGCACACAGGAATCTTAAAGGAGAATATTACTGAAGAATGAAATGAATGATGTATTTTTCAGACAACCCAGAAGGAAATTCCATGTTAATGATTTCTCCCACTGTTCAAGTGAAAAATCTATAAGAGTATATCTGCTAGAAATACTACAGGATATAGCAAATTGTGATGTGTATTACTACATCAACCCAAACAAGATTGTAGCTGCTGCTCTGGGAGACAAGGGAACACGGAACGGACGGTTTTAGAGGAGAGCATCATCTAAGTGAACATCAGAGTCGTTACTAACGACCGCAAAGATCTCCCAGTCGCTATAAAGTGACCGCCAAGCTCTTCTAATCAAAGACTTTCTAGTCGTTTAGTCGTTTTTAATAACGACCGCAAAGATACACCTGCCCAAATAGTCGTTTTTGAACGACCGCCAAGTTTCAACATCAAAAGGACCCACCAGTTGCTACTAGCAACCAAAGGGAACAAACCGCACTTTTAGTCGCTACATCACGACCGCACAGCCTGCACAATTTGAGGATCATTTATCCCCATATTGCATTAAGCAACCATCAAGTCATTTATTTTGACCGCCAAGTTCTACAGTTATTCCCCCAAGACTTTCACAACCTTTGCGGAATAGGGGCTACCATAGAAACGCCGTACGCAACCGGCTTTAGTGACGTCACACCGGTCACGTAAAAGGCGCAATCAACACCATCTGGTAACGCCAAGCCGCACACAACGCGGTCTCTACCCGACAGTTAATTCGCATCTCTACTGAACACCTTAGGAGATACATTTTTACTCCACATTTGCTAACAGCAATTTAAAAACGCAAGTACTTTACACTGCCATTTGATCTTTTTTATCAACTGTTACTAAACAGTAACGAATAAGGGAGACGTCCCTGCACTTTTAGATACATATGTTTTAATTGTCTAAACACTTGATATATTGTTTTAAACCTTTATTTTAATAAATTGTATCTATATTTGTACTCTCTTCGCTTCTTTCAATCTTTTAGTTCACTATACCGATATATACAGGGAGTGCAGAATTATTAGGCAAATGAGTATTTTGACCACATCATCCTCTTTATGCATGTTGTCTTACTCCAAGCTGTATAGGCTCGAAAGCCTACTACCAATAAAGCATATTAGGTGATGTGCATCTCTGTAATGAGAAGGGGTGTGGTCTAATGACATCAACACCCTATATCAGGTGTGCATAATTATTAGGCAACTTCCTTTCCTTTGGCAAAATGGGTCAAAAGAAGGACTTGACAGGCTCAGAAAAGTCAAAAATAGTGAGATATCTTGCAGAGGGATGCAGCACTCTTAAAATTGCAAAGCTTCTGAAGCGTGATCATCGAACAATCAAGCGTTTCATTCAAAATAGTCAACAGGGTCGCAAGAAGCGTGTGGAAAAACCAAGGCGCAAAATAACTGCCCATGAACTGAGAAAAGTCAAGCGTGCAGCTGCCAAGATGCCACTTGCCACCAGTTTGGCCATATTTCAGAGCTGCAACATCACTGGAGTGCCCAAAAGCACAAGGTGTGCAATACTCAGAGACATGGCCAAGGTAAGAAAGGCTGAAAGACGACCACCACTGAACAAGACACACAAGCTGAAACGTCAAGACTGGGCCAAGAAATCTCTCAAGACTGATTTTTCTAAGGTTTTATGGACTGATGAAATGAGAGTGAGTCTTGATGGGCCAGATGGATGGGCCCGTGGCTGGATTGGTAAAGGGCAGAGAGCTCCAGTCCGACTCAGACGCCAGCAAGGTGGAGGTGGAGTACTGGTTTGGGCTGGTATCATCAAAGATGAGCTTGTGGGGCCTTTTCGGGTTGAGGATGGAGTCAAGCTCAACTCCCAGTCCTACTGCCAGTTTCTGGAAGACACCTTCTTCAAGCAGTGGTACAGGAAGAAGTCTGCATCCTTCAAGAAAAACATGATTTTCATGCAGGACAATGCTCCATCACACGCGTCCAAGTACTGCACAGCGTGGCTGGTAAGAAAGGGTATAAAAGAAGAAAATCTAATGACATGGCCTCCTTGTTCACTTGATCTGAACCCCATTGAGAACCTGTGGTCCATCATCAAATGTGAGATTTACAAGGAGGGAAAACAGTACACCTCTCTGAACAGTGTCTGGGAGGCTGTGGTTGCTGCTGCACGCAATGTTGATAGTGAACAAATCAAAACACTGACAGAATCCATGGATGGCAGGCTTTTGAGTGTCCTTGCAAAGAAAGGTGGCTATATTGGTCACTGATTTGTTTTTGTTTTGTTTTTGAATGTCAGAAATGTATATTTGTGAATGTTGAGATGTTATATTGGTTTCACTGGTAAAAATAAATAATTGAAATGGGTATATATTTGTTTTTTGTTAAGTTGCCTAATAATTATGCACAGTAATAGTCACCTGCACACACAGATATCCCCCTAAAATAGCTATAACTAAAAACAAACTAAAAACTACTTCCAAAACTATTCAGCTTTGATATTAATGAGTTTTTTGGGTTCATTGAGAACATGGTTGTTGTTCAATAATAAAATTAATCCTCAAAAATACAACTTGCCTAATAATTCTGCACTCCCTGTATATATATTTCTAGTACTGGTACCTATACAGCACTTATCACCAATCTAATATTAGATTTGAACCCTAACCTGAGGGCGGGTCTCGGGAATAAATTGTGGGAGGAGATATGAGTGGTAGTCAGCTGCTTAGGCTGCAATTGTTAAACTGCAAGCAAAAAGCATCATTACCACAACTGCAGGAGGGAAGTGCCCCTAGTAATTTGGTCATTCCAGGGACAGTCCTGCTTGAATAGCCCTGGCTTTGCAGCCTGTCTTGCAATAGGGCATATAACTGATATATTTGTTCCCTGGTGAGTCTGAAACTTTCAAACACCTGCTGCTCATTCAGGGTTTCTATATCCAGCCTCACTCTGGGGATGTCTCTCACCCTGCATTTTTAAATATCTGTTCTGAGGTTAGGTTAGGTGTGGTCTTTTTCATAGCTGTGTGTTGCTGGTTAAAATTTGTGAAAGAAGGCCCCGGGAGCATATAGTGGGAGGGGCATTTGACCCCGTAGCAGGGCAAGTGGAGCCGGGTGGATGCTGGTGGGGTGGAGCATGTAGAGGAGTTAAAGGGGTGAAGACAGGAAGTGCTGCTCGTCTTCGCATCCGGACCTGATGGTGGGATGAAGCTCCCTCCCGCTCTCCCCTTTTTGTTCAGAATTGGTTTTAAGTTGTCGCAGCGATTGGCGGGGGGGCTTGCCTGATTTGGGTGGTAGCTCCTGGCTTGGTATCTCCTGTGGAGACAGGAGAGGTTGAATTGTGGAAGGGTTAAAAATAAAATGGAGAAGTGATGGTAACTTGGCAAGCCCCGGGGTAGTTATTAATACAGTTGTATTTATGATGTTTTATATTTATGTAGTTACATATCGGAAATTCAAAGACACTGAATGTAGTTAGAATATTTTTCAATTTAAATATATTAGCCTTTATCATAACATTTAAAAGTAATTATTGTAATTATATGATTTATATAGCTCAAAGATATATATACAATTATCATACATATATACATGTAGGCGAAGATTATTATTAGATATAATTATATTTATATATATATTGAGAATATATATAGCATCCCTGGGCAAAGGTTGCATTTGAAATAGGTAGACACATGCTTGCATCTATTTTTCTAAGTACATAGATATTGATATTTCAATGAAAACATAGATGTAAATATTCCTATACATAGGACCAATAAATGTTGCATATATAACCTCTTTCTACATGGAATGTTTGCAGGATTTGCAATTTCAATGAGAAACAGGCCTCAAAAAGCTCCTTTTTCCTCATTTACACCTAGTTGAGCTGGGTGTAATATTTCTCAATGTATCGACAGCCTCCGACAGTGTATTAACGGTTTGCGCTTTTATTGGAATCCTGGTATAATTTATCAATTAATGGCTTCTATTACTTTCTATGGGACGCAAAGATTTTTTCGTCAGCCAGAGTCCGGCTGCCTATATTGAGGTATAATGCGCCACTGGAAGCAGTCAATAAACAAAATTGCTTCCAACAGCATATTTATTGGTTTGCGAGCGCATGCAAACCGAATTGCGGCTTAATGGAAAGAAGCTCTAAGTCAGCTATTATTAATGTGTTTAATGTTATAATGTACATGGATTTTATACACATACTATCAATCAAATTAATGCTGCACACACATACATTTCTGTATTTTAAAAGGGTCCGATATATGCAAAAGTAAATGGCTCCATTAATTGCTGTTTATTTTTTATCACAGAAGCATGTTTAAACAAAATGAAAACTGATATACATGTCACTTATCACATTTTATTTCAACACATTCTTACAATGTCCCAGCCAAAATTGCTTTAGCATTATGTCACAAAAGGGAACACTGATAAAGATTGTATTAATTTCTTCATTAATTCATTTCTTCTATCCTGCATTAAAGGATTTGCTTGGGGACTTAAAAGAAAATCTTGACGGTCATTTCAAAGAAGTTATGGTTGGCTTGATGTATCCTCCACCATTGTATGATGCCCATGAACTTTGGCATGCTATGAAGGTAAATATTGCAATTCAATTAAAAGTGAAAATGTTATTTGAAAAACAAGCAACAAATTAACAGTGCTTACTTGTAGTTGTAAGGTGTAAACAATGTGCTTTATATTCAATTCAATTCATATACAGTACAACGTATCCACATACAAAATACAAAGCATAATTGCACAATTAAAATACAAAAGAATACTTGCACAATATAAACAGCTCAGCCGCACTGTAATGAGGGATAAACTGTCCAGCCAGACTTCTGTGAACAGGATGTGTTTAAAAACCACGCCCCTTTCTTAGAAAATGTTAAGCAAAAACATAAATACACAAACATACATAATTCTAGCAGAGGAAAGCACGTGAGAGTTAAAGTGAATGTAAAGTTTAACGAATAAGTGCCCAGTATCTAAATACTCTTAAAAACAGGGGC
The DNA here is from genome assembly GCF_027579735.1 of Bombina bombina. Lineage (NCBI taxonomy): Eukaryota > Metazoa > Chordata > Amphibia > Anura > Bombinatoridae > Bombina > Bombina bombina. The sequence continues at coordinate 1,141,458,425 of NC_069500.1, forward strand.
ACTTTAATTGATTTAACTTTACATTGAAGCTTCTTTTTTTAAATACTTACCTTTTCTTTATGGAAATCAGACCGGCGATCCTCCGTCCACGGCTCCTGCTGTAGTTAGCACAGTGATGACAAATCTGGCTTCCTTCAATCGTTGCGTGACCCCCTTTGGCGTTCACCTCTTATACTTGAGAATGGAGTCCCCAGAATCATTTAAAAAACCCTGGGAGTGATATCCAGACCAAATGTAAGAGCAATAGACTAAAAATGCTTGTCCAGGAATGCAAATCTTAGAATAGATAATGATCAATGTGAATAGAGATTTGAAGATACGCATCCTTCATATCTATTGTGGACATACACTTTCATTGCTTAACAAATGGAAGAGTAGTGTGAATTGTTTTCATCTTGAATAAAGAAACCTTGAGAAACTTTAAATCCAGAACAGGCCTGTAATATCTCTACTATTTGGAACAATAAAGAGGTTGGTATAAAACCCTGACCCTGTTCTGACCTCAGAACTGGGACTATTACACCCATAAACTCTAGACCACTGGTTTTAAAAACTGTCCTCAGGCCTCCTTATCAGGACAGGTTTTCAGTATCATCTTGGGTGAGAGCAGGTAAAATAACCATGTTTACTAATCAGCTGATTATTTTAGCTGTGCTCTAGTTCAGATATATTCAAAATATGGCCTGTTTGGGAGGTCTGAGTACAGGTTTGAAAACCAGTGCTCTATATTGATGACTGATTGAAAGATGGTTCTTGCCTTCACAGGATTCTTTGGAACATGAGACAGAAGAAACCTTCCCATGGGAGGCATCAACCTTCCCTCTGGGAGGCATCAATTTGAAACAAATTCTGTATCCCCGGAACACTATATTTAGAACCAGGCTGAAACTAGGCCCCCTGAAAGGTACAACAATTATTAGAAGCCCTGGCTTTGCCCAGGAAGAAAAGCTCTCTTACGTCCCGTCACAGTAGAAATAATAGCATCTAAACCAGGCCCAAACAACAATTTCCCCTGAAAAGGTAGGGACAAAAGCCTAGACTTAGAAACCATATCAAGCTGACCATGTTTTATATCATAACCAGAACTACAAATTCCATATTCTTGGCATTGAGTTTAATAATGTCTACAACAGCATCACAAATGAAAACATTAGCTGTGTTAATGAGTTTTAACTGATTTAAAAACTCTTCACCAGCAGTCTCCTCTGAAAACTGTTTAGACAAACCTTCACACCAAAGAGTAGAAGTTGCAGCAACACAAACAATACTATTTGCAGGACTACACAGATAACTTGATTTCTAAAAAGCCTTTCTATGGAAAGATCTTAACCTTCTATCCATAAGGTCTTTAAAAGAGGTACTATCCTCATCTAGGATAGCCAGAAAAGAAATAGTGTCATCTAATTAAGGGATAGTTTCCCAAATCTCTATATTATTTATTTATTTATAAAATATTTTACCAGGAAAGATACATTGAGATTTCTCTCGTTTTCCAGTATGTCCTGGGTACACAAAATATTGCATTGATACAATGGGTACAAAAAAATAAAAAACAATAATAATACACGATATATGCACAAAAATTTAACATAGAACAGGTAGGAAATATATAATCAACAATGACAGGTGCATTCTGTTTTGAGATATGTAGAGAGGGATCTCTTAAAGGATATTAGGCATGGGGAAGGTTTGAAAGTGTGCGGGAGGTCGTTCCATAATTGTGGTGCTCTGTAGGAAAAGGAGGATCGAGCTGCTTTCTTTTTGTGTTGAGGCACGCTAAATAATGTGCTGGTACTGGATCGGAGGTTATAGGAAGTGGGAATAACCGGTGAGAGCAGTCTGCTCAGGTATGGTGGGAGCTTCCCAGAAAAGCTTTTAAACACAAGGCAGGAAAGATGGAGGGTGCGTCTGGATTCCAGCGACAGCCAGTTTAGTTCTTTTAGCATGTCACAATGCTGGGTCCTGTAGTTACATTGTAGCACAAAGCAGCAGAATGAGTTATACAATGTATTAAGTTTATTAAGGTGAGTTTGCGGTGCAGGTGCATATACTACGTCCCCGTAATCCAAGATAGGCATCAGCATTTGCTGTACAATCTTTTCCTTTACAGTAGGGCTGAGGAAGGATTTGTTTCTGTACAGGGCACCTATTTTTGGATAAAGTTTAGATGCCAGTTTTTCTATATGGAGGCCAAAAGATAGATTGGGGTCTAACAACATACCCAAGTATTTAAAAGAGTGGACTGCGGTCAGTGTGTAATTTGATTTTGTTTTGATGCATAGATGGGAATTTTGTAGTTTGTGTAGTTTAGGTCCCGTTCCAAAGATCATTGTGACAGTTTTGTCAGTGTTTAGGAAGAGTTTGTTTTTTGAGATCCACTTTTCTACCTCTGTGAACTGGTCTTGGAGCACTGCTTCAAGCTGCGGTAGATCGGAATTGTTTGCATAGATTACCGTGTCATCTGCATACATGTGTACAGTTGAGGATTTGCAGACATTAGGCAGATCATTTATAAATAATGTGAATAGCAGGGGGCCGAGAATGGAACCTTGGGGAACACCATACGTGACTGGGAGAGGGAGGGAGTCAAAGTCAGAAATGGAGACATATTGTGATCGATCCGATACATATGATCCAAACCAGGTTAGCGGACGATCACCAATACCTGAGTTTTTTAGTTTGAGCAATAGTATGTCGTGGTCTACTGTGTCGTGGTCTACTGTGTCAAAGGAAAATAGCTCCAGTTAGGTCTCCTTGTTCCATTCCAGTTTGTATGTCGTTGCAAACTTTTAGGAGGGCAGTTGTAGTGGAGTGATTTGTACGAAAACCTGATTAATCAGGGGTCAGATAGTTAGATTGTTGGTAATATTCACATAATTGCATATGGACGCATGTTTCTAAGATTTTTGAAAATACTGGTAGCAATTATATTGGGCGATAGTTAGAAACCAAGGTTATCTCCCCACTTTTATGGATAGGCACTACTCTTGCAGTCTTCCAGAGTTTGGGAATGTATCCAGACACCAAGGATTCATTAATTAGGGTTGTGACAGGTTTAGCAATTGCTGGCGCACTAAGCTTCAACAGCATTGCTGGGATTTGATCAGGTCCAGACTGGTTTTTCATTTTTAGGTTATTAAGGTGTTTCTTAATAACATTGATGGGTACAGGTCTAAAATTGAACTTCTCTATATTGGGGCTTTGCTGATTTAGTGGGGCCTGATCCACATTTGTAGCTTCAGGATGCATGCCATTTATTAGTTTGTCAATCAGGGTGGTGGAGCATCCGACAAAATATTTGTTAAAGGCATTTGCTACATCTAAGGGAAGTTGCAGGGTTTGTTTGTCCACATTGACAGTGGAGGGTTGGGAGTAGATTGGTGGAGTTTGTAAATTATTTATGTATTCCAAAACTTTCTAGGGTTTGATATGTTATTGTTCAGATTTTCACAGAAATATTGGGCCTTGGCCAATTTTGTTTGTTTAGTGCATATATTTCGCCATTGTCTATATACACAGTGATTAGAAGCAGGCAAAGGATACATCTTCTTAAATTTTAATGCAAGATTAAAAGGCATACCTGGCTTAGAACACCCCTTTGAAATAAATTCAGAGATAGCATTTAGAACCAGAGAACTGAACTCAGGAGATATAGCAGCAAGTTTAAATATCAAATCCAATTGCTTAACGGGCTTATCCTCAGAAACTTTCGTATCCTGAACCCCTAAGGTACATAACAGTTCTCGTAAAAGAGAATGAATATGCGCAAGCTTAAACAGAAAAGAGGATGACTCTGATAATCTGAAAACACCTCACCCTCAGAGGATTTAGAAGCACCAGGTTCAGAAACATGTAGCTAAACAGACATTTCTATTTAAATCAGAAAAGCTAGTGAAGGGATGTTCAGTAACTGAAGAAACTGTCTAGACAAAATTTAACTTTCATGATTTAGATAGGGCATGCAATAAAAAAAAAATCCAATTTACTTTTATCATCAAATTGCTTTGTTCTCTTGGTATTCTTTGTTAAAAGCTACACGTAGGTAGGCTCATAAGCTAATTTCTAAGCCCTTGAAGACCACCTCTTATCTCAGTGCATTTTGACAGTTTTCACAGATAGACATTGCTAGTACTATATATATAAGACCATATAGTTTATACACTTAACAAGAGATATCCTATTCTTGTAGCAATCATGATACATACCCTTGTTAGTAGTGGGGGTGGATAATGAGTGAATGGGAGAAACATTAAAATAAGCACTGGTATACAAACAAGTTGTACCTTAAACTCTAGGGATTATTGAATATTAAATATAAAACATTAAATAAATATATATAAATATATCAAAATAACAAGAGTATTGCATTGAGCAATGATATTTTTTTATTGGACTAACTATACATTTATAAGTTGACAAGCTTTCGGAAGAGTTCCTTCCTTTATCAAGTCTGAAGCAATACTGACCTATTCAATGGAATTTACAGATTATATCTTAAAACACAGAATAGCTAAGAAGACAGAAAGTGCACGGAGAGGAGGAGGTGTCGTAAAAATCATGAGGGGGGCTAAGGGTAACAGGCAGACAGTGTCCAGTATAGGACAGACAGGGGAAATATATAGCTATACATAGAGCTTAAACTGACATAAAGTTATATATCAACATTGAATCAATATCTATAAAGATGTGAAATTGTATATACAGGGGGAATACAAAAGTTAAAAAAAGACAAAAGTGTGGACATAGGCTTACCTGTGTACCTATGTATAAAGAATGTGGAATATACAATGTAATTGACTAAATGAAAGTACATTACAAAAATTTTTGATAATGTGTTAAGAATCCAGAGTCCACATATAGTCCAGAATTAAACAAGTTGAAGTGCATTATCATTTTCATTTCAAAGGTTTTTCTTTCAAAGGTGTTTTTGAAGTCATTTAGTCAATTACATTGTATATTCCACATTCTTTATACATAGGTACACAGGTAAGCCTATGTCCACACTTTTGTCTTTTTTTTAACTTTTGTATTCCCCCTGTATATACAATTTCACATCTTTATAGATATTGATTCAATGTTGATATATAACTCTATGTCAGTATATGCTCTATGTATAGCTATATATTTCCCCTGTCTGTTCTCCTACACTGGACACTGTATGCCTGTTACCCTTAGCCCCCCTCATGATTTTTACGACACCTCCTACTCTCCCTGCACTTTCTGTCTTCTTAGCTATTCTGTGTTTTAAGATATAATAAATCTGTAAATTCCATTGAATAGGTCAGTATTGCTTCAGACTTGATAAAGGAAGGAACTCTTCCGAAAGCTTGTCATCTTATAAATGTATAGTTAGTCCAATAAAGAAAGTATCATTGCTCAATGCAATACTCTTGTTATTTTGATATCTAAATCTCTGGACTAACACGGCTACTCCAATCAAAGTATATATATATATATATATATATATATATATATATATTCATCAAGAAGAGAGCGGCACTCACTGGGTCTTATCCATAGCAGTTTAATACATATGTATTAAACTGCTATGGATAAGACCCAGTGAGTGCCGCTCTCTTCTTGATGAATATATACATAATTACTGAGCACCCTGGGCATTGAGATATTACAAAAGGGATACCTGGAGTGCTTTACCGATCTTTGATGTCTCTCTCTCTCTCTCTCTCTCTCTCTCTCTCTCTCTATATATATATATATATATATATATATATATATATATATATATATATATATATATATATATAGTACATTGGAGCCCTTTGCAGTCAAGTAGATGAAAAAACATGTAAAATCATATTTATGTAATATTCATATTTAATAAAGTGTTTAACTATGTATTAAATATAAATATGTCAAATTACAATGTTCTTCACATAGGGGGATATGTTCTAATCCTTTATATATAGATATTCCAATATATATCAGTATATATTTACCAAAAAACCATCATATATAGATATATACTCTCTAATAAAACACTTTTTGTTTCACTGTGAGTGCATTCTATGGACCTTTATTCTAGATAGATATATATAAATTAAAAGAGAGAAGCGCTCAACCTGGGAACGAACAATAGCAGTTCTATGGCTAGTTAACACCCAAGAAGCAGCCTCTTTTTGCTCAACATGTGCCTTTCACATAGAAAAACTTTCCTGTAGCATATCAATCTTATCCTGACTTAACAGTACAGTCCAGCCCCGAAATACCAGGCAATCCCTCTCTGAATAAGGGAAACGGCAAAACCCTCCTGTGAGTGTGCTTCTACTTATATGTATTTTTTCTCCCTAAGGGAAAAAGGGGCAAACAGACAGGGATTCCTTGCTCAGGGTGCTTAGAGGAATATGGCTACACCTCACTGACTATGCCAAATGAAAGTCGAAACGATTGTCTGGGGTTGCTGTGTTCCTTGTTCAGCGAGGAATTGCCTGGTATTTCGGCACTGGACTGACCGTAATAGGCAGGATGAGTCTGATATACTACAGGAAAGTTCTACTTTGTGAAAAGCATTACTGGGCTAAAAAGAAGCTGCACCTAGGTGGTAAATTGCCATAGAACAGGCTAACAATGGTACTGAGCTGGCTGTTCATTCCTGTGAGTGTGCTTCTCTCTATATGTGTATATATATATATATATATATATATATATATATATATATTATGCATTTATGAATAAATAGAACATACTCTGCTATGTGAAGAATATTGGAATGTGTAATATTAATATTTCATGTTGGGTTAGCGCACTTGAGAAAACGCTATTGTGTTTGCACGTGAGTAAGGGTGTTATGTATTTTTTCTAACTTGCATGCTCCATTGAAGTCTGTGGGGGAATACGGTAATGCAGTTGCTATAATCGAAGTTCGTCTTTTTGCGTGTTTGCGCTTATACAAAATGTTTTACTTTCAAGTTGTAATATGCGTGCTACCCGATGGGTGCAAAAGCTTTCTTCTAGCGAAGTTAACACACTTGTGAGAATGCAAAGTATTGCTCCACTCATAATCTTGCCCTTTATGTGTTCAACTAGCTCCTAGTGCCTTGCTGCTCCTTCAACAAAGGATACCAAGCGAATGAAGCAAATTTGATAACATAACATTAAACTCTTATGATTCAGATAGAGCACATAATCGTAAACAACCAGTTCACTTCCAATACCAGAATGTGCACAATGTTTTTATATGTACACTTTCTGAGGCACCACCTCCTACTGAGCATGTGCAAGAATGCACAATATATATATATATATATATATATATATACACACATACATTTTTGTGATTGGCTGATGTCGTCACATGATGCAAGGAGAAGGAAAATTCAACTAACTTTGAAATTTGTCAGAAAAAATCTACTGCTCATTTGTAATTCAGGCTTTATGCTTTTGCATTTTATGTATTTGTTGATAAAGCCCTTCTACAGTATTTAATGACCCTTTAAGTACTCAGTTAATGAAAATGAACTAAACTGAAACTCTGTGCTCCTCACCTCGAAATCCATATTAAATACATGGCAACCAAATTACCTGCTTATGTACCTATAATATAGAGGGGCCTCATAAAAAAATCTAAAATAAACGTACCTAATTGTTTAAATCACTAGACAATGTCATTTTGTTCTCTATCATGGGCAAGAACCAAAGAGATAATATTACAAATGTTTTGCCTTATTTTGCTAACAAAAATATCCCTTAATTGCACAGTCAGTGCAACACTGTTGTCTTTAAAGTGCCATAAAACATGTTGAGATCTGTGCATATTCTAAAAGGGCTAATTAAGTAAAACATAGTTTGCATTAAAAAAAAAATTAAAAAATTGCTGGCCAGTATTTTAAAATAATTTTCAAAAATAAGCAAAATTACTTACATAGCTGTGCTTTCTGAAGTAGACCGATCCCCCCTTTATCAGTGTTAAACATCAGAAACACAGGCATTGTATTTTAACTGAGTTCATAGCAGTCTATTTGCTTATAGGCATGCTGTAGTAGATAATGACTGTTAAAGTCTTGCATTCTACCATATCAATGGTGGATATATACACAGCCATAAATGGAATTGTGTTGGGGGAGTTAGATCTGTACAATTCAGACACTTAAAAGAAAGTTTTAATGACGAGGCAATGCAGTATAAATTTGAAGGTAAAGTAATTAAAGTACATATTATTATATTTTGTCTCTATCCCAAATGTGTTTTATGTCCCTTTAAGGTGTTCTGGCAAAGTGTTTTTACTGGAATAGGGACCCCAGAATAGCTTATTGCATAGGGCCTCTGGGTAAGGAAGTGTTTTCTTTTATAAATACTTTATCTGAGGGAGTGAAGAATTTTCCAGTTTTCATTAAAATTGAACACATATAGCAGGAAGGTCTCCACATTTTGAGATTGATAGAGAACTAAACTATATGAGTTTAGTTTTCTTAAATAGTTAATATTTATTGACTTGGTTAGTTGTTCGTTTTGTTTCTTTGAAATGCCCATAATATTTTATTTAAAAGGAGAATATTTCAAAGACCTTATGCAATCTTCTAAAAATGATTTAATATCTAAAACAAAACTCAACCAAAGGAAGATAGGTTTGACAATATGAACTTTATATTATATATATATATATATATATATATATATATATATATATATATATATATATATATATATATATATATATATTTGCATTGTATGTAGATACTCTTATTTAAAACATTTATCTTTATTGTGTCTATGTTGCAGGGTGTTGGCACAGATGAAAATTGTCTCATTGATATTTTAGCTTCAAGAACACCTGGAGACATATTTCAAATGAAAGAAGCATTTCAAATGGGTAACTGTCTCGTTCACTAAAGTCAGACTTGTCTAATCTTTTATTTTTCATTTTGGAAAGCCTATTTCAAGGGGTTGTACAAAAAATGTAAGTACAGTTGTTATATCTCAGATACTGTATATAAACCAATATGATGCTGAGTAGGGATGGGCGAATGTGTAAATTTTCGAATTTCGAATGTAGAACGAATGTTATTACCGAAATTCGAATTCTAAATCCGAATGTCGATAAGAACGAATATTCTTAAAAATTTGAAAATCAAATGTTATTTACAGTTTTCGAATGTCACTTTCGAATTTGAATGTTTATAATTATATCGAATGTCCACATTCGAAATTTCGAATTTAACATTCTATTTAACAAATACTATTCAGACGTTCAATAGTTCTTGCGGTAGGGCGGGAATCTAGTAAATTGATACATAATAGAAATACTATTACAAACATATAAATTCGAATTTTTCGAATTCAAATATAAATTCGAATTTTTCGAATTCGAATATTGCATAATTCGACTATTACATTTAAAGAAAAAGCATTAGAAATACTATTACAATCTAAATTCGAATTTTTCGAATTCGAATATTGCACAATTCAAATATTACATTTAAAGAAAAAGCATTAGAAATACTATTACAATCTAAATTCGAATTTTTCGAATTCGAATATACGTATTGCATAATTCGAATATTAAATTTAAAGAAAAAGCATTAGAAATACTATTACAATCTAAATTCGAATTTTTTGAATTCGAATATTGCATAATTCGAATATTACATTTAAAGAAAAAGCATTAGAAATACTATTGCAATCTAAATTCGAATTTTTCGAATTCGAATACACGTATTGCATAATTCGAATATTACATTTAAAGAAAAAGCATTAGAAATACTATTACAATCTAAATTCAAATTTTTCGAATTCGAATATTGCATAATTCGAATATTACATTTAGAGAAAAATCATTAGAAATACTATTACAATCTAAATTCGAATTTTTCGAAAAGAATATTTTCGAATGTAATCGTAAAATTCGAAACCGAACATTCGAAAATCGAATGTTAGAATGTTATGTAAACATTCGAAATTCGATTCGAACGAACGAATGTGTTAAAATTCGTGCCGTTTTTCGAATGTTGCGAAACATTCGCCCATCCCTAATGCTGAGGTGTATTGCTTCATAATTTTTTCAGCTTGCTCTGTAACTGAAAGGTTAACGCATTTTTTAAACTCATAATCATAATTCTAGTGTGGGTTTTTTCATATTAAAACATTGTTTTCACAATCAAATTCATTAGAATGAATATTGAAATGCAATGAAAGACTGTCAATAAAATACTAGTGATTTCCTTTCAAAATAATAACTCATTGTTTCTTTTTAGAATATGGCAACAACCTTGATCAAGACATTTATTCTGAGACCTCAGGACATTTCCGAGATGCATTAATGAATTTGGTTCAGGTAGAAAAAGTATAATGTAAACCAATTTTAATGTTGACAAAACTTTAATGTATTAACATACAATGGTGTCACCTAGGGAGATAGGACGGGGGGACAGTAGCCCCCCTGTACCCCCATTTGTGATTGGCCCTTGTTTTCCCACTCCACTCTGCCCATGCTTCCCCAGCACTATGCTGGCCAATCCAACAGTACGTCTCAACCCTGCCCACGTACTGTCTGACGCTGCCCGTGGACCACCCTGCCCTGCCTGCCCCCTCCCATCATGACCGTACCCACAACAACAGTTGGCCTCTGGAAAATGCTCCACTTCTAACTATTTTCTGGAGATGTCACTGTTTACATTGTTTTAACATTCATTTCCCTAAATGTTTCTTGCTCAATACCCTCTTTATGTGAAATGAATGTTAGGGGATTTTTCTAATGGAACATTGTCTCCTATTTTATTTTTTCTTGCTGAACAATAATAATTAATTTTTTTTTTTTAATAATTGGGAAAATAGAAAAGGGGAGGTGGAAGGCGTTTACAGTGCATACTGGATAATAAACATGCCTGAACCCTCTGTTTTCCCTGTCTCAAATATTTCGTTTTTTGTTGTTTTTTTTGTTATTAATTTAAGTGTTTTTAAAGGACCATTTACTTAAAAAAACAATTAAAGGGACAGTCTAGGCCAAAATAAACTTTCATGATTCAGATAGAGCATGCAATTTTAAACAATTTTCCAATTTACTTTTATCACCAATTTTGCTTTGTTCTCTTGGTATTCTTAATTGAAAGCTTAACCTAGGAGGTTCATATGCTAATTTCTTAGACCTTGAAGCCCACCTCTTTCAGATTGCATTTTAACAGTTTTTCACCACTAGAGGGTGTTAGTTCACGTATTTCATATAGATAACACTGTGCTTGTGCACGAGAAGTTACCTGGGAGCAGGCACTGATTGGCTAGACTGCAAGTCTGTCAAAAGAACTGAAAAAAGGGGCAGTTTGCAGAGGCTTAGATACAACATAATCACAGAGGTTAAAAGTATATTATTATAACTGTGTTAGTTATGCAAAACTGGGAAATTGGTAATAAAGGGATTATCTATCTTTTAAAACAATAACAATTCTGGTGTAGACTGTCCCTTTAAGTCAAATTATATTGTCATGATTCAGATGGAAAATAATCAAAGTAAAGTTGTTTAAAATGATCTATTGTTATCTTGGTATTCTTTTTAAAGGATACCTAGGTAGGCTCAGAAGCAGCAGCAGAAGTGGCTGTACATTTTGTTGTTTCTTGTCGCTGTCTCACCAGATGTGTTCAGCTTGCTCCCAGTAGTGCATTGCTTCTACAGCAAAGGAAACCAAGAGAATGAAGATAATTTGATAATAGAAGCTAAGTTGAAAGTTGTTTAAATCTGTATGCTCTTTCTGAATCATGAAAGAAAAACTTTGAATTTAAAGGAACACATTGAAGCCAGTTTTACAGCATAGTCAGTCATTGTAGCAGTAGCACTTTATTTAGTTTAAGCTGCTGTCCATTTTCTCCTCTGCTCCCTAAAAATGTTCCACATTGGCAAAAGCAGACAAACAAATTTTTGTTAACAAGCAAAATACAATATTTGTGTCTGTGTAAATGTATAATACGAATAGGAAGTCTAGTCAAACTTTCAAAAGCAGAAGTCACCTGAAATGTAGACGGCTTGAAGAAAGCAGGATAAAATAAATTCTGTGGGGCATATTTATCAAGCTCTGAATGGAGCTTGATGCCCCGTGTTTCTGGCGAGCAGTTATGAAGCAGCGGTCACAAAGACCGCTGCTCCATAACCTGTCCGCCTGCTCAGAGCAGGGCTAGAAACAGGGCTAGTTTCTATTGAGGTGGTAAAGTTTGGAAACTGGTGGTAAATTAAAATGTCTCCATAGACTTTAAAGGGACAGTCAACACCAGAATTGTTGTTGTTTAAAAAGATAGATAATCCCTTTATTACCCATTCCCCAGTTTTGCAAAACCAACACTGTTATATTAATACACTTTTTATTTCTGTGACTAACTTGTACCTAAGCATCTTCTGACCACCCCTAATCACATGGCTTTTAGTTATTATCTATTGACTTGCATTTTAGCCAATTAGTGCAGTGTCTGCCACTAGCCACAGGCGTGCTCACAATGCTATCTTTATGGCCTACATAAGCTTGCTCTCCCCTGCTTTGAAAAGTAAATAAAATAGAGGCAGTCTTCAAGGGCTTAGAAATTATCATATGCACCTTCCTAGGTTTGCTTTCAACTAGAATACCAAGAGAACAAAGCAAAATTGTTGATAAAAGTAAATTGGAAAGTTGTTTAAAATTACATGCCATATTAGAAAAATTAAAGTTTTTTTTGGACTTGATTGTCCTTTAATGGAGATAAATGTTTTTATCATCAGTTTCCAAACTTTACCACCTCAATGGAAACAAGCCCTAAGTAACAAATAAACTCCACTTGCCTAATAGTTGTCCTCATCTAACTCTGCATTAACATCATTCTCACCTTTGCAGTTCCCACCTCCTGTTTCTCACCCTCCTACCCCTCTAGATTGTAAATTCCAACAGGAATAGGGCCCTTAATTCCTCCTGTATTGATTTGATAAATTTTGTCCTGTGTCTTAAAGGAATAGTCTAGTCAAAATTAGACTATCATGATTCAGATAGAGCATGCAATTTTTCTTCATTCTCTTGGTATCTTTATTTGAATGTAAGCTTAGGAGCCGGTCAATATTTGGTTAAGCACCTAAGTAGCGCTTGCTGATTGGTGGCTACATTTAGATTTCAATCAGAAAGTTCTACCCAGGTGCTAAACCAAAAATGGGCCATCTCCTTTTCTTAAATTCTTGCTTTTTCAAATAAAGATATCAAGAGAACGAAGAAAAATTTATAATAGGAGTAAATTAGAAAGTTGCTTAAAATTACACGCTCTATCTGAATCACAAAAGAAAAAAATTAGGTTCAGTGTCCCTTTAACACTCTGTTCTCTACAAATGTTTTTCAGTAGTCAAACTCCGCCCATCACTTGCCTTATTTGGAAGAGTCAATCTGGACTGGCAACTGGAATAGACAAGGCTTTTCTATGCTTTTTTGCTACATAATGTTCCATTATTGTGTAGTTTCTTCTCTGATTATCTCTGTTGAGGCCAAGTAAGGATAGATATTGTATGAAGCATGCTCTATCTGAATCATGAAAGTTTAATTTTGAATCGAATATTCCTTAAAATATATGGGATCATCATTGTACTTTATCTTTTTTTACCTATGGACAGCAATGCCGAATGTGTTGGCAATAGATGATAGATAGATAGATAGATAGATAGATAGATAGATAGATAGAAACACACCTTTTAAATATTTCTAGGGAGATTGACATTTTACAAAAGATAATGAATGACTACATTTGGCGCTGCAGACCTCCGCGTATTAATAAAAGCACAATATATAAACCCACAATCCAAGGGGGTCTGGGTGTTCCCCACCTTAGTTCCTATAAGTTGGCTACATCTCTTCAGAGAGTTTTAGACTGGTGCGGATATGAGGGAGATAAGTCTAAAGGATGGGTACAAATAGAAACATATCTAGCGGGTACAGATCACCTAGGCAATAAGTGTTGGAACCCTCAAGCTTTGAAAAACCCAATAGTTTCCCAATCATATATTACTAATGAAACAGGGAAAGACTGGCTGTTTGTTCTTAAATCATATCGAAAAATCTCTACTAAATACTCTCCACTCACAAATTTACTATTAAAACCTGAATTCCCTCCGGGTTTTAAAATGGAGAGAAACACAGACCCCCTCATTCTCAACCTGGATCCAAATCCATACATTATTAGATAAAAATAAACTAAAGACAAAACAGCAAATTGATTCATTGTCTCTCCCATTTTTCACCTCATGGTTTAATTATCACCAGGCCAGACACTTCATTCTTTCACACAGACATAAAGCTGATCTTATACGTCCACTCACACAGTTTGAGCAGGCCTGCTCAAATGGTTCGAAATCTCTTAGGTCAATCTCCACATTATATAAATTAGTGCTAGAAAATAGATTTGCCAAATTACCTTCTTACACGATAGGGTGGGACAAGGAAATGGCATCAAACACACCTCCCACGGAATGGCTTACTAGATTTAGAAGGCTAGCACAGTCTGCGCATTCCTCAAGAGCAAAAGAAACAAACATTAAAATTTGCATGCGCTGGTATATGACTCCAGCAAGACTTAAACATATATATAAAAATAGCTTGGGTACATGTTGGAGAGGGTGCGATCTAGAGGGAAATATGAAACACATCTGGTGGGATTATGCACCTATTAAGGAATTTTGGTTTGAGATCTTTAAGGATATTAATTTGGCGTTATCTACACAACTGAGCCCGAACCCAGAACTAATCCAACTCCAAAAAGTCCCCCAGATAGCGTGTAAGATACGTAGACAACTATTCCAAATCATGATAAACGCAGCAAAACAAATGATCCCCAGATATTGGAAAACCACTAAAATACCCATTGTTAGTGAGTGGAGAAGACTAGTTAATACGGATCTAATGTTAGAGAGATTTTAATACCTCAAAATAGGCAACCTAGACTTCTTTGAAGACATCTTCTTTTTTTGGAAGTCCTTTACTTTCGGGCTCAACCAAGTAAGAGACCCATAAGAGCTGTTTAATTATATCACACAAAAGCTTCAGTTCATCTTGTACTTTACTTCCCGCATTGCAACATACAGTTTCTGTGGTAGACTCTATTTATACCTGGGTACACATGGTTTATCATTCACTATTTGTTTTAGTTATTATTTTTATTATATTGTTTTTTATTTTATTTTTTTATTTCTCCTGTACAACACATTCCATAAAGCTCGTACGGCTAGATTTGGAGTTTTGTCGGTAACGACCCGAAAAACTAACGCCGGCTTTTTTCTGGCCGCACCATAAAAATAACTCTGGTATTGAGAGTCCACAGAATGGCTGCGTTAGGCTCCAAAAAAGGAGCGTAGAGCATATTTAACGCAGCTTCAACTCTCGATACCAGAGTTGCTTACGCAAGCGGCGAGCCTCAAAAACATGCTCGTGCACGATTCCCCCATAGGAAACAATGGAGCTGTTTGAGCTGAAAAAAACCCAAACACCTGCAAAAAAGCCGCGTTCAGCTCCTAACGCAGCCCCATTGTTTGCTATACGGTAACCCTTCCTACGTCTGCACTTAACACTCTAACATGTACCCCGAGTCTAAACACCTCTAACCTTACACTTATTAACCCCTAATCTGCTGCCCCCGCTATCACTGACCCCTGCATATTATTATTAACCCCTAATCTGCCGCTCCGTAAACTGCCGCTACTTACATTATCCCTATGTACCCCGAATCTGCTTCCCTAACATCGCCGACCCCTATATTATATTTATTAACCCCTAATCTGCCCCCCACAACGTCGCCTCCACCTGCCTACACCTATTAACCCCTAATCTGCCGAGCGGACCTGAGCGCTACTATAATAAAGTTATTAACCCCTAATCCGCCTCACTAACCCTATAATAAATAGTATTAACCCCTAATCTGCCCTCCCTAACATCGCCGACACCTAACTTCAATTATTAACCCCTAATCTGCCGACTGGAGCTCACCGCTACTCTAATAAATGTATTAACCCCTAAAGCTAAGTCTAACACTAACACCCCCTAAGTTAAATATAATTTACATCTAACGAAATTAATTAACTCTTATTAAATAAATTATTCCTATTTAAAGATAAATACTTACCTGTAAAATAAATCCTAATATAGCTACAATATAAATTATAATTATATTATAGCTATTTTAGGATTTATATTTATTTTACAGGTAACTTTGTATTTATTTTAACCAGGTACAATAGCTATTAAATAGTTAAGAACTATTTAATAGCTAAAATAGTTAAAATAATTACAAAATTACCTGTAAAATAAATACTAACCTAAGTTACAATTAAACCTAACACTACACTATCAATAAATTAATTAAATAAACTACCTACAATTACCTACAATTAACCTAACACTACACTATCAATAAATTAATTAAATACAATTCATACAAATAAATACAATTAAATAAACTAGCTAAAGTACAAAAAATAAAAAAGAACTAAGTTACAAAAAATAAAAAAATATTTACAAACATAAGAAAAATATTACAACAATTTTAAACTAATTACACCTACTCTAAGCCCCCTAATAAAATAACAAAGCCCCCAAAAATAAAAAAATGCCCTACCCTATTCTAAATTACTAAAGTTCAAAGCTCTTTAACCTTACCAGCCCTGAACAGGGCCCTTTGCGGGGCATGCCCCAAGAAGTTCAGCTCTTTTGCCTGTAAAAAAAAACATACAATACCCCCCCAACATTACAACCCACCACCCACATACCCCTAATCTAACCCAAACCCCCCTTAAATAAACCTAACACTAAGCCCCTGAAAATCTTCCTACCTTATCTTCACCCTGCCAGGTTCACCGATCCGTCCTGAAGAGCTCCTCCGATGTCCTGATCCAAGCCCAAGCGGGGGGCTGAAGAGGTCCATGATCCGGCTGAAGTCTTCATCCAAGCGGGAGCTGAAGAGGTCCATGATCCGGATGAAGTCTTCATCCAAGCGGGAGCTGAAGAGGTCCATGATCCAGATGAAGTCTTCTATCAACTGCATCTTCAATCTTCTTCCTTCCGGATCCATCTTGCAGACCTCCGACGCGGAACATCCTCTTCTCCCGACGCCTACTAGCCGAATGACGGTTCCTTTAAGGGACGTCATCCAAGATGGCGTCCCTCGAATTCCGATTGGCTGATAGGATTCTATCAGCCAATCGGTATTAAGGTAGGAATATTCTGATTGGCTGATGGAATCAGCCAATCAGAATCAAGTTCAATCAGATTGGCTGATCCAATCAGCCAATTAGATTGAGCTCGCATTCTATTGGCTGTTCCGATCAGCCAATAGAATGCGAGCTCAATCTGATTGGCTGATTGGATCAGCCAATCGGATTGAACTTGATTCTGATTGGCTGATTCCATCAGCCAATCAGAATATTCCTACCTTAATTCCGATTGGCTGATAGAATCCTATCAGCCAATCGGAATTCGAGGGACGCCATCTTGGATGACGTCCCTTAAAGGAACCGTCATTCTTCAGTTGGACGTCGCCGGAAGAAGATGGGTCCGCGGTGGAGGTCTTCAGGATGGAGCCGGTCGTCATCGGATGAAGATAGAAGATGCCGCTTGGATCAAGATGGTTGCCGGTCCGGATCGCCTCTTCTTCACGGATAGGATGAAGACTTTGGAGCCTCTTCTGGACCTCTTCAGCCACCGGATGATGGATCGCCAACCCCCGCTTGGGTTGGATGAAGATTTTGGAGCCAGGACGGATCGGTGATACCTGGTGAGGTGAAGACAAGGTAGGATGATCTTCAGGGGCTTAGTGTTAGGTTTATTTAAGGGGGGTTTGGGTTAGATTAGGGGTATGTGGGTGGTGGGTTGTAATGTTGGGGGGGGGTATTGTATGTTTTTTTTTACAGGCAAAAGAGCTGAACTTCTTGGGGCATGCCCCGCAAAGGGCCCTGTTCAGGGCTGGTAAGGTAAAAGAGCTTTTAACTTTAGTAATTTAGAATAGGGTAGGGCATTTTTTATTTTGGGGGGCTTTGTTGTTTTATTAGGGCGCTTAGAGTAGGTGTAATTAGTTTAAAATTGTTGTAATATTTTTCTTAGATATTTTTTTATTTTTTGTAACTTAGTTCTTTTTTATTTTTTGTACTTTAGTTAGTTTATTTCATTGTAGTTATTTGTAGATATTGTATTTAATTAATGTATTGATAGTGTAGTGTTAGGTTTAATTGTAGGTAATTGTAGGTATTTTATTTAATTAATTTAATGATAGTATAGTGTTAGGTTTAATTGTAACTTAGGTTAGTATTTATTTTAGAGGTAATTTTGTAATTATTTTAACTAGGTAACTATTAAATAGTTCTTAACTATTTAATAGCTATTGTACCTGGTTAAAATAATTACAAAGTTGCCTGTAAAATAAATATTAATCCTAAAATAGCTACAATGTAATTATAATTTATATTGTAGCTATATTAGGGTTTATTTTACAGGTAAGTATTTAGCTTTAAATAGGAATAATTTATTTAATAAGAGTTAATTAATTTCGTTAGATTAAAATTATATTTAATTTAGGGGGGTGTTAGTGTTAGGGTTAGACTTAGCTTTAGGGGTTAATCCATTTATTAGAATAGCGGTGAGCTCCGGTCGGCAGATTAGGGGTTAATAAGTGTAGGCAGGTGGAGGCGACGTTGAGGGGGGCAGATTAGGGGTTAATAAATATAATATAGGGGTCGACGGTGTTAGGGGCAGCAGATTAGGGGTACATAAGGATAACGTAGGTGGCGGCGCTTTGCGGTCGGCAGATTAGGGGTTAATTATTGTAGGTAGTTGGCTGCGACATTGTGGGGGGCAGATTAGGGGTTAATAAATATAATATAGGGGTCGGCGGTGTTAGGGGCAGCAGATTAGGGGTACATAAGGATAACGTAGGTGGCGGTCGGCAGATTAGGGGTTAAAAAAATTATTCGAGTGTCGGCGATGTGGGGGGACCTCGGTTTAGGGGTACATAGGTAGTTTATGGGTGTTAGTGTACTTTAGAGCACAGTAGTTAAGAGCTTTATAAACCGGCGTTAGCCCAGAAAGCTCTTAACTACTGACTTTTTTCCTGCGGCTGGAGTTTTGTCGTTAGATGTCTAACGCTCACTTCAAACACGACTCTAAATACCGGAGTTAGAAAGATCCCATTGAAAAGATAGGATACGCAATTTACGTAAGGAGATCTGCGGTATGGAAAAGTCGCGGCTGAAAAGTGAGCGTTAGACCCTATTTTGAGTGACTCCAAATACCGGCGGTAGCCTAAAACCAGCGTTAGGAGCCTCTAATGCTGGTTTTCACGGCTAACGCCAAACTCCAAATCTAGGTCTATGTATGTTATTTACTTCACTGGTTAGGTGGAATATAAGGCACAAAATTTTGTTATCAATGTTATAAATGTTAAAGACTGTTTTGCCCTTGATTGGCAGCCCGGTATTAATGAGATCTGGCATCGGACATTCAACGAACTTTAAGATCTCCCCATCATAAAGGATTGCCAGAGTCTATAGCATAAGTGAAAGGAATATATACCACAAGGAATGTCCTCTTGTATACTGGGGGTCTCTGTAACCCTCTACATCTACGACTTGTCTATTAACAGTTGTTTTTGGATTAATGTATTTGCACTTATGTACAATTTTTTTTATGCAAGATTCAAATAAAAAACAAATATATCTAAAAAAAGAAACACACCTTTTAAATTGTAAAGTGATATAACATATCATTGAAGAATATATAAGCACACAATACATATTATATAAATGACCAGTTTTGAATGCTCTGAATGGGATGTTTCTTAGTTTTTTTTTTTTTTTTATTTTATTTATTTTAAAATACGTATTAAGGGCCAGATTACAAGTGGAGCGCTATTTAGTGCTTTTGCTCATACACTAACTGCACTACAAGTAAACTTTTTGCATGCACCAGGTTGTGCTCGTATTACAAGTTGAAAGGGAACAGTTATCACTCACGCGCTAACCTGATGCACGCACAAAGTCAAATACAATATGGCATGATAACCAATTCCCTCATAAAAGTCAACGGAGAAAAAAAAAGTGAAAAAAAACAACTCTAGTACTAACCCAAACGCATATTCTCAACTGCACTAACCCAACATAAAAATATGAATATTTCATATTCTAATGTTCTTAACATAGCAGAATATGTTCTATGTATTCATAAATACATATTTCTACATTATATCTGATGGTATTTTGTTACAATATAGGAATATCTATTTATAAATACATAGAACACATTCCCCTATGTGCAGAATATTGAAATGTGAAATATTTACAATAAATATGCAGTATAACACTTTATTAAAAAATGAATATTGCATAAATATGCTTTTACATGTTTTCGTCTACTTAACTGCAAAGGGCTGCAATGCACATATACATATATATATATATATATATATATATATATATATATATATATATATATATATGTCAACATATGTATTTATTTACATGTGTATAACTCTGTAAATACATATATACATATATAAATACATATGTATACATATATATAGACACTCACATATATATATATATATATATATATATATATATATATATATATATAAATATATAAATATATATTTATATAGATAGATAGATAGATAGATAGATAGATATACATTTTTAGACATTTATAGGTATGCATCTCTATCTTAAAGCCCCAAACCACTTTGTTTTTCTTACACCTGAGATTTCATATATTTGAGCCCTTATAACTTTTTTGTGCAATATTTATTTTTAATAATTTATATTAGTTGGTGTTATTATAAGTGTAACTGTACTTTGTAAAGTATTTTTGATGTGTTTTATAAGACTTTTTTGTTTCACCAAACAGTTAACCAGAGCTCTGAGGTTGCACTTATCCTTCTCGCGTAAATTGTGAATGCACTCAAGCATTCGCATTTACTTTAAACTTAAAATATGAGAGCAATTTTACTTGCGTGCAAACTATAGTGAAAATCCATTATTGCTCGCCCAAATACTATAGAACTCCACCGTAATATGGCTCTTTATTTCTATTTTTAAATAATCTGTTTTTGTATTATAAACATGAGACAGGATGCAAATAATTTCAGTACTGAGATTAAAGTTCTATCCAATATAAAATGAAGGACATCATAGTGCTTATGAATTATTCACAAGAATTGGGCAAGTACACACTAATCATCAATTACTCACTAGAATTCATAATTTGTGTTATATGAGAAAAAATCCTGCATACAAGCATTTCTTTTCAGTCATATTGATATAGTTGATGTACACCATATTTGTTTCAGTCTGATCACATACAAATGACAGGATTCCAAGTATGATTGGGTCCTTAGTGAATTAATATTTAAGCCTAGGGCATTTTGATAAATACAAAGTGCTAAGTATGCAAAGTATACATCTGCTGTGCTTCATTAACAATGAATATAGGTCCAACACTGTACCTAATTTTGTCATAATAATTGTTCCCTGATGGAAGGAAATATGCCCTATGAATATTGCATCACACTTGCAATGTTACAAAACTAATTTACTTTTGTCCTGTAATAAAGAGGAACCTAGAGGTAAAATTCGGCTAATTATAGGTAATATAAACCAAATATATTAAACAATAATAAACAAATAGCAAAGAGGAATCATCAACAGGAGCACAGTTCAAACATAACAAACTAGTCTAATGCTAATGATGCCAAATGAATCTTATTGACCAGTTATAAGCATAGTACATGAGTAGACAATGAAAAAACAGACACATGATTGTATTGCACACAACACAAAAGTTAGAAATTATTAGCAATGGTAAAATAAAGTAACAGAAAATAAGGATATTTAGCATAAACAAATCTATCCATACAGTGACAGTTGTACAAAATATGCACACGTGGGCCTTAAAGGGACATGAAACACATTTTTTTTTTTCGTGATTCGGATAGAGAATGCAATTTTAAAAATGTTTCCAATTTACTTTTATTATTAAATTTGTGTCATTCTCATGTTATTTTTCATTAAAGAGATATCTAGATAGGTAGCGTGCACATGGGCGGAGCACTACATGACAGGAAAACTAAGAAAATTTGATAATCAAAGTAAATTGGAGAGTTATTTAAAATTGTATGTTCTATCTGAATCATGAAAGAGAAAATGTCAGTTTATGTCCCTTTAATGAAATATAAACAGTTCTACATTTATAGGAGTAATGTGTTACAAAATGTAACCCTTAGTTTAGAAGTAACATGATGCATTTAATTATGATATATATTTACTCAGATGAGCTGTAGCATAAAGAGACAGTAAACAGCCAAGTCTAAACATTTTAAAACAAATTTACACACCGTTTTCTGAAATTGTTTTTCAATAGCCAAACTCCACCTACCTCTTGCCTTATTTGGAGGAGCCATTCTGGGCTTGAGTCTACAGCTAGACAAAGTCACTATGCTAGTATATAGAGAAATGTTTTGCAGGTGTTATCAGCTAGGTCTATTAGGGACTTATGTAGCAGGGTTAGCCTTGATATGTCTGCAGGGTGCATTTCCAGCTATAAGAATTAGAAAAAATAATTAATGAAAGTGTATTGCAGCATTTTTCCCCACTATGCATAACTAAACTGTTTATGTTAAAGGGACACTGAACCTAAATTTTTTCTTTCATGATTCAGATAGAGCATGCAAATTTAAGCAACTTTCTAATTTACTCCTATTATCAATTTTTCTTTGTTCTCTTGCTTTCTTTACTTGAAAAAGAAGGCATCTAAGCTATTTTTTTGGTTCAAGACCATGGAAAGCACTTGTTTATTGGTGGGTGAATTTATCCACCAATCAGCAAGAACAACACAGTGTGTTCACCAAAAATGGACTGGCATCTAAACTTACATTATTGCATTTCAAATAAAGATACCAAGAGAATGAAGAAAATTTGATAATAGGAGTAAATTACAAAGTTGCTTAAAATTGCATGCTCTATCTGAATCACGAAAGAAAAAATTTGGGTTCAGTGTCCCTTTAAACATTCAAGGTGTTTGTCTTTCCTTTCAAGGTCAAAAATGAGTTAGTAAAAATATTTAGACTTAGATTACAAGTGGAGCACAAAAATATTAGAGCTATTGTGCTTCATCGCTCAAGTGCAATCAATAGTGCTTTTTTGCACTCATATTACAAAGTTATTTTTATAGATGTAGCTATAGTCTGCATGCTGGACAGGACAGTGTGATAAACCACTCACTTAACAGACTTCTATGACAATGTGAACTAAATTTATGTCGGATATCACTCAACCGCTAAAGTGATGGTGCGCCAGTAGTGCTAATAATAATGGTTTACTTAAGTTTTACAGCAATATTTTGCATTGCACTCGAGTGCAACAGTTAACTCACAACTTGTAAAAGAGAGGGGGAGAGAGAGTGCAAAAGAGAGGGGAGAGAGAGCAAAAGAGAGGGGGGAGAGAAAGCAAAAGAGAGGGTGGAGAGGGAGCAAAAGAGAGGGGGGAGAGAGCAAAAGAGAGGTGAAGCGAGAGAGAGAGCAAAAGAGAGGGGGAGAGAGCGCAAAAGAGAGGGGAAGAGCGCAAAAGAGAGGGGGAGAGAGAGTAAAAGAGAGGGGGGAGAGAGAGAGCAAAAGAGAGGGGGGAGAGAGAGTGCAAAAGAGAGTGGGGGAGAGCACAAAAGAGAGGGGGAGAGAGCACAAAAGAGAGGGGGAGAGAGAGAGCAAGGGGTGGGACAGCCGTACTGAAAAAAAATGGCACGTTTGAACGGGCTTTAGGACTAGTACATATATATTTAAAAATGCTGCCCATCACTGCGCTACATACCTCCTTCATTGTGCGAGGTTCTGATGCCCTCGTTGACAGCATCAGAACATGGCTCTCATAGGAGTGTTTGAAAGTACGCTCTTGTGAATGCTTCCTACCTCGCGTTTGCATTGTGATTAACTTGTAATATCAGAGCACATTATCGTGTCATGTAAGTGATATTTAGCGCTCCACTTGTAATATGTACGTTTAAAATCAAATGTATTTTATTAGCATAGTATTGGGGTTCTCTATTCATAGATGTCACAATATTGAAATCTAGCTGACAAAGGGCCAGTTGATAAGAATGATGACATTGCAATACTGCCCTATGATTCATCATTGCACAATGATTATAAAAGTCTAGTGGGACACCATAAGTATTCTTGATTACACATCTATCAGTATAACATATTGGTTAATACACAAGTATAACAGTATATATAACAAATGAACATAAGCTGACCTCCTAAAATACTGTTGACTATTTCTTGAACTGTCTACAGAAATATATAATAAATAACAAACCCTAGAGATATTTTAGTTTATATTTTTATAGTTATGTTTTTTCTTTTATTGAAGTAATCTAAATTGTTTCATGCATATTAAACTGTATACTGTATACTAAACTGGCTGAAATATAAACACTATTTTCTGCATAATTAAAAGAATTGTTCATAACCATTTATTTCAGGGAACTCGAGAGGAGGGATATGCTGATCCTGGCATGGCAGCCCAGGATGCAATGGTAATTACTCATTTTGCATAGCTGCATAATTTACTTTCCAATTAAATTTCTGTTCTAATATAAGTTAGACTATATGGTTATCATTATTTAAAATGCTTCTATTATTATTACTATTATTTTATCTAAAAAATATATTATTTGGCATTTGGAGCTTAATATAATTTGCTGTTTATTATTTTATAATGTTTTATAGTTGATAAAAAAATGATACAACAATCAAACTGTAAAGTCAAAACACAAAAGTTAAAGAATAACAAAAGATCCATTCTACATAATGAACATTTGTTAAGTAGTTTACATTCAGTTCTTCATACAGACAGTGAATATCTGTGTTTATTTGGACATAGGTCCTTTGGGAAGCATGCCAAAGAAGAACGGGAGAGCATAAAAACATGATGCAAATGATCCTATGTAACAAAAACTATCAGCAACTCTGGATGGGTAATAACTATGTACTTACAAATCTACAACATTTAAAATCTCTTATTTTCGATAATTATGTTAACTCTTGTAAAAAAGTAAAACCTTTTTAAAGAACTCTCAGCTTTTAATATATTAGGTCAAGCGGTATTAGTAGATGAGACATTTGTTGAAGAACGCAAACATATGGTACATATAATATATAAATGATTTCTTCTTTTTTTTCTTTTATTTTAACAAAGTTCAGATTGTAATAATTTGCATACAAAGAGAGAAGCGCTCTACCAGGAACGAACAACAGCTCAGTGGCTTGTTCTATGGCGATTTACTGACGAGGCCCATAGGAGGCTGAAACGATTGTCTGGGGTTGTCATGTTCCTTGTTCAGAGGAGAATTGCCTGGTATTTCGGGGCTGGACTGACCTTAATTGGCAGGATCAGACTGATATACTTCAGGAAAGTTTTCTTCTGTGAAAAGCACACTGGTCTAAAAGAGGCTGCTTCCGGGTGGTAAATCGCCATAGAACAAGCCACTGAGCTGTTGTTCGTTCCTGGTAGAGCGCTTCTCTCTTTGTATTCAGATTGTAATAAGTTTGACGAACACAATTTTTGATCCATCATTTTTTTTAGATTAGATATCTTATGAATGACTCCAAAACAGATTTTTATTTAATAAAGTAAAAATATAATTCTGATGTAATACTATAGATATGATTCACTAAGATTTCTACAGCTACTTCATGCAATAGTGAATTATCTCAATTGGATAACACATGATTTGGAGAATTGTGTGTCAATGGAGAAAGTTTTATGGAAACTCAGATAGACTAGGATTCTTATATAATGTATTAAGTAAAATGTAATCTATTGTTATGCTAACTTTCACCTAAATTTCGAGTCTTGCGTTAGCCTTAAAAAGCAGCGTTGAGAGGTCCCAAAGCTGCTTTTTAACGCCCACTGGTATTACGAGTCTTGAAATGACAGGCTCACCACTCACTTTTTTGGTCAGACTCGAAAATACCGCAAATCCACTTATGTCAATTGAGTATCCTATATCTTCAATGGGACTTGCATAACGCCGGTATTACAAGACTTCCAAAAAGTGAGCGGTACAGCCTCTCCTGTCAAGACTGATACCGCATTTAAAAGTCAGTAGTTAGGAGTTTTATGGGCTAACGCCGTAGTATAAAACTCTTAACTAAAGTGCTAAAAAGTACACTAACACCCATAAACTACCTATTAACCCCTAAACCGAGCCCCCCCGCCCCACAGCGCAAACACTAAAAAAATATTTTTAACCCCTAATCTGCTGAACTGGACATCGCCGCCACTATAAAAAATATATTAACCCCTAAATCGCTGCACTCCGGCATCGCAAACACTAGTTAAATTTTATTAGCCCCTAATCTCCCGTCCCTAACATCGCCAACACCTACATACATTTATTAACCCCTAATCTGCCACCCCCAACGTCGCCGCAACTATATTAAATGTATTAACCCCTAAATCTAAGTCTTACCCTAACCCAAACACCCCTTAACTTAAATATAATTTAAATAAATCTAAATAAAATTACTACAATTCACTAAATTATTCCTATTTAAAACTAAATACTTACCTATAAAATAAACCATAAGCTAGCTACAATATAATTATTATCATTTTTTTGTAAACCGCCAACAGATTCCACAGCGCTGATATATAACTAATAGTTACATTGTATCTAACTTAGGGTTTATTTTTATTTTACAGGCAACTTTGTATTTATTTTAACTAGGTACAATAGTTATTAAATAGTTATTAACTATTTAATAGCTACCTAGTTAAAATAAATTCCAATTTACCTGTAAAATAAATCCTAACCTAAGTTACAATTATACCTAACACTACACTATAATTAAATTAATTACCTAAACTAAATACAATTAAATACAATTTTTAAAAAATTATCTAAAGTACGAAAAAAAAAACCACTAAATTACAGAAAAGAATAAAATAATTACAAGTTTTTTTAACTAAATAAAAAGAGAGAAGCGCTCAACCTGGGAACGAACAATAGCATAATAGCTTGCTCTATGGCTAGTTACCACCCAAGAAGCAGCCTCTTTTTGCTCAACATGTGCCTTTCACAGAGAAGAACTTTCCTGAAGCATATCAGTCTGATCCTGACTTCACAGTACAGTCCAGCCCCGAAATACCAGGCAATCCCTCTCTGAACGAGAGAAACAGCAAAACCCCAGATGTACGTTTCGGCCCATTGTGGGCCTCGTCAGTGAGGTGCAGCCATATCTCTCTAGGCACACTGAGCAACGGGTCCACGTCTGGATTCCCGCATCACACTTAGGGAGACTTCCCAAAATGTCATAATTTGCATAAATAAAAAGAGAGAAGCGCTCAACCTGGGAACGAACAAAAGCATAATAGCTTGCTCTATGGCTAGTTACCACCCAAGAAGCAGCCTCTTTTTGCTCAACATGTGCCTTTCATAGAGAAGAACTTTCCTGAAGCATATCAGTCTGATCCTGACTTCACAGTACAGTCCAGCCCCAAAATACCAGGCAATCCCTCTCTGAACGAGAGAAACAGCAAAACCCCAGACGTACGTTTCGGCCTATTGTGGGCCTCGTCAGTGAGGTGCAGCCATATCTCACTAGGCACACTGAGCAACGGGTCCACATCTGGATTCCAGCATCACACTTAGGGAGACTTCCCAAAATATCATAATTTGCATAAATAAAAAGAGAGAAGTGCTCAACCTGGGAACGAACAATAGCATAATAGCTTGCTCTATGGCTAGTTACCACCCAAGAAGCAGCCTCTTTTTGCTCAACAAGTGCCTTTCACAGAGAAGAACTTTCCTGAAGCATATCAGTCTGATCATCGCAAACACTAAATAACTAAATATAAAAAAATATATTAACCCCTAAATCGCCGCACTCCAGCATCGCAAACAATAGTTACATTTTATTAGCCCCTAATCTGCCGTCCCTAACATCGCCAACACCTACATACATTCATTAACCCCTAATCTGCCACCCCCAACGTCGCCGCAACTATATTAAATGTATTAACCTCTAAATCTAAGTCTAACCCTAACACCCCCTAACTTAAATATAATTTAAATAAATGTAAATAAAATTACTACAATTCACTAAATTATTCCTATTTAAAACTAAATACTTACCTATAAAATAAACCATAAGCTAGCTACAATATAATTATTATCGGTTATTTGTAGAGCGCCAACAGATTCCGCAGTGCTGATATATAACTAATAGTTACATTGTATCTAGCTTAGGGTTTATTTTTATTTTACAGGCAACTTTGTATTTATTTTAACTAGGTACAATAGTTATTAAATAGTTATTAACTATTTAATAGCTACCTAGTTAAAATAAATTCCAATTTACCTGTAAAATAAATCCTAACCTAAGTTACAATTACACCTAACACTACACTATAATTAAATTAATTACCTAAACTAAATACAATTAAATACAATTTAAAAAAATTATCTAAAGTACGAAAAAAAACCCACTAAATTACAGAAAAGAATAAAATAATTACAAGTTTTTTAAACTAATAACACCTAATCTAATCCCCCTAATAAAATAAAAAAGCCCCCCAAAATAAAAAAGCCCTACCCTACACTAAATTACAAATAGCCCTTAAAAGGGCCTTTAGCGGGGCATTGCCCCAAAGTTATCAGCTCTTTTACCTGTAAAAAAAAGTACAATACCCCCCAACATTAAAACCCACCACCCACACACCCAGCCCTACTCTAAAACCCACCCAATCCCCCCTTAATAAAACCTAACACTAACCCCTTGAAGATCACCCTACCTTGAGAAGTCTTCACCCAGCCGGGCCGAAGTCCTCAACAAAACCGGGTGAAGTGGTCCTCCAGACGGGCAGAAGTCTTCATCCAAGCCGGCCAGAAGAGGTCCTCCAGACAGGCAGAAGTCTTCATCCAGACGGCATCTTCTATCTTCATCCATCCGGTGTGGAGCGGCTCCATCTTCAAGACATCAGACGCGGAGCATCCTCTTCAAACGAAGTCCAACTGAAGAATGAAGGTTCCTTTAAATGACGTCATCCAAAATGCCATCCCTTCAATTCCTATTGGCTGGCAGAATTCTATCAGCCAATTGGAATTAAGGTAGAAAAAACCCTATTGGCTGATGCAGTCAGCCAATAGGATTGAAGTTCAATCCTATTGGCTGATCCAATCAGCCAATAGGATTGAGCTGGCATTCATTCTATCAGCCAATCGGAATTCAAGGGCCACCATCTTGAATGACGTCATTTAAAGGAAGCTTCATTCTTCAGTTGGACTTTGTTTGAAGAGGATGCTCCGTGTCGGATGTCTTGAAGATGGAGCCGCTCCCCGCCGGATGGATGAAGATAGAAGATGCCGCCTGGATGAAGACTTCTGCCCGTCTGGAGGACCTCTTCTGGCCTGCTTGGATGAAGACTTCTGCCCGTCTGGAGGACCACTTCGCCCGGCTTCGTTGAGGACTTCGGCCCAGCTGGGTGAAGACTTCTCAAGGTAGGGTGATCTTCAAGGGGTTAGTGTTAGGTTTTATTAAGGGGGTATTGGATGGGTTTTAGAGTAGGGTTGGGTGTGTGGGTGGTGGGTTTTAATGTTGGGAGGGGTATTGTACTTTTTTTTACAGGTAAAAGAACTGATTACTTTGGGGCAGTGCCAAGCAAAAGGCCCTTTTAAGGGCTATTTGTAATTTAGTATAGGGTAGGGCTTTTTATTATTTTGGGGGGCTTTTTTATTTTATTAGGGGGATTAGATTATGTGTAATTAGTTTAAAAAACTTGTAATTATTTTATAATTTTCTGTAATTTAGTGTTTGTTTGTTTTCGTACTTTAGATAATTGTATTTAATTGTATTTAATTGTATTTAGTTTAGGGAGTTCATTTTATTATAGTGTAGTGTTAGGTGTAATTGTAACATAGGTTAGGTTTTATTTTACAGGTACATTTGTCTTTATTTTAACCAGGTAGCTATTAAATAGTTAATAACCATTTAATAACTATTCTACCTAGTTAAAATAAATACAAAGTTGCCTGTAAAATAAAAATAAATCCTAAGCTAGCTACAATGTAACTATTAGTTATATTGTAGCTAGCTTAGGGTTTATTTTATAGGTATTTAGTTTTAAATAGGAATAATTTAGTTAATGATAGTTATTTTATTTAGATTTATTTAAATTATATTTAAGTTAGGGGGTGTTAGGGTTAGACTTAGATTTAGGGGTTAATAACTTTAATATACAGGGAGTGCAGAATTATTAGGCAAGTTGTATTTTTGAGGATTAATTTTATTATTGAACAACAACCATGTTCTCAATGAACCCAAAAAACTCATTAATATCAAAGCTGAATATTTTTGGAAGTAGTTTTTAGTTTGTTTTTAGTTTTAGCTATTTTAGGGGGATATCTGTGTGTGCAGGTGACTATTACTGTGCATAATTATTAGGCAACTTAACAAAAAACAAATATATACCCATTTCAATTATTTATTTTTACCAGTGAAACCAATATAATATCTCAAAATTCACAAATATACATTTCTGACATTCAAAAACAAAACAAAAACAAATCAGTGACCAATATAGCCACCTTTCTTTGCAAGGACACTCAAAAGCCTGCCATCCATGGATTCTGTCAGTGTTTTGATCTGTTCACCATCAACATTGCGTGCAGCAGCAACCACAGCCTCCCAGACACTGTTCAGATAGGTGTACTGTTTTCCCTCCTTGTAAATCTCACATTTGATGATGGACCACAGGTTCTCAATGGGGTTCAGATCAGGTGAACAAGGAGGCCATGTCATTAGATTTTCTTCTTTTATACCCTTTCTTGCCAGCCACGCTGTGGAGTACTTGGACGCGTGTGATGGAGCATTGTCCTGCATGAAAATCATGTTTTTCTTGAAGGATGCAGACTTCTTCCTGTACCACTGCTTGAAGAAGGTGTCTTCCAGAAACTGGCAGTAGGACTGGGAGTTGAGCTTGACTCCATCCTCAACCCGAAAAGGCCCCACAAGCTCATCTTTGATGATACCAGCCCAAACCAGTACTCCACCTCCACCTTGCTGGCGTCTGAGTCGGACTGGAGCTCTCTGCCCTTTACCAATCCAGCCACGGGCCCATCCATCTGGCCCATCAAGACTCACTCTCATTTCATCAGTCCATAAAACCTTAGAAAAATCAGTCTTGAGATATTTCTTGGCCCAGTATTGATGTTTCAGCTTGTGTGTCTTGTTCAGTGGTGGTCGTCTTTCAGCCTTTCTTACCTTGGCCATGTCTCTGAGTATTGCACACCTTGTGCTTTTGGGCACTCCAGTGATGTTACAGCTCTGAAATATGGCCATACATGTGGCAAGTGGCATCTTGGCAGCTGCACGCTTGACTTTTCTCAGTTCTTGTTGGTTTTTCCACACGCTTCTTGCGACCCTGTTGACTATTTTGAATGAAACACTTGATTGTTCGATGATCACGCTTCAGAAGCTTTGCAATTTTAAGAGTGCTGCATCCCTCTGCAAGATATCTCACTATTTTTTACTTTTCTGAGCCTGTCAAGTCCTTCTTTTGACCCATTTTGCCAAAGGAAAGGAAGTTGCCTAATAATTATGCACACCTGATATAGGGTGTTGATGTCATTAGACCACACCCCTTCTCATTACAGAGATGCACATCACCTAATATGCTTAATTGGTAGTAGGCTTTCGAGCCTATACAGCTTGGAGTAAGACAACATGCATAAAGAGGATGATGTGGTCAAAATACTCATTTGCCTAATAATTCTGCACTCCCTGTAGTGGCGGCGACGTTGGGGGCGGCAGATTTGGGGTTAATAAATGTAGTTAGGTTGCGGCAACATTGGGGGTGGCAGATTAGGGGTTAATAAATATAATGTAGGTGTCGGCGATGTTGGGGGCAGCAGATTAGGGGTTCATAAGTATAATGTAGGTGGTGGCGGTGTCCGGAGCGGCAGATTAGGGGTTAATAATATAATGTAGGTGTCGGCGATGTCGGGGACGGTGGTTTAGGAGTTAATAAGTGTAAGATTAGGGGTGTTTAGACTCGGGGTTCATGTTAGGGTGTTAGGTGTAGACATAAATGTATTTTCCCAATAGGAATCAATGGGGCTGCGTTAGGAGCTTTACGCTGCTTTTTTGTAGGTCTTAGGTTTTTTTTCAGCCGGCTCTCCCCCATTGATTCCTATGGGGAAATCGTGCACGAGCACATTTAGCCAGCTAAGTAACCGCTACCGTAAGCAGCGCTGGTATTGAGGTGAGATGTGGAGCTAAATTTTGCTCTACGCTCACTTTTTTGCGGCTAACACCGGGTTTGTAAAAGCCCGTAATACCAGCGTTGTCTGGAGGTGAGCGGTGGGGGAAAACTGCTCATTAGCACCGCACAGCATTACCAACAAAACTCGTAATCTAGGCGTTTGCTTTAGACTATACCAAACTCATTTTTTGGCTTTCTTTTCAGACACTTTAACTCATTAGAGAATCTGAAGTTTTATAATAAGTAAAACTTCACAAAAAAAGTAAAAGTACAATATTAGTTAAAAAGCCAAGGCAACTTCCTTTTTAGGTACATCACTCTTTTACCATTTTTTTTTTTTTTTTTGCTCACCCTAGCCATTACTCTCCAGAAAATGAACTATATCCAAAAGCTTTACCAGGTAGTAAAAATAAACTAGGAAAAACTTGAAATGCCCACAAAAAAAATATTATTATTGTTGAAAAAACTAGTATCCAGTATTTGTAAGAGAGTGAAAAAAGAGTGGGACATTTTCCAAATAGTAGCATTACAAAATGTATTTGGAGTTCCACTCATTTCAGCTGCCCATAATGTAAAGAATGCCCTACTGGAATGCACCCCAAACTTTTGAGGTACTAGAATATGTTTAAGATGTCAACTCAAAATACTTCCTTACCTTTGGCATTTATGATAAAAATTAGTTTGTCAGTCAAACAAATTGTTGTTTCTTGCTAATGGCTGGGGGTACAATGACCCGAGAGGAATGAAGGCCTTGGATTTTCCTAGGTAAAAACTTAAGGACATTGCTGAAAGTTAAATTTACACATATATTGGCTGAAACCTTTGGGACAACCATTATGACAATACTGGAGACTGTATAAATATTATGCTTTAACATTCATATAGGAAAAGTGGCTCAAATTCAATAGCAAACAGAGGCCTAGATTACGAGTTTTGCTTTATGGTGCGGTACGAGTGTACTGCCTAAAAAATGACGTTTGAGTGCAGGATTTTCCATAGTGCCATATTACGGGTTGAGCCGTCCGGCTAAAATGCTTGCGTTACAGCCTATACCAACACGATCCATTCTGCCATCTGAGACCAGTAGTTATGGATTTTGCAAAACAAAAATGTTTCACAAAACTTATAACTAAAATGTTACAAAGTACACTGACACTTATAAACTACCTATTGTCATGCGTTACTGTGCCTTTAACTGGAAGTCTCCACCTTACAACTAAAACCAATGTAAGCAGCACTTGTTCCACTGATTAACTGCTTGATTATTAGCTATGTTAGTGTGAATGGTTTGTTACCTCAGACTCTCACTCTAAGGCTCATTAAACCTGAACCAGCAAACTCTATTGAAAAGCTTTAAGGAGACTCACTTCGGTTGCTACCTTGGTCATTCTGCCTAACAGGGATCATTCTGTCTCAAAGGACTTACTTGTCAGCTTACGCTGCATTACCTTGCTTCCAAGCCAGACTCCGGTGCTCTTTCTCCTCAAGTATTCAGCATCACCTCTCACTGAATCTCTCTTCGGACTGATGTCATCCCAAGCCGACACTCTCTGCCTGCCCTTCTCATCCAGCCGCTTCAGGCAAGGCAGTAAAGGGGAACGCTGAGCTTTCTGTGTACTCATTCGTATCACAAGTCGGATACACACCGGACATTGAACAGCTGCAAACCGCAAGTATAAATCTTAGCATATCTATTACCTGTATGATTTATAACTGCTGCATCATAGGAAACAAAGTACTGTAATCACCTCCATTACGTTACTGGGCTAAAGACTTTAAGGTACTTTTGTTATTTGGTTACATCACATCAGAACAAGTAATTGATCTGAACAGAAACGATTCCTTACAATTGCCTTATTAAATTTCCTTGCATCTTCATTGTTACCAGGGATCAATTCAAAACCACAAAATAACTTTTGGTTACTTCTGTGGAAACACTGCAACTTTAACTATAAACAGGATTGCTATTTCTCTGAACCACTCACCAAATTCATAGTGAGTTGGGAAAACAGTAATAGCTACACACTTCTAGTAACATTTATACCAAATCTAGTTGTAACAAGATTGAGTCATTGCACCTATTAACCCCTAAACCGCCACCCTCCCACATCGCAAATACTGTATTATACCTATTAACCCCTAATCTGCCACCCACCCACATCGCGACTATTAAATAAACCAATTAACCCCCAATCCACCGCCACACACATCACCAACACTAAATAAATCTAGTAACCCCTAATCCGCCACTCCCTGACACTAAATAAAATTATTTTTATTTACCCCTAATCCGCCGCCCAACATTGTGGACCTCTAAATAAAGTGATTAACACCTTATCCGCCGCTCCCCGACATCGCCGACAATAATCAAACCTATTAGCTCCTAAACCACCGGCCCCCCACATCGCAACTAATAAATAAACCTATCAACCCCTAAACCACCAGACCCCCACATCTCAAAACACTAAATTAAACTTTTAACCCCTAAACCTAACACCCGCTAACTTTAAATTAAAATTACAATATAACTATCTTACAATAAATTAAAACTTACCTGTGAAATAAAAAAAACTAACATTAAACTATAAATTAACCTAAAAATTACTATTCTAATAAAATAAAAAAAAATACCAATTAAAAAACCTAAAATAAACATTTTAAAAAATATAATACTATGAAAAAAATAAAAAAATCTAACCTTACAAAAAATAAACACTAAATTACAAAAAAATAAAAAACTCTAAGATTACAAAAAATAATAAATTAAATGATCAAAAATAAAAACAATAACACCTAATCTAATAGCCCTATAAAAATAAAAAGCCCCCAAAATAAAAACACCTCCTAACCTACAATAAACTACCAATAGGCCTTTTGTAGGGGATTGCCCTAAGTTAAGCAGCAATTTTAATTAGAAAAAAAACAAAGTCCTCCAACAGTAAAATCCCCCATTCAACCAACCCCCCAAAATAAAAAACTTAAGTCTAAAAAAAACCTAAGATACCCATTGCCCCTAAAGGGCAGCGAGAAGTCTTCATCCAGGCAGCGAGAAGTCTTTATCCAGGCGGCGTCATCTTCATCCATCGCAGGGCCATCTTCTATCTTCATCCCGGAGGCGCGGAGCGTAGCGGAGCTATCCAGGACCAGTGATGACATCCTGCGCGGAGCTTCTTCTTCATACAATCACCGCTGTACACTGAAGTTAAATGCAAGGTACCCATTTAAAAATGGCGTACCTTGCATAGCTATGGGCGGATTTAATTCAAATCAGCCAATAGGATGAGAGCTACTGAAATCACTACCGCTTATTTTATTGCTTTATTTACTCACCCTGTTTAGCGCAAAACTCGTAATCTAGGTGAGAGTGGGATAAATATTTTCTTGTAATAAACATAGTCTTAATAATGTCTGGAAGTTTTCAGCTGATATATAATTGGGGGATATCAGGAATGTATTTACAACTCAGATGAAAACAGGAAAACATGAAATTTCCAAATCTAACTTTTGAGGGAAAAAGATTGCTATGGCTTTGAGATCTTTTGAATCCACAAATTGACTTGGCAATTAATGCAGTTGGGGGAAATATGTAGACTAGATTAACATTGCACCTTTGAAGAAGATATTCATGCCTAGAAAGTTTTCTGACAGAAAACCGCTGGAAAATGCAGGCGTTTTAATAATTATTGCCTAAAACCATCAAGTCTATTTTTGTCGTTTCCAATTTGGATTTTTATGATGAGGTAGTATGTCTGAGTGTTCTTAAGGCCAAGAAGAAAACCC
This sequence comes from Bombina bombina, assembly GCF_027579735.1. NCBI lineage: Eukaryota > Metazoa > Chordata > Amphibia > Anura > Bombinatoridae > Bombina > Bombina bombina. The sequence goes on from NC_069500.1 coordinate 1,141,494,441, forward strand.
CCTAAAAGACTTAAAACATTTATTTGAGCCCAACAGAAAAATTTAGTATTTTGTTATAGCAAATGAAAGATTTTTATTCCATTTTGATGTTTAAGATAGTACACAATAAACTTGCTGTCTCAGAAAATCCCTACAGATGCCCTGCTTGGCTTTTTTTTTTTTTTTTTTTTGGAAATGCTATAAGAAAATTGGAGCAGTTTAAATAAGTGTTTTTTTTAAGCACCAAAGATCTATGATTGATCTACAGGAGCACTTCTTTTTCTTCACTAGGAAGAGACAAGCATAAAATACTTGTATTTGAGAAAGAAGAACGCTCTGAATAGCTTTTATGTTCAAAACCTGTGAAATGTGCTGGTGGTAGTGTTAGGGCAAAAGTGCATGAATGCATGTTCAAATTACATCCCACGAAGGCACCCATAGTGGTGCCCACCACTTAGCCACCAGGATCAGGAAGAAAGATCTACAAAAATAAATCACTACACATTTCTGCCAAGAAGCAAAGAGGTAAATGACTTAAGGGCTGATTCTGTAAAGCCCTCTGGTCTGGCAAGACTATATATGATGCTTTATCGGTATTATTTGGCTCTTCAGGGATAATTTTAAAAGCATAGTTTACCTTGGGATCTGTGAATCTCATAAATAGGAGTTCACTAATATGTGAAGGAAAAGCACTTACATTACATATAATACTAATAGTAAAATACACTGATGATTTCTCTCCATGCAGACGAGTTTCCAGTCTGCTAGTAAAATTATTATTTATTCTTTTTAATTATTATCAGGTATTTGTAGAGCGCCAACAGGTTCCGCAGCACTATGAATCTCGCAGTGTTCCAGCGCAATGACCCACGTTATCTACTGGAATCTCTATATGTAGGGAATAAAAGAACAAAAACTAGTGTAAAAATCACTGAACAGACCTCCACCATAAATGCACCCTATAAAAAAGTAATCACAAATAAATTAGCACTCATATGTGCTATATTAGGTGTGCTGATATCTCTCAGTGTATCAGCTCACTGTTCACCAGATCTTTCTGTTCCAATCTATGATTGACTCCACAATGCCGTATGAGGTCAAAAATACAAGCTTTGATAAAACTTTAAAATATTAAAAACAATATAAAAATCGATAACTCACATATAATGCATGCAACGTGTTTCTTGGCTGTATCCTCCATTTTCTCAGACATAATATATAATGTGGCTCGAGTCTCATTTAACCCCACGCCAATCACAGGGTGCCTTCCTACAGGAGTACCTATCAAACACCTCCTGTATAGATTACATCACCCCACAACCTATAGGTTGGGGTGATTGACCCCAAAACGTCACTTGTTTGATTAAAACACTTTTTGAAGAAATCCAAAGAGTGCAAGCTGTTCTTTTTGATATTTACAGCTCTTGCAAAAACCCTGGTGGATGTGTTTCTTTAAAGTGAGAGTGCACTTCTACATTGCTTTACACACACATACACACACACATATATTTTTATATATATATATATATATATATATATATATATATGTATATATATCTATATATATATACAGTATATCTGTATGTGTGTACATATATGTTTATCTGTTTATATGTGTATATATGTCTGTAAATGCATATATACACATATAAACACATAAATACATTTGTACACACATATAAACACACACACACACACACACACACATACATATACATATACATATCTAGACATGATAATGTATGTACCTGAGACCTCATATCTTTGAGCCCTTATAACGTTTTTGTGTAAAAAATAAATTATTATGGTAATTATGAGTGGAAATGTACTTTTTAATGTATTTTTTTGTATGTGTTTTGTGACACGTAAATCGTTAATGCTGTTATACGTTGGCATTTACTTTCAACTTGTAATACGACCCATAAATCCCAACGTGTGCAAAAACATCCACGATACACTCCTTTTCACTCGTAATCTGGCCATAAATTTCTTTATTGTATAGAATAAAAGATTTTTGGCCAGATTACAAGTGGAGTGCTAATTAACGCTCCTGCTCAAGCATTAAAGGGACATTGAACCCAGATTTTTTTCTTTTGTGAATTAGATAGAGCATGCAATTTTAAGCAACTTTCTAATTTTCAAATTTTCTTCATTCTCTTTGTATCTTTATTTGAAATGCAAGAATGTAAGTTTAGATGTCGGCCCATTTTGGTGAACAACCGGGGTTGTTCTTGCTGACCCAAAAAAGAAGCTTAAATGCCTTCTTTTTCAAATAAAGATAGCAAGTGAACAAAGAAAAATTGATAATAGGAGTAAATGAAAAAGTTGCTTAAAATTGCATACTCTATCTGAATCACAAAAGAAAAAAATTGGGTTCAGTGTCCCTTTAATTGTGTTAGAAGTAAGCTCATATTGGGCATAATTACAAGTTGTGCGCTACAGCTATACCACTGAAAAATTGGCCATAGCCCGCGGAATAGCAGGTCTCCCTTATTACAAGTAACGTTGATACGGCTATACTGCTAGCGTTTTAGCCTGTACCACAACTCTCCAATACGCACTCAAAAAAACCAAACTTATGCTTACCTGATAAATTTATTTATTTCTTGACACGGTGAGTCCACGGATCATCATCAATTACTGTTGGAAATATCACTCCTGGCCAGCAGGAGGAGGCAAAGAGCACCACAGCAAAGCTGTTAAATATAACCCCCCTACCCACAATCCCTCAGTCATTCGTCCAAAGGGAAATTAGAGAAAGGAAGTAACACAAGGTGCAGAGGTGCCGGAGGTTTATATAAAAAGAAACTGAATACAGGGCGGGCCGTTGACTAACTGCGTCAAGAAATAAATACATTTATCATGTAAGCATAAATTTTGTTTTTTTAATAATGACAGGTTAGTCCATGGATCATCATCAATTACTGTTGGGAACCAATACCCAAGCCCGAGGACACAGATGATAAGGGAGGGACAAGACAGGAACCTAAACCGAAGGCACCACTGCTTGAGGAACCTTTCTCCCAAAAGAAGCCTCAGCCGAGGAAAAAGTGTCGAATTTATAGAATTTGGAAAAAGTGTGCATAGATGACCAAGTTGCACCTTGCAAATCTGTTCCACAGAAGCTTCATTTTTGAAGGCCCAGGAAGAAGAAACAGCCCTTGTGGAATGAGCTGTGATTTTCTCAGGAGGTTGCTGTCCAGCAGTCTCATATGCCAAGCGAATAACGCTCTTCAGCCAAAGGGAAAGTAAAGTAGCCGTAGCTTTCTGACCCTTGCATTTCCCAGAAAAGCAAACAAACAATGCAGAAGACTGACAAAAGTCCTTAGTTGCCTGCAAATAAAATTTTAGTGCTCGCACAACATCCAGATTATGCAACAAGCGTTCTTTGTGAGAAGAAAGATTAGGACACAAAGAAGGTACAACGATTTCCTGATTAATATTCTTGACCGAAACAACCTTGGGCAGGAAACCAAACTTAGTTACGCAGAACCACCTTATCACAGTGAAATATAAGATAAGGGGAATCACACTGTAAAGCAGAGAGTTCAGAAACTCTCAGAGCAGAGGAAATAGCAACAAGAAACAAAACTTTCCAAGATAACATCTTAATATCTAAAGAATGCATAGGCTCAAACGGAGCCTGCTGTAAAACTTTAAGATCAAGGTTAAGACTTCATGGAGGAGTAACAGGTTTAAACACAGGCAGAATTCTAACCAAGGCCTGACAAAATGATTGCACGGCTGGCTCATCCGCCAAGCACTTATATAACAAAATAGTCAATGTCGAAATCTGACCCTTTAGAGTACTTGTCGACAAACCCTTTCTCCAGACCATCCTGGAGAAAGGACAAAATCCAAGGAATCCTTACTCTACTCCAAGAGTATCCTTTGGATTCACACCAATACAAGTATATACGCCAGATCTTATGGTAAATCCTGCGAGTCACAGGCTTATGAGCCTGAATCAAGGTCTCAATGACCGACTCTGAAAATCCAAATCCAAATGAAGTTCCCACTAACCTCTAATCCGACGCCCACCAATATCGTCAACACTAAAATAAAGTATTAACCCCTAAACCGCCAACCCCCCACATCGCCAACACTAAGTAAACCTATTAACCCCTAAACCGACAACCCCTTACATCGTGACACACTAAAGTAAACTAATAATCCAAAAACCTATCACCCCCTAACTTTAAATTAAAGTTACAATATAACTACCTTTAAATAAAAAAAACATACTTGTGAAGTAAAAAAACCTAAGCTTTTTTTTTAGGGCTTTTTTTATTTTTTATGGGCAGCAAAAGAGCTGATTCCCCTTTTAAGGGCAATACCCATACAAATGCCCTTAGGTTTTACTGTTAGGTTGGTACTTTCTAATTTTTTTATGTAAAAGAGCTGATTGCTTCAGAGCAATACCCTACAAAAGGCCCTTTAAAGGGCTATTGGTAGTTTATTGTTAGATTAGGGGGTGTTTTTTATTTTGGGGTGGCTTTTTTGTTTTTATAGGGGTATTAGATTAGGTTTAATTTTTATTATTTTGGATCATTTCATTTATTATTTTTAGTAATCTTAGATGTTTTTTATTTTTCGCAATTTTAGTGTTTGTTTTTGTAATGCTAGTTTTTTTTTTTCCTTTATGTTAGTTTATTTTAAAATAGTTATATTAGGTTTTTGTATAGTTTAAGCTTATTTTATTTTTATTTCACAGAGAAGTTTTTTTATTTATTTAAAGGTAGTTATAGTGTAACTTTAATTTAAAGTTAGAGGGTGTTAGCACTATGGAAAGTGCAATACCGTTAAATTGTTAGCATTATTTACGCACCGGGTTTAGCACACAACTTTAATTATTGGTGATTATGCGTTAACGCAATGAGGGCAAAAAGCTGACCTTACAATATCACATGCACGTTCATGTATTCCACATAGAAGACAATGAAGAAGAAAAAAGTGGAAAAAGACCTAACAACCCACTCTCGCGCAAACCCATTCCCATATTCTCATGTGCGCTAACCCGACATGAAAATATGAAAATTTTACATTTAATGTTCTTCACATAGAAGAATATATTCTTTGTATTCATAAATAAATATTTCTACATATATCTGATGGTATTTTGGTATAATATATATTCATACCTATCTATATAGATAATTATATATAAATATAGATATATACAGATATATAGGAATATCTATTTAAAAATACTTAGAACATATTCTGCTATACATATACATAGTTACAACTTTTTTAATATTGCATAAATATGTTTTTTTCATGTTTTCATCTACTTAACTGCAAAGGGCTCCAATGAACACACACACACACACACACGCATATATATATATATATATATATATATATATATATATATATATATATATATATATACAAAAATAAGTATATAAGAAAAGTGGATATAAGGTGCATCCAAAAGGCCAGGAGTAAAGCACACTCACTATCTATAATAATTAACAGACGTCTAGATTACGAGTTTTGCGTTATGAGGGGTGCAGTACTAACTTGCACGTTATTGTCACCGCTCACTTACCTATAGTGCTGGTATTACTGGTTTTTATAAACCCAGCGTTAAAAGGCAAGAAGTGAGCGCTGCTTAAGTCAGCGGTGAGCTGGTTGTACGTGCTTGTGCACAATTTCCCCATAGACATTAATGGGGAGAGCCGGCTGAAAAAAAGTCTAACACCTGCAATAAAGTAGCGTAAAGCTCCGTAACGCAGTCCCATTGATTCCTATGGGGAAATCAAACACCCCTAATCTTACACTTATTAACCCCTAATCTGCTGCCCCCGACATTGCTGACACCTACATTATATTTATTAACCCCTAATCTGCCGCTCCGGATAGCGCCGCCACTATAATAAACCTATTAACCCCTAAACCGCCGCACTCCTGCATCTCAAACACTATTTAAATATTATTAACCCCTAATCTGCCACCCCTAACATCGCCGCCACCTACCTACATTTATTAACCCCTAATCTGCCGCCCCACTATACTAAAGTTATGAACCCCTAAACCTAAGTCTAACCCTAACCCTAACACCCACTAACTTAAATATAATTAAAATAAATCTAAAGAAAACCTACTATTAATAACTAAATAATTCCTATTTAAAACTAATACTTACCTATAAAATAAACCCTAAGCTAGCTACAATATAACTAATAGTTACATTGTACCTAGCTTAGGGTTTATTTTTATTTTACAGGCAAGTTTGTATTTATTTTAACTAGGTAGAACATTTACTAAATAGTTATTAACTATTTACTAACTACCTAGTTAAAATAAATACAAATTTACCTGTAAAATAAAACTTAACCTGAGTTACACTAACACCTAACCATACACTACAATTAAATAAATTACCTAGATTAAATACAATTAACTAAATTAAATACAAATACCTAAATTACAAAAAAACAAACACTAAATTACACAAAATAAAAAACAAATTACAAGATATTTAAACTAATTGCACCTAATCTAATAGCCCTATCAAATTAAAAAAAAAAAAAAAAACACCACCCACACAACCAACCCCACAAATAAAACCCTAACTAAAAAACCTAAGCTCCCCATTGCCCTGAAAAGGGCATTTAGATGGGCATTGCCCTTAAAAGGGCATTTAGCTCTATTGCAAGCCAAACCCTAATCTAAAACTAAAACCCACCCAATAAACCCTTAAAAAAACCTAACACTAACTCCCGAAGATCCACTTACAGTTTTGAAGACCGGACATCCATCGTCTACAAAGCCGAGAGAAGTCCTCAACGAAGCGGCAAGAAGTCCTCAACGAAACCGGGAGAAGTCTTCATCCAAGCCGGGAGAAGTGGTCCTCCAGACGGGCAGAAGTTTTCATCCAGACGGCATCTTCTATCTTCATCCATCCGGCACGGAGCGGGTCTATCTTCAAGACATCCGGCGCGGAGCATCCTCTTGTTACGATGACTCCAGATGAATGAAGGTTCCTTTAAGTGACGTCATTCAAGATGGCGTTCCTTAGATTCCGATTGGCTGATAGAATTAAATCAGCCAATAGGAATTAAGGTTGAAAAAATCCTATTGGTCCTATTGGCTGATGCAATCAGCCAATAGGATTGAACTTCAATCCTATTGGCTGATTAAATCAGCCAATAGGATTGAGCTCTCATTCTATTGACTGTTCCCATTAATTATTATAGATAGTGAGTGTGCTTTACTCCTGGCCTTTTGGATGCACATTGTACCGGTGTATCCACTTTTCTTATATACTTATTTTTGCATATAACGTTTCCAGGCTGCACCTCATTTAATGAAATTTTATTAATAATAATATCATACATCATAGTTGAGTTAGCTTTTTGTTCATCGCATTATTTGTAATATTTATATATATATATATATATATATATATATATATACTGTATATATATATATATATATATATATATATATATATATACATACAGTATATAACAGAAGTGAGTACACCCCAGTGCAATATCACTTAAATATCAAATGATTCAAAATCGTATAACCTAAGAGCAACTGCATTATGTCTAAGTTTTACAGTAGGGTATTTGCTCTTATGTAAAATTAAAAACAAACAGTTTAGATTTACTATATTAAAAATATCGGTCCCAAAGCAGGAAATCAATGCAACAAAAGTCAGTGCACATTTCATTACTGAGATTCAAATGTTTTATTTTTTTCAATACTTTGCTTGTCCACCTTTATTTTTGATGACACACTCAATCCTCTTTGGCGTGGAAGAATCCAGTGTCGTACACATTTCTGGAGAGATGTTCTGCCTTTCTTTTAGAGATAATTTTTTTAACCGGTTTTTGCTTGAGGGGTTGTGTTGCTCTACCATATTTTTAAAATACACCAAAGGTGTTCAACTTGATTCAAGTCAGGTGACATACTTGGCCAGGTCATAGTTTTCAATTGTTTGTCCTTTAGAAACTCTTTTGTGATTTTGGCAGTGTGCTGGAATATTCGTCCTCTGCCAAACTTCTTTTCAGCCAGTATTTTGGTATATTGCAGGCATTTATGGTGCCATCTATAAATGTCATCTCCCCAACACCTTTTGCAGTCATGCATCCTCATATCATCACACTCCCACCTCCATGATTCACTGTTGGGACTAGGCATTCACTGTAATAATCCTGACCAGGTTCACACCAAACATGCTGCACCCCATCTGAGCCAAAAAAAATAGTATCTTGGTCTTGGCAATCTTACCAAATAATGTGCTCCCAGTAATCATCAGACATTTCATGTTGTATATGTACTTATACATCTCTAGACATGAATATGCATGTACTATATCTCTATGTTAAAGCCCTTTACATGCCTTTTTTTCTGTAATATGTGAGATCTCATATCTTAGAGCCCTTATAACTATTGTGTGCAATATGTTCTGTGAATAGTTTGTATTAGATAGTTTTGAGTGTAGCTGAACATTGTAATGTGTTTTTGATGTGTTTTGTGCAAGTTTTTTGTTTTGTGAAACAGTTAATCAGAGCTCTGAAGCCGTGGTAATCATGCTAGCGTAAATCACGAATGCCCTCAAGTGATCATATTTACTTTTAACTCGTAATACTAGCAGTACGCCTGACAAGCGCAAACACCTGCGATAATCTCCTTATCACTTGCGCGCACCTTGGAGATGCTGTTAGGAAACTAACCAATATTTATACAGATGAAATACTACGCAAAATTATTTTTAAAAAAATGTCCAATATATTTTATGCTTGTTTTTTTTTTTTTTTTTTTTTTTTTTTTAAAGTGTTTCAGGAATTTCAGAATGTTTCTGGACAAGACATAGCTACAGCCATTAGTGAATGTTATGATGGATACTTCCAACAACTTCTTCTGGCAATAGGTAGGTGAATTGTAAAAAAAGAAAAAAATGTGATTATTTACTGTGCAGACAACATTTGGAGAGAGCTGAATGGACACTACTTCCATATTGCCATGCTTAGATATTTGCATACCATAATTAGAATATAACATAGAATCTGTTTTGTCTTAATTCATTACTAAATGAAAACTGCTGGGCACAACTACATTGTCACGGTTACCACTCACCATGTTATTGTTCGCCTCCTGTGTCTGCATCTCTGTTTAAAGCCATTCTCTTATTTAACCCCTTACTGGTGCCAGTTCTCAAGCTCCACATCTTCATACTTGGTGATGATGCCATATTGGAGCATAGGTATTCCACTCTGTGTCACAGATCAGTGACATTGCCAGCTTTTTGACAGCTGTATAGTACATGTCTGTAGTCGCCGCATTGCTCCCTATAATATTCTTATAACTATTCTGTTGAAGTTGAGTCAATCAGTTATTTGAAGTATTAGAAAAGAACATAAATAAACAGAATGCGGGCAGCAATACACTGCCCGGATTTATCATTGTTCAAGCACAAGTAGGGGCTGTCAATCACCCCGGGTGAACATGTGTGGGGTGATTTTAATCCGCTAGCTAAAAATTGGCGCAAAGGTTAAGAAGCAGCTGTCTGATGACCGCTGCTTCTTTAAGGGATGGTAAACTCGGCAATATATCTTTTTAAAAAGAACATGCCAAATTTGTTCTAACATTTTGTTTAATACTTAGCTCAATTATACTTATTTTAATAATCTATTTATTACAGATTATGTTACACCACTGGTCCTCCACCTTTTTTTTTTTTAACTGTATTTTTTTTTTTTGCCCAATCATAAGCTCAGTCACCTGGCCCATTATAATTTTTGCATTTCTCTACACGCATCCTTAGTAGCATGTATTTATATAGGGCTAGATTACAAGTGGAGCGCTAATTTATTATTGTCATAAAACGCAATAAATAAGTGCCATAATCAGATCTCTGGTTATTTTTTAAAAATGTGCCCAGTTGCCCCCAACATTTAGTGTAGTGTGCCTTTTAAAAAATAATAAAAATATTCATTTACATATATATATATATATATATATATATATATATATATATATAATCTGCTGCCCATCAATGCTCGACTTACCCTTTGCTGTGCTAGTAGTCATGCCTCACTTGTAATACCAGCACACATTTGCATGCGCTGATATTACCAACTTTAGCGGAAGTGATATTTTACAGAGGCTGATTTATCAAGTGTCGGGCGGACATGCCTGACATCAATAGCATACGCTGTCAGCATTTATCATGTCACAAGCATTTAGTGTGAAATGCTTGTGCAATGCTGCCCCCTGTGCATTCCAAGCCAATCATCGTCCGCTAGCAGGGGGTGTCAATCATCCCGATCGGGATGATTGCTGTCCACCACCTCAGAGGTGGCAGATGAGTTAAGAAGCAGCGGTCTTACGAAGGCTCGGGCAGAAACTGCTGTATTCACAGCATGATAAATCAACCCTATAATCTAGCCCATTGTGCTTAATGTCCTTTTTAAATGGAAGGAATACATTTGCAGTATTGTCATGACAAATGTAGTTAACTCAGTAATATAAGTATATATAAAACCTATAATAAGATAAAGCCATACTAATATTGTTGGGTTCAAAACATGCTATGCCCCATGAATTCATTGTTTATAATTTATATGTGGTTTCTTTTTCAGATTATTATACAATGTTTATTTTCATGTCGGTTGTTTGAAAGGAACATATTACTGCAAAAGAGATTGTGCATAAAAGCGATTGCTTCTGCTGCACAAAGGCTTCTATCTCCTTTTGTTACTCATTGTCTGCATTGTTACCATGGAGAGAAATATTAAAAAAAAAAAAAGATTCTTAGCTTCTATCTGTTTATGCTGTTAAGTAGAAAATCATACATTTTATGTTCTTCATTGTTATTGAAGGGGACAGCCAAGGCAATCATTTTAGGAGTATGGTTTATATTAACAAATATAGGCTAAATGCTAAAAGCATTATCATTACGTAACAAAATGTTATAATAATTTATTTATTCACCAACAGTGACTAAATACATCAAATAGGAGTTTTTTGCTCATGTTTACATCAATCTGTGTATTTTAAGTTATCAAAGCTTTAAATGTACAGCTACTTTTGTGTTTTTTATTGCATAGTCAATATACATAAACCACTATTATCATTTCAGGGAAAAGAGTTCATATTCCAAAAGGGACTACATTTATAGATAACCCCTTTGATGAATAAGAATCTTTTATTTGAAAGCAAAAGTTGATTTCCATATGAAAAAAGTTTCCAATATGGTTAATATGGCACATATATCCGTATGGAGCTTGATGCCCCGTGTTTCTGGTGAGCCTTCAGGCTCGCCAGAAACACAAGTTATGAAGTAGCGGTCTAAAGACCGCTGCTCCATAACCTGTCCGCCCGCTCTGAGGCGGCGGACGCACATCGCCGGAAATCAAGCCGATCCAATACGATCGGGTTGATTGACACACCCTGCTAGCGGCCGATTGGCCGCATATCTGCAGGGGCGGTATTGCATCAGCAGTTTACAAGAACTGCTGGTGCAATGATAAATGCCGAGAGCGTATGGTGTCGGTATTTATCGATGTGCAGCGGACATGATCCCCAATATCGGATCATGTCCGCTCGCACGTTCTTAAATAGGCCCCTTAATGTCTATTAACAAAAACAAATTTTCAGTAAGAGTAATCAAAATGTGGAAGTCTTTGCATGAAAACGTATGAACTTCCAGTTCAACAGATAGCTTCACAAAGGGCTTGGATATATTTTGACTAAATACAGAATCCAAAATAATGATTCCTTTAAATGGGTTGGCAACATTTAATATATTACTGTTAGTTCACATGGCAATTTGTTATTATAAAACAGGGATATGGAGGATTTGTTTCTAATAGTTGAACTTGATGGACTTTTAGTCTATTTTTTTTTAACCTTGCTATATTACTGTTATGTTGCTATGCATTACAATGTACTTAAATGCAATTTTTGCAACTTTTATTTGAAGATTAGAAACATAGAGTATAACTTGTCTTGAGATTTTAATTTCTTCAGGATCCTGCACTAATGTGGTTTACAGATCATGTCAGCTGTAGGTAAAATCTTCTCCCTTCTTAGAAATGAGGAGCCTAAAAACACTTTCTTTTTTTTATCTGAAGGGATAAATAATGAAGTTCAATCTGAAAAAGAAATTAGACAATCAGATCTCATATTTATCCTAATGTGCTCAAAATCACGAAAAAGGTTAAAGGGACATTAAACCCAAACGATTTCTTTCATGATTCAGATAGAGGATACCATTTGTAAAAAGTTTCCAATTCACTTCTATTATACATTTTGTTCATTCTTATGTTATTCTTTGTTGAAGAGATACCTAGGTAGGTAGCGTGCACATGCCTGAAGCACTACACGACAGGAAATATATCTAGTGCTCCTGCTAATGTATAACATTGTTGCTAAACTGCTGCTATATAGAGCTGCAGACACGTGCACACTCTTGAGCTTACATTTCTGCTTTTCAAATAAGTATAAATAAGTATAACAAGAAAATGAAGACAATTTGATAATAGAAGTAAATTAGAAAATTGTTTAAAACTGTATGTTCTGTCTAAATCATGAAAGAAAAAAAAAATGGGTTTTATGTCCTTGTACGTAAGTGAATACAGTATTTAAATAACAAATTGGAACCTTCTATATTATAAATTATAATTTAAACTTGATCAAACTTTTCAAAACACTTAGATAAAGGTAAACTTTAAAAATAAATAAATCAAATCAAATAACTTGGTTGAATTAAAACTGAAGTGAATGGAAAAGCTTTAATGATATCTTATTGAATTTTGTTCTCTATGTGTAGATGTTTAGAGACAATTTGAAGTAATCTATAAAGGAGCTAAATTCCAATCTAGATAACAATCTTGTCATCAGTATTAATATGATCTGTTTAGCTATTTTGCCATTCTAAGCTATTGCAAACACTTTGTTGACAGCAACCAATGTCAATTAAAATAGCCACCAATGAGAATAGGAATATAGAGGCTGGTTGAGGGCTAGATTACCAGTGGAGTGCAATCAATAGCACTGGACAGGTTGTCTTTTACGCACTCAAAGAATTACAATCATTCTGGTATTACAAGTGGATGATTAAATATTTTGTGGCCAAAATTTTAATGGATATCGCAGGGAGTGTAGTGTTTGAGTGCAATCCAAAATAGCCTCAAGCAAATATTTGTGCACAATTTTATGAGGGTAGAGATGAGGCATGATAAATATGTTCGGATTATGTTAAATGGAGTTGAGTTAGGAGACCCTGTGATTAAATTTTCTGTTGAATGGAAGGCATAAGGTTAAGGGGCTCTTTGGTTGGGGCTGCACTGGATGGAGGATATTAGGTTTGGGTCCCTTTGGCTGCACATGTGCTAGGTTAGAGGTAATTTGGATAGGTGTGTTACCCAACTGGTGCCTTTAGATTGGAGGTGTTAGGTTTGGTAAGGGTGTGATCAGTAAGGAGTCACAAAGGGGTGATATCATTAGTAGGTAGGTGTTCGGAGAAAAATTAGTACTTAAGACACTGAGTGTATTTTGGTGATGTCATATGGTATTTCTTTTTATGCTGTTGTTTCTCTCTGCTGTTGTCTTGTATGTAGGAAATGTAGATACTTCAGAAGTATTGTATACTTCCATCAACATTAATCATATGTGTATCAAAGTTAAATATAGATTAAAACATTTGAATTGTTTTGGTACTGTACTACTGTTTTACCAATAGGTAAACTAGTTTTTGGATGGGATTACAATCAAAGTTGGAATACACCCAGGTTTTAGGAAACACTAGGTATTGTTGTGTTTTGCAACTAATGTCCATGCCTATATGGTCATAACTCTTGCTAAAATAATAATGTACCCCAAAATATCACTTTATGCCTACATGGATTTTACATTGTAATTTTTTATTTTGGAATTATAGATATTTTTATTGAAGCTTTTGAGGTGTCATTATAACTATCCTTAATGGGGGTTTAAGACCTTAACGCAATATAAAATGCTTTTGAGCTATTCTTTAAATGAATAGTCTAAAAAAGTGTTACAGTTCTATAAAAGTCCCATGAATTGCTGAATTCTACATGAAGTTTCAGTCATGTGACTAATTTTCACTACTCAAAGAACCTGTGCTCCTTCTGGTGAAATTACTCTTTCATGGCAAGATGCTCACAAACTTACAGGCATGGAAAGAAACTACACAAGATCATTGAGGGCTTTTGTTGATAATTAAATGGTAATGTAGGAGTATTTCCTTCACATCTACTGCCCTGCATAACTAGATAAAATTGGCCTTTCTAAAATAATTTGAAGGACTTTGAAGCAATGGCTATACTTCTTAGATAGGATCACCAGAGCAGAGAGCTTTAGCTCTTAAAATCCCTAGTGAGAAGGCTAAAAGTACCAGCATGCTAACGGCTAGATTTGGAGTTTGGCGGTAAAAGGGCTGTTAACGCTCCACGGGTTTTTTTCTGGCCGCACCATAAATTTAACTCTGGTATCGAGAGTTCAAACAAATGCTGCGTTAGGCTCCAAAAAAGGAGCGTAGAGCATATTTACCGCAAATGCAACTCTCGATACCAGAGTTGCTTACGGACGCGGCCGGCCTCAAAAACGTGCTCGTGCACGATTCTCCCATAGGAAACAATGGGGCTGTTTGAGCTGAAAAAAAACCTAACACCTGCAAAAAAGCCGCGTTCAGCTCCTAACGCAGCCCCATTGTTTCCTATGGGGAAACACTTCCTACGTCTGCACCTAACACTCTAACATGTACCCCGAGTCTAAACACCCCTAGCCTTACACTTATTAACCCCTAATCTGCCGCCCCCGCTATCGCTGACCCCTGCATTACACTTTTAACCCCTAATCTGCCGCTCCGTAAACCGCCGCCACCTACGTTATCCCTATGTACCCCAATCAGAATCAAGTTCAATCCGATTGGCTGATCCAATCAGCCAATCAGATTGAGCTCGCATTCTATTGGCTGATCGGAACAGCCAATAGAATGCGAGCTCAATCTGATTGGCTGATTGGATCAGCCAATCGGATTGAACTTGATTCTGATTGGCTGATTCCATCAGCCAATCAGAAAATTCCTACCTTAATTCCGATTGGCTGATAGAATCCTATCATCCAATCGGAATTCGAGGGACGCCATCTTGGATGACGTCCCTTAAAGGAACCGTCATTCGTCGTCTAGTCGTCGGAAGAAGAGGATGGATCCGCGCTGGAGGTCTTCAAGATGGAGCCGGTCGTCATCGGATGGAAGAACATAGAAGATGCCGCTTGGAGAAGATGTTTGCCGGTCCGGATGTCCTCTTCTTGCCGGATAGGAGGAAGACTTTGGAGCACCGGATTATGGATCGCCAACCCCCGCTTGGGTTGGATGAAGATCTTGGAGCCAGGACGGATCGGTGATACCTGGATGGTGAAGACAAGGTAGGAAGATCTTCAGGGGATTAGTGTTAGGTTTATTTAAGGGGGTTTGGGTTAGATTAGGGGTATGTGGGTGGTGGGTTGTAATGTTGGGGGGGGGGGTATTGTATGTTTTTTTTTACATGCAAAAGAGCTGAAATTCTTGGGGCATGCCCCGCAAAGGGCCCTGTTCAGGGCTGGTAAGGTAAAAGAGCTTGTAATTTTTGTATTTTAGAATAGGGTAGGGAATTTTTTATTTTGGGGGTCTTTGTTATTTTATTAGGGGGCTTAGAGTAGGTGTAATTAGTTTAAAATTGTTGTAATATTTTTCTTATGTTTGTAAATATTTTTTTATTTTCTGTAACTTAGTTCTTTTTTATTTTTTGTACTTTAGATAGTTTATTTAATTGTATTTATTTGTAGCAATTGTGTTTAATTAATTTATTGATAGTGTAGTGTTAGGTTAATTGTAGGTAATTGTAGGTAGTTTATTTAATTATTTTATTGATAGGGTAGTGTTAGGTTTAATTATATCTTAGGTTAGGATTTATTTTACAGGTAAATTTGTAATTATTTTAACTAGGTAACTATTAAATAGTTCTTAACTATTTAATAGCTATTGTACCTGGTTAAAATAAATACAAAGTTACCTGTAAAATAAATATTAATCCTAAAATAGCTATAATATAAATGTAATTTATATTGTAGCTATATTAGGATTTATTTTACAGGTAAGTATTTAGCTTTAAATAGGAATCATTTATTTAATAAGAGTTAATTTATTTCGTTAGATAAAAATTATATTTAACTTAGGGGGGTGTTAGTGTTAGGGTTAGACTTAGCTGTAGGGGTTAATACATTTATTAGAATAGCGGTGAGCTCCGGTCGGCAGATTAGGGGTTAATAATTGAAGGTAGGTGTCGGCGATGTTAGGGAGGGCAGATTAGGGGTTAATACTATTTATGATAGGGTTAGTGAGGCGGATTAGGGGTTAATAACTTTATTATAGTAGCGCTCAGGTCCGCTCGGCAGATTAGGGGTTAATAAGTGTAGGTAGGTGTCGGCGACGTTGTGGGGGGCAGATTAGGGGTTAATAAATATAACATAGGGGTCGGCGATGTTAGGGGCAGCAGATTAGGGGTACATAGGGATAACGTAGGTGGCGGCGATTTGCGGTCGGAAGATTAGGGGTTAATTATTTTAAGTAGCTTGCGGCGACGTTGTGGGGGGCAAGTTAGGGGTTAATAAATATAATATAGGGGTCGGCGGGGTTAGGGGCAGCAGATTAGGGGTACATAAGTATAACGTAGGTGGCGGTCGGCAGATTAGGGGTTAAAAATTTTAATCGAGTGGCGGCGATGTGGGGGGACCTCGGTTTAGGGGTACATAGGTAGTTTATGGGTGTTAGTGTACTTTAGGGTACTGTAGTTAAGAGCTTTATAAACCGGCGTTAGCCAGAAAGCTCTTAACTCCTGCTTTTTTCAGGCGGCTGGAATCTTGTCGTTAGAGCTCTAACGCTCACTGCAGAAACGACTCTAAATACCAGCGTTAGAAAGATCCCATTGAAAAGATAGGCTACGCAAATGGCGTAGGGGGATCTGCGGTATGGAAAAGTCGCGGCTGTAAAGTGAGCGTTAGACCCTTTAATCACTGACTCCAAATACCAGCGGGCGGCCAAAACCAGCGTTAGGAGCCTCTAACGCTGGTTTTGACGGCTACCGCCGAACTCTAAATCTAGGCCTAAAACTGTTGCTAGTGCATGTTAAAGTAACAGAACATCTCATTAAAAATTGAATAAATCCAATATGGTGAAACAATTATCCTTAAGGTGTGTATACAAAAATATTAACTCATTAATGGATATGGAACTCTAATTTCAACTTTCAAGATTCAGACAGCGCATTTTATTTCTGTATGAAAATTAACTCTTTATTATTTGTTTAAACTTGGTCCGTTTCCATGAGAACAAACTGAGGCAAGCTCAGGAGTATGGCCATGTTTTGAACACCAGTTTTTGCAAATACTGCTGCTTTATAGTGCCCAAGAAATGTCCATGGTACTGAGCCTACTTTCTCTATCTTGAAAATGAGATATATTTTAACAAAGAATACCAAGAAAAAGAAGTCATATTTAAAACAAATGGAAGGAAAGTTTAATTATGATGTATGTTACCTTTTGATCAGAATATTATTATCTGACATTATTTTATTAATGTGTTTTTCCATCAAGCCTATCAAGCTGTCCTGTAATATGGAATGTGTATGAGAATGAATGTGATAAAAAAAAATGGCTTAACATGCACTAAAACCTTTCATTAGTACTCTTGGATGAATTGAAACCGAGGTTGTAGTACGAAGTCATCCAAAAAAATGTCAGATGAGAGATGGCAGTTAAAGCCCTGATTGTAATGGTCCATAATCTGAAATGGCTTTTCAGACCATAGAAATTGTCTGAAATAGAGTTTTATTATTTAGCGGTTAACCATGATTCTTTTATTTTTTTTATTACTATTTGTTGCCCGTTGTTGTAGAATCTGAGAAGTCTAATGGTTCTTTCAGTATAAAGAAAGTTATTGATATTTATATGGTAAAAAACTTTGACTTGTTTTAACTTCCATTAGATTTGTTCATATAACATCTGGTTCAAATTAACAAAGCCAGTTCAGAAACTAAAATGTTGTTTTATGCTATGTATACAGATACTTCCCATGCCTAAATTATTTTATTCTTCAATATAATTGAAACCATCTGATCAGCCATCTCAGTTTCAGCTTTTAAATGCCTTTCAGTGCCTGGCTCAGCAGTACCAAATGTTTATGTGTGTGTGCTAAATAATGTTCAACAATGCCTGTAGCTGAATTTGTCCCAGACAAAGAAAGAGACATTATACTTTCTGACAAGAGTCTTACAACGTATTATGGCCAACAGACATCATCAGATGTGTTACAAAGTAATGTAAAATTAGATATATCATATATATATATATATATATATATATATATACTAGTAATTTTATTATAGAAACCTATTTAGATTATCCACTTATTTCATAAATATATTTATATGTTTCATTATTTTAAAGCATATTGGTATTGCCAATCAAAAAACAAAAGAAAGATTAGAGATTGTGTACAGAAACAGAAACTGCATTTTCATCACTTTTTTGGTGGGAATACTAGTAGAAATGAAGAAATACTAGCATTAAAATGTTTTAGTTAATTTTTAGTTTTTGTTCATATTAAATCAAAATACAGTTTGGCTGATTATCTTCTGGTTACTTATTAAACATTGATCAGAAAAAAATATACAAATTACAGAAAAACCTCAATGTTCTACTGCATGAAAGCTGTGGTTGTAACTTAGCTGCTAGTTAATTGAATGGCTTGTAAAATTCAATTTAAGCTACTGCGCTTTCATGATACACAATATAAAATCAGGCTATTCATAAAACACAATCAATATTAATTAGATACTTTGCTTTGTATATCTTCACAGTTTCGTGTGTTCGAGACAAGTCATCGTATTTTGCATATAGACTACACAGCGCAATCCATGTAAGTAATTATTTTATGAATTATACATAAAAATGAAAATGATTTCTAATTATTTGCAGTTGAGTTGGTCCAAGAGTGAACTCTAGTCCACCTGCATTTGTTTGTATGAATTGCTAAAAATATTGTTTACTTTTTTTGTTCAACACACAAAAGAAAATTCCTGAGTTTATGTCATTACTGAATGAAAACCTTGAAATTAAAGAAACAGTAAATATTACAGAATTCTTAAAAATATTTAGTACTTGTAACTTTTTTTTTTTTTTTTTAAAGTGCCATTATACTGCATATTTGCACCCCTTGCATGCTTGTTCTCCTGTATCCCCAGTTTAGAGGTTGTTTTTTTATCTGTGACAAGACAGGCACCATCCACCCCATAGACTCTGCAAGTGCTCGCTACCTCTGCTATGCATTAGAGAATATAGAACAAAAATAATCAGTAGATAGTAAGCGATTTTATCTCACTGCACCATTTATCCATATTACTACCCCGTGAACTCTCTCTGCCTCTCCGCTCACTTATTGCCCTTTCTATCCCTCCCTTATTGGCTGTATACAGCTTTGAGAAGATAAGAGATAAAGAGACAATATCAACTTTTAAAGAGACATGGAATCTGCATTTTTGTTTCATGATTCAGATACAGAATACAATTTTAAAAAAACTTTCCAATTTACTTCTATTACCAAATTTGTTGTTGTTCTCTTGTTATCCTTTGTTGAAGAGATATCTAGATAAGTAGCGTGCACATGCCTGGAGCCCTACATGACAAGAAATAGTGCTGCCATCAAGTGCTCTGGCTAATGTATAAAATTGTTGCAAGAATGCTTCCATATAGTGCTGCAGACGCACGCACACTACTGAGCTTACATTACTGCTTTTCAACAAAGGATAAATGAAAAATTTATAATAGAAGTAAATGGAAAAGTTTAAAATAAAGAAAAAGGGGCACCACATAGCATGAATCTGTAAATGTCTGTGATATAAGATAAAAATGCAACTCACAAACAGGCTGAAAATACACAGCCCAAACAGGCAGACTGATGCTAAAGTAGTCAGCTCACTATATCACCGGCTCAGCTGCTTCAGAACGCCACCATTCTTATATGGACCAGGAGGGACGATATTAGTGCATGAAGCTCTTATTAGAGTACTCTGCACGACTTTAGTGAGCATACTGCTACTGTGAACTGTGACCACTGCCGACACAGACTGTATGAGATCTACTGAAAATAAAATACTATCCAGTTACGGCTACCAAAATATATTTCATGTGAAAGAGAGACTATCATGGACAAGGAGCCGAAGGAAACAATATTTATTTATTCATGGCACGTTTCTTGGCGAAAGCACCGTTTCATCAGGCAACAGATGCCTAAGGAAATGTCGCTTATGCCTGTCTTTATTAATTTGATATATACCTGTGACATGTTCTCCACTCTCCTTTCATTTCCTGATTAGGGCTAGATTTATCAAAAAGGTGGAGAAGAGGGTAGGGAAGCAGTGGTATGATGAATGCTGCTTGATAAATCGTGACTGCAGGTTCTCACACAGGAAGGCAAAGGGCTTGATAAATCGAGGCTTATGGGGCTGATTTATCAAATGCCGGGTGGACATGATTCGCTGTAGTGAATCATGTCCGCCCGGCAACGCTAAATGCCGACAGCATAAGCTGTCGGCATTTAACATTGCACAAGCATTTCTTGTGAAATGCTTGTGGAATGCTGCCCCCTGCACATTCACGGCCAATTGGCCGCTAGCAGTGGGTGTCAATCATCTCGATCATATAGGATTGGGACGACTGTAGTCTGCCATCTAAAAGGTGGCGCATGATCACTGCTTCTTAACTTATGTTTCCGGCTAGCCGGAAACATTGGGGGTAGATTGCAGCATCCGCTGCTTGGTAAATCTACTCCTATGTATCGTGTGACTTAGAGAGCAGTCCCACCCGCTCTCTACTTAGGCGTTAATGTGCAATCCCGAGAGAAAAGATTGTGTGAATGCGCATTTGCCCATCATAGATCCGATTTAAACAATGTATCATACTTATTGTACATACTTATTGTTAATTCTGCAGCACAAAATGAACCATTTTTGAGACACATATATGTTAAAAATGTATTATATTTTGAGCCATATTTATTATTTTTGGTTGTACAGCTATTAAAACGTATCTATTAATTGAATATGATTAAAGGGACATGATACCCAAATGTTGAAACACTTGAAAGTGATGCAGCATAGCTGTAAAAAGCTGACTAGAAAATATCACCTGAACATCTCTATGTAAAAAAGAAAGATATTTTACCTCAAAAGTTCCTCAGTAGCTACATCCTATTGTAAAGGACTTCTAAGCAGCAAATCAGTATGTCTGTCCCGGGACAGCAAAGGGATTGAGCCTTGTGCACTCTCATGTTATTTCCCTATTCAGTTTAAGCAAGTTTACTATGAAACCTCATGAGAAAGTCAAATCTCATGAGATCACAGTAAAAGAGTTCATGACCTCAGCACTGTTGATGCTGATTGGCTGCAGTTCATTTCTTCATATTTTTTTTTTTACCTGCAGCTGGGCATCAGCTGAATTATAACTTTTTTTTTTACACAGAACTTACTCTGCTGAGCTGAGGAGATTGTGAGGAAAAATATCTTCCTTTTTTACATAGAGATGCTCAGGTGATATTTTCCTGTCAGCTTTTTACAGCTATGCTGCATCAGTTTCAAGTGATTTAGAATATGAGTATTATGTCCCTTTAATGCAAGATTGAGCGCTAATATAACCCTTTGCGCTTTGTAATTGTATATTCATAAAATCAGATTATGAGTAAAAAATTATTATTTAAAATTTGGATGCTAAAAAATAACTTATTTTGTATTAATAAACGGACAGCTGCGGTATTTTAAAGATCAGCAGGTAACTGAGCTATTCTCTGCACAGATTACGTAGGCTGGGATTTCTTTTTGATTGCCAATGCGCATGTCTCTACAGTGCACACTCACAGAGGCCGTCAATCATCCAGGTGCATGCACAGAACGGAAAATAAAATGTATTTTATTTTTTATTTTTGCTATTAATGCCGATCGGCAAGTGTTTTTTATTGGATCTTATAATTATCCCAACCCAATATGATCGGGATGATTGACACACGTGAATGTGCAGGCGGCATTGGACAAGCAATTCACAAGAAATGCTTGTGCAATGATGAATGCCGACAGCGAATGCTGTCCATCTGCCATTTGATAAATTGGCCCCTATGAGTTAATTAAAGGACCAATAGAGTAGAATTGCATAATAATTAGACAATGTAATAACAATTACTCGGTATCTCAAATGAACTTCAATTTTTTTGTCTATCAAATTTTCCAAGTTACTTTCATTTTCACTGCCCCTGTATCACATGACAGTCATCAGCAAATCACAAAACACCTATATGTATGTACTGCGAGCTCTTACACATGCTCACTAGGAGCATTAGAAAGTGTGCACATTTTAATAACTAAAATAGATTGGAAAGTTGTTTTTTTAAGTTACATGGTCAATCTGAATAAAAAAAAGTTTGATTTTGACTTTAATCTTAGAAAGAAATATGGGCGGACTTGTTTGGCATATTGGCTCTTATATGCTGTACAAAATTGACATATTAATATGAAATAATCGAAAACACTGATGTACATATGACAATTATGTATCCATTGTTAACTGTGCATATGCAAACAACTCATAGCTCAGATTTTAATACCAGTATTTCATGAATTCCTGGCTGTAATGAATAAGGTCAAGTTAAAACTGTTATAAGGGAAAAGAAAAACACAAGCGCCCACAATGGACCTCTAAGGGTAAAAGTTTTAATGTAAAGTAAAATTGCGCTAAAAGTGCACGTACAAGATAAAAACAAAACAATAGCAATAGTGATTAGTGTCACCGTATGCCGCTCCTTTGCCAGACCGTTTCGATCTTGAACTTAAAGGCTCCTGTTAAAATCCTTATTTCATCACCGATCTGGTGTACATATTATTTACCAGGGCTGGTTCCCTTTTCACGGACTGGTTGGCGTTGCTGCGGTAACCCTCTGTTCCTCAACGCGTTTCATCTGGGAGCGCCCAGACTTTTTCAAGAGGTTATACATTGATACTGAAACTAACATGATATGAAAAGCTGCTCTTTAGCTCATTGGCAAATAAGAACAACTCCCACAGATCAATTGATAGGCATAAAAAAGTTCTTTAATTCATAACAGAAAGGTCCATTTGTTTGTAGAAACAAAAACTATGACACTTTCTACCTTATAGATAATACAAAGATAGAATGACTGTCTTTTAAACCTTATTTGTTTGTTTGTAAATAGATATAATGTAAATGTCTTCAATAGTTTTGGGTTCAGAAAGGACATCAAAAATAAAGCTTCCACTGTGAGTGAAAAAACATTGCTATATCTTACGTTTTCAGCTGCAATTAAGAGATAATGGGACATGCATTACTTGTTCAGAGCTGAACAACACCACTAAGCCAATCAGAGACTGCCTGAGGATAGCTGCCAATCAACTCTTTGTGGGGGTTTACAAAGATAGATTTTTTTTTTTTCAAGCACCAGTGAAATATTAAAAATGATTTAGCACATTAGTGCTTTTTATTACTATGTTCCTTTATGTCCATTTAAAAGAACATGTCAAATTGTCACTTAATGTCCACAATACATTTTGTGAAATAGGACGTTATTTGATTTAGACGTTGTGTTAAAACCATAGTATATACGTACTTAGCAAAGGCTGGCAAGGTATACCGTACAGTATATGGGTTATGTAAAAAATACTGTATACTGTATGTAGGCTAATATGTCATTTGTACGTGCCACAATTACGTTATGAACACAGTAATACAGTGTACAGCTGTGTGTACAATAAATACTTTTATTATTTATCTTATTTCTATAAACTAAACTAACATCGGACGTATATGCGGTAGAACTTTGCATGAACAGACGTTATGAAGCGCATAACTGTATAAAGAAACATTTGTTTTATCATTTTGTAACTGTTGTATAGTTATAGAGGTCTATTTATCAAGCTCCGAACAGAGCTTGATGCTCCTTAAAGGTTCGCCAGAAACACAAGTTATGAACCAGCGGACTAAAGACCGCTGCACCATAACCTGTCCGCCTGCTCTGTGGCGGCGGGCAGAAATCAACCCGATCAAATACGATCGGGTTGATTGACATCCCCTGCTAGCGGGCGATTGGCCGCAAATCTGCAGGGGGCGGCATTGCACCAGCAGTTCACAAGAAATACTGGTGCAATGATAAATGCCAACAGCATCTGTTGTCAGCATTTATCGATGTGCAGCAGACATGGTTCACTATAGCAGATCATGTCCATCCGCACAATGATAAATGAACCCCCTTGTATCTAATCTATAGTGGATTGTATATAGTCTATTGTAAAAGTAGATTCAAAATTTGTAATTACAATAAGGCATGCTTATTTATTGTATTAACTCAATATTTCTGTCCATTTGGGCCCTATCTAAAAGTAAATTGTTACTATAGTGTCTTACATAGATTGAAATTCATAGTAAGTAGTATATGCTATTTTTAGTTGCATATGTTAAACAGCATTTTAATAATTAGAAGCTATTTAATTATTTATTTAGGGCCAGATTACAAATGGAGCGGTATTTAATATTCCCGTTCGCGCACTAACCGCTAGAATTAAGGTTTTTGCACGCGTCTGGTAGCACTTGTATTACAAGTTAAAAGTAAAAAGATTTTGCTTGCATGCTAACCCAATGCGCTCAAAAAGCGAAACTTAAAAAATTGCAAACGCCTTAACGTATTCCCCCATAGAAGTCAATGGAGGGGAAAAAAAAGAGAAAAAAGAAAAATAACACCTACTTGTGCGCAAACCTGAATGCATATTCTCAAGTTTGCTAACCCTACATGAAAATATTAATATTTCATATAAAAGAATATGTCCTATGTATTCATAAATAAATATTTCTACATATATTGTGTAGATAAACTATATATCTATACCTATATATATTATATATATATATATATACACTTATTTAGACATGTGTATGTATGTATCTCTATGTTAAAGCCCTTTGCATGACTTAATTTTTTCTCTAACATCTGAGACCTCTTATCTTTAATCCCTTGTAACCTTTTATGTGCAATTTTTTTATATAATAATTTTGGTTAGACAGTGTTTCTATGAGTGTAACTGTACTTTTAAAAGTATTTCTGATGTGCTTTGTGATACTTTTTTGTTTCACATAAGAGGTAACCAGCGCTCTGAGGACACGCTCTGCCAACGTGTGAAAACTTCAATTGCGCTCAAGCAATTGCGTTTACTTTTAACTTGTAATACGAGCGCTACAAACGATGCAAGCAAACAGCTGCAATTTACCAGTATCACTTGCACGCAACTGTTAGCGCGCCACTTGTAATCTGATCCAATACCTGAAAAAAATAAAAAAAATATGTTGCCGTCTCCTGAACTGCAATTAGGATTGCTTTCTTTGTAATATGGTGAAAAGTAAATGTGAATGTTTTGCTTGTAATTTGCTGCCCTCTGGTGCTCAAATGTCATAAGACAGCCCTTGGGATAAAATATAAAACAGCAATACGATTAGTATTATTCAATTTAAAAATTTAATTTTATGTAATAAATTATGTTCCATGATATTTACACAAATACATATAACAACCTATTTGTAATACAATAAAATATAAGGTTATCAGGATCCTATTTTTTAAATTGCATAATATTGATAGTTTAAGAGTTCTCTGCCTTCTTTGTTTCTGTTTTGGCAATCTACAGCATGTACACTTACCACTAGCATAACCCAATAAAAAGGAGATATAGATTGTAATTGCATCTTCTAGACAAACAAGAAGGCATCCGTAGTATACAACTTGCAGTTTTGCATAACAGAACCATATGTATTAATCTATAATATTACATTAAATATATGAAGACTGCACATATTATTCAGGTGTAAGACAATAAATTATAGATTTATTGATACAGGCATGCCTCTAAGATATTGCGGGTTCAGTTCCAGACCAGCGCAATAAAGAGAATATAGCAATAAAGGGAGTCACACTAATTTTATTGTTTTCCCAGAGCATATTAAAGTTATATTTACACTATACAGTAGTCTATTAAGTGTGAAAGAGCACTTTGTCTAAAAAGAAAAAAATGAAATTTATGCTTACCTGATAAATTTATTTATTTCTTGACACGGTGAGTCCACGGATCATCATCAATTACTGTTGGGAATATCACTCCTGGCCAGCGGGAGGAGGCAAAGAGCACCACAGCAAAGCTGTTAAATATCACTCCCCTACCCATAATCCCCCCAGTCATTCGACCAAAGGGAAAGGAGAGAAAGGAAGTAACACAAGGTGCAGAGGTGCCTGAGGTTTATATAAAAAGAAACTGTCTGAATACAGGGCGGGCCATGGACTCACCATGTCAAGAAATAAATAAATTTATCAGGTAAGCATTAATTTTGTTTTCTTTCTAATGACACGGTGAGTCCACGGATCATCATCAATTACTGTTGGAACCAATCTTGCAACAATGTATCATGAAACACAGCACTCACTGCACAGCCAGGAACAGGTTCACTAGACCCAGTATCGATATATAGAAACAAAAATTGTTCCAGCTGGTGCAACAAAAGACTTTTATTATGCAAACAGGGATAAAGAAGCGACGTTTCAGGCCCACACTTGGCCCTTTCTCAAGCTTAACCAAACAATAGTGAACAAACATTTAAATAGCCATAATGGCGCCAAATATTGTGATTGAAAATAATAAAATGTTGCCCTCTGGTGGAGAACCATAATATAACATACAAATGTATTTCAAAGTGCACATTGATGGCCTCAAAACTGCCACCTAGTGAATCAACATCATATTGTCTGACAAATATATTTCTCATATCATATGTGAAAAAAATCTTGTATTAAAAATTAAAAATAATAAACAGCATTACAAAATTTCATATTAATAAAGATTAAAATACATTGAGAATTTCATCATTGTTTTAATAACCACAATATATTAAACTAAAAAATATATGTCAAGTGTATCTATTCATAGATGGATCAATTGTATTTGATAACGTTGTTTTAATCAATTAACTTAAAGGGCCATAATACCCAAATGTTTAAAGACTTGAAAGTGATGCAGTATAGCTGTAAAAAGCTGACTAGAAAATATCACCTGAACATCTCTATGTAAAAAAGAAAGATATTTTACCTCAAAAGTTCCTCAGTAGCCACCTCCCATTGTAAAGGATTTCTAAGCAGAATTTTTGTGTGTTTGTCCTGGGACATCTGAAGGGACTAGCATCGTGCACTCTCATATTATTTCATCAATCAGGTAAAGGAAGCTTACTATGAAATCTCATGAGAGTTAAGTCAAATCTCATGAGATCACAGTAAGAGTTCATGACCTCAGCACTGCTGATGCTGATTGGCTGCTGTTCATTTCTTCATTTTTTTTTTTATTTTTTTACCTGCAGCTGGGAGCAGCTGAGTATAACTTTTTACACAGAACTTACTCTGCTGAGCTGAGGAGATTGTGAGGTAAAATATCTTCCTTTTTTACATAGAGATGCTCAGGTGATATTTTCCTGTCAGCTTTTTACAGTTATACTGCATCAGTTTCAAGTGATTTAGCATATGAGTATTATGTCCCTTTAATCTTTATCTTGGTTTATAATCCATCACTACATAGATACACCCACATAATTGGTCAAAATTAGATATTCAACACTATGTATCTATTCAAATTTATAAAGACATTTAATCTCATATTAATGTCATTAATATCTACATGAGAATGCACATTCATTTATATAGTATAACATTGCAATGGAATGATATAAAGAACTTCTTTTTGCAATGTTATACTATATAAATGAATGTGCATTCTCATGTAGATATTAATATGACATTAATATGAGATTAAATGTCATTATAAATTTGAATAGATACATAGTGTTGAATATCTAATTTTGACCAATTATGTGGGTGTATCTATGTAGTGATGGATTATAAACCAAGATAAAGATTGAGTTAATTGATTAAAACAACGTTATCAATTACAATTGATCCATCTATGAATAGATACACTTGACATATATTTTTTAGTTTAATATATTGTGGTTATTAAAACAATGATGAAATTCTCAATGTATTTTAATCTATTTAATCTATTAATATGAAATTTTGTAATGCTGTTTATTATTTTTAATTTTTAATATAAGATTTTTTCACATATGATATGAGAAATATATTTGTCAGACAATATGATGTTGATTCACTAGGTGGCAGTTTTGGAACCAATAACCAAGCCAGAGGACACAGATGATAGGGGAGGGACAAGACACTGCTTGAAGAATCTTTCTCCCAAAAGAAGCCTCAGCCGAGGCAAAAGTATTGAATGTATAGAATTTGGAAAAAGTGTGCAAAGATGACCAAGTTGCAGCCTTGCAAATCTGTTCCACGGAAGCTTAATTTTTGAAGGCCCAGGAAGAAGAAACATCCCTTGTGAAATGAGCTGTGATTTTCTCAGGAGGTTGCTGTCCAGCAGTCTCATATGCCAAGCGAATAACGCTCTTCAGCCAAAGAGAAAGTGAAGTAGCCATAGCTTTCTGACCCTTGCGTTTCCCAGAAAAGCAAACAATGCAGAAGACTGACGAAAGTCCTTAGTGGCCTGCAAATAAAATGTTAGCTCTCGCACAACATCCAGATTATGTAACAAGCGTTCTTTGTGAGAAGAAGGATTAGGACACAAAAAAGGTACAATGATTTCCTGATTAATATTCTTTACCGAAACAACCTTGGGCAGGAAACCAAACTTAATACGCAGAACCACCTTATCAGAGTGAAATATAAGATAAGGGGAATCACACTGTAAAGCAGAGAGTTCAGAAACTCTCAGAGCAGAGGAAATAGCAACAAGAAAAAAAAATTTCCAAGATAACATCTTCATATCTAAAGAATGCATAGGCTCAAACGGAGCCTGTTGTAAACCTTTAAGAACAAGGTTAAGACTCCATGGAGGAGTAACAGGTTTAAACACAGGCCAAATTCTAACCAAGGTCTGACAAAACGATTGCACATCTGGCACATCCGCCAAGCGCTTATGTAACAAAATAGACAATGCCAAAATCTGACCCTTTGGCATACTTGCCGACAAACCCTTCTCCAGACCATCCTGGAGAAAGGACAAAATCCTAGGAATCCTAACTCTACTCCAAGAGTATCCTTTGGATTCACACCAATACAAGTATTTACGCCAGATCTTATGGTAAATCCTGCGAGTCACAGGCTTAAGAGCCTGAATCAAGGTCTCAATGACCACCTCCACTAGATAAAACTAAGCGTTCATACTCCAAGCAGTCAGCTTCAGAGAAACGAGATTTGGATGAAGGAAGGGACCCTGAAGTAGAAGGTTATTTCTCAGAGGCAGTCTCCAAGGTGGAAAGGATGATATTTCCACTAGGTCTGCATACCAAATCCTGTGAGGCCAGGCCGGGGCTATGAGAATTACAGATGCCCTCTCCTGCTTGATTTGAACAATGACTCTTGGAAGGAGAATGAAGGGAGGAAACAGGTATGCTAGACTGAAGTTCCAAGGAACTGCCAGAGCAACGATCAGAAATGCCTGCGGATCTCTTGACCTTGAGCCGTATCTCAGAAGTTTGGCATTCTGACAAGAAGCCATGAGATCCAACTCTGGCTGCCCCCACTTGAGGGTCAAGCTGGAATACACTTCTGAATGAAGTTCTCACTCCCTGAGATGAAAAGTCTGTCTGCTCAGAAAATCCGATTTCCAATTGTCCACTTTTGGGATGTGGATCGCAGAAAGACAGCAGTTGTGGGTCTCTGCCCACTGAATAATTCAGGCCACCTCCGTCATGGCCAAGGAACTCAGAGTTCTCCCCTGGTGGTTGATGTAGGCCACTGAGGTTATGTTGTCCGACTGGAATCTGATAAACCGGGCTAAGGCTATCTGAGGCCAGGCCAGAAGAGCAATGAAGATTGCTCTCAGCTCCAATATGTTTATGGGCAGGACTGACTCCTCCTGGGTCCATAAGCCCTGAGCCTTCAACGAGCCCCATACTGCTCCCCAACCTAGAAGGCTGGCATCCATGGTCACAATCACCCAGGAGGGTCTTCGGAACCAAGTACCCTGGGAGAGATGATCCTGAGAAAGCCACCACGGAAGAGAGTCTATTGATACCTGATCTAGATCTACACACGGAGACAGGTCCATATAGTCCCTGTTCTGTTGTCTGAGCATGCATAACTGCAGAGGTCTGAGATGGAACTGAGCAAACTGAATGATGTCCATGGAAGCCACCATCAGTCCAATTACCTCCATACATTGAGCCACTGACGGCTGTGGAGAGGACTGAAGGGCAAAACAAGAGTAAAAAAATCTTTCTTTTTCTGACCTCCGTCAGAAAAATCTTCATTAACAGGGAGTCTATTATGATCCCCAAAAATATGACCTTTGTAGCTGGAACCAGAGAACTTTTTTCCCGATTCAACTTCCATCCATGGGATTGAAGAAAAGATAACAAGATCTCCGTATGAGATTCTGCTTGTTGAAAAGATGGCGCCTGAAACAGAATGTTGCCCAGATAAGGTGCCACTGCAATGCCCCAAGATCGAAGCACAGCTAAAAGAGCCCCCAGAACCTTTGAAAAAATTCTGGGAGCTGTGGCAAGGTCGAATGGAAGGGCCACGAACTGGAAATGATTGTCCAAAAATGCGAATCTCAGAAACTTGTGATGGTCCCTGTGAATAGGAACATGAAGGTCTGCATCCTTTAGGTCTATGGTTGTCATGAACTGACCCTCTTGTACCAAGGGAAGAATGGAGCGTATAGTCTCCATCTTGAAGGATGGCACTCTGAGAAACTTGTTTAAACATTTTAGATCTAGGATTGGTCGAAAAGTTCCCTCCTTTTTGGGAACTATGAACAGATTCAAATAATATCCCAGACCCCTTTCCTGAAAGGGAACTGGAACTATTACCCCCAGGGCGGCAAGGTCCTTGACACAATGTAAGAACGCTTCTCTTTTTATCTGGTCTACAGATAATCTGGAGAGGAGAAACCTGCCTCTGGGAGGAAAAGATTTTAAGTCTATTTTGTATCCCTGGGAGACAATGTCCACTGCCCAGGGATCCAGTACATCTCTTATCCAAGCCTGGGAAAAAAGAGAAAGTCTGTCCCCTACATTATCCGCTCCCGGATCGGGGGCCAACCCTTCATGCTGACTTGGAATCAGCTGAAGGCTTTGTAGATTGCTTTCCCTTATTCCAGGACTGGTTGGGCTTCCAGGAAGGCTTGGTTTGATGTTGCATGGAGGAAGGGGAGGAAGACTTGCCTTTAAAGTTACAAAAGGAACGAAAATTACTCTGACGTCCCTTCTGCTTATTCTTTTTATCTTGAGGAAGAAAAGAACCCTTCCCTCCAGTAATATCTGAGATAATTTCCACCAAACAAGGTCTTACCCTTGTAAGGAATAGCCATGAGCTTAGATTTAGATGAAATATCTGCAGACCAGGACTTCAACCACAAGGCCCCTTGGGCTATGACCGCAAAAACAGAAATTTTGGCTCACAGTTTAATAACCTGTAAGGAAGCATCTGTAATGAAGGAATTGGCTAACTTGAGAGCCTTAATCCTGTCCTGGATCTCATCAAAAGAGGTATTCATCTGAAGAGATTCAGACAACGCATCAAACCAGTAAGCCGCAGTGCTGGTAACAGTGGCGATACACACCACAGGTTGCCATTGTAGACCCTGGTGGACATACATCTTTTTTAGTAAAGCCTCCAATTTTGTATCCATTGGATCTTTAAAAGAACAACTATCCTCTATTCCTCTATGGGAAAAGTAGTCGTCTTGGCTAAAGTGGAGTTTGCTCCTTCTACCTTAGGAACCATCTGCCACGACTCCTTAATAGAATCCGCTATAGGAAACATTTTCTTAAAAATAGGAGGTGGAGAAAAGAGAATACCAGGTCTTTCCCATTCTCAAGCAATAATCTCCGCAGAACGGTCAGGAACCGGAAAAACCTCCATCGCGGAGGGAACATCAAAGTATTTGCTCAATTTACTAGACTTTTTAGGATTGACTACCATAGTTGTGTCGGAGTCGTCCAAAGTAGCCAAAACTTCCTTAAGTAATAAGCGAAGGTGTTCTAGCTTAAATCTGAAGGATACCACTTCAGTATCAGAAGAAGGAATTACACTGTCTGAATCTGAGATTTCCCCTCAAATGCTACCGACATGTCTTCTTCCTCAGGTTTATGGGAAGGGACACTCTGGATAGCCAGAACTTGATCAGAAACCTTACTAACTGTTTCCTTAAATTTCCTTTTATGCCTTCCCTGCAACATGGGGAAAGCTGAGAAGGCCTCAGATACCACAAGGGATACCTGGGAAGCAATGTCTTGTAGAGAAAATCCTACAGGATTGCAAGAGGCAACTCAGGGCACTGTATGTGGAGACTGAAAAAGTTTGGACGCTTGAGGAGAAAGCTGCGGCATATCTGCAGCAGTGGACACCTGAACAGCATTTGCTTGGAATAATGGTGGCTCATGGTCAAATATTTTATCTCTATAACTTAAAGTTCTCTCAATGCATGAGGAACAAAAAGGAACTGGGGGTTCCACCTGAGCATCAAAACATAACGGACAAGCAGCAACTTTGCCTGGGATAATGGTTTGAAAAGCCTCTTGATTCATCTTATGTAATAAATAAGGATAAAGTGTACAAATTATTTATTTGAAACTAAAAAATAAATGTGTACTGTGTCTTTAAATAGAAATGTGTGTTCGTGCAACAAACCAAATAGACCTTAGGTTACCTATACACCTCAGGGAGTGACTTCCCTCACAGAAGAAACAATCCCCTTTTCAAATACAGAGCGGTTACAGAGACCTAACTGCCGAAAAAAACAGCTTACAACAGTAATCTCCATGACCAAAAGTTAAAGTATAAAAACTACTATAACACACTGAGCCACCGTAAATCACCTCACAGTCTCAATGCCCAAACTGCCTAAAAGAAACCCCGAACATGAAGGTTTAATAAAGTCCCATATTAAGACAGCGTTTAGCTGTAACAAGTGCCAGCAATCTCCTTGCAAAAGAAAATTAAAATGGCACTTACCTGAAAGTGCTGTCCGGCAGCAGGACAGCTCACCTGGTTTGAGAGGGTGCAGCACCTCACATGGACCTGTGAAGAGAGAAAAACTGAGTAAACCTACTCAGGTTTTCTAGTTAGGGCAGCAGATTCTTGAGAAAACGCAGTGAGGATTGTACCTCACAAGTTCTCAAGTGCTCAAAAGCCACCAATGAAGAGACTGATGTGGACTAGGCTAGACCCCAGAAAGTAACAGAGTAAGCATACTCTGCTAAAAAAAATAATAAATTCTTGATTGAAGAAAACTTCTCATCAGACACCTAAACTTCACCTCCTCCTTATGGGTAGGGGAGTGATATTTAACAGCTTTGCTGTGGTGCTCTTTGCCTCCTCCTGCTGGCCAGGAGTGATGTTCCCAACAGTAATTGATGATGATCCGTTGACTCACTGTGTCATTAGAAAGAAACAATGTACATACCTTAATTAAAAAATACTTTACTGCTAAAAAATGCTAGCCATCATCTGAGCCTTCAGTGAGTCATAATCGTTTTGCTGGTGGTGTGTATATATGTGTATTTATGTGTTTATATGTGTATATATGTAGGAAAAATGGCGCCAATTTACTTACTCAACACAGGCTTGCCACAAACCTTCAATTTGTAAAAAGAGCAATATCTGCGAAGCGCAATAAAGCAAAGCGCAAAAAAACTAAGTATGCCTGTATATATTATATATATATATATATATATATATATATATATATATATATATATATATATATTGGTATTGCACCATATAAATACTGCATGTGTTTCTTATATGATTTCCTAACTTCAGTAAATCTACAGCATTGTGACTGTTTCAATATATAATAAAGAATTATTGCACTATAAGTTATTGATGTGGTCTTTAATCTATCAATCAGAGTTGTGGACCTAAGTCAGTAAATATATTATACACATAATATATTATTTGTGACAAGTAGATTTGCTGTGCCAGCAGACAGTATTTCAGCCTAAAGAATGATAAAGATATTTGCTCAACCACGTTTGCCAGTGTTGACAGGGCTTGACAGATGGATAAGGTAAACTGAGTATACAGAGTTACCTTTGTAGGAAGATTCATATGTTCAGTAACACAGTATCACAGTTTTGGAAATAATTGCATAAAATATTGATAAGCAATAATCATAGTGAATAAAGATATTTATATTTTATTTGTGTAGGTGTATTTAAGTACAGGTACACATAGAATGTGCCTAGGGCAGAATTATTTGTAGAAATGGCAATAGTTTAGGGGCCTCTCTCTGCTCTGGGATCTTACAAAATTCTCCATGGTGGTCTAGTGGAGACACATAGAAATACAATGCTTCATGCTTGGCCAGTGCCTTTCAGGGCTGGGCAGAGGTAAGTTACATTTCTTTAGAGGAACATAATACAATTAGGAGATGTTTTGCATGTGACTTCTTTTATACTCTCCTGGCCAAAAGAGGTATTTACCTAATGGGTGGTGGTGACTATGTTGGTTGGGGTTAAATTGATCTATATGTTTCTCAGGGATGGGGTTAATCAAGTACTGATTAGAAACATCTGAGGGAAATATGATCTAAAATGAGAAGTGGGGAGGGAAAAGGGTGGCATAGGGCAGCATGAAACCTATGATATGTTTATTGGATAATTTCAAAAGATTTCTATTTGTTTTTATTCATTTAGGATTTTGGATTCCATAACAAAACAGTTATAAGGATACTTATCTCAAGAAGTGAAATAGACCTGATGAGTATAAGGCAGAGATACAAAGAGAGATATGGAAAATCTCTCTTCCATGACATTAAGGTAATTCCATTTAAATAATTTCCAGCAATCAATATGAAGTAATCATATAGATAATACAAACAAATGTTCAGATTATTTGATAATATTGCAGTTATAAATCTAGTTAATCTAGTTGTATGACTTGAAAATATTTACCATAACTTACACTACAACAGGCATCATATACACAATGTACACAAGGATTAATACAAAACACACACATACTTTCCAAATAAAACTGCCTAAGCTGTTAATATTGATTTTACATACATTCACGTTTAACAGCTTCATTTCATATTGATAAATATTATAATTAAAGTTTTTTTAACCCCTTTATGGCGCTTGACACCTCATTATGGTCACCCACACGAGTTAAAAGCAGATGACAATCATGTGTCACCTGGGGGACCTTGTGGAGATCATTTTGCCCCCCCCATACTTACCATCAAATTCCTGGTGATCCAGTGGGAGCTGAGATTGAGGAATTTAAATACTCAACCCCCATTCAGCTTCCAGAATATCTCAACTGAATTAACTTATTTTCCCCTCATAGACTTCAATGGAAAGCGCAGAAGAAAAAACCTAACACTTAATGTGTGTGTGCTAGCCAAACATGAGTTATTAATATTTTACATTCCAATGTTCTTCACATACAGGAACATTTTTTTTTATTCTAAATATATATTCCTATATACTGTATATCTGTATATACCTACTGTATATATCTTTTCCTATAGATATATACTGTAGGCATAGATATCTATTTTACATTAACATCATATACAGTATATACATATATAGAAATAGATATTTAATAATACAAATTAAAAAAATTCTATGTGAAGAACATAGAAATGCAAAATATGCCAAACACGCTTCATGTTTCATACTTTGGGGCCTATCTATCAAGCTCCAAATGGAGCTTGATGCCCCGTGTTTCTGGCGAGCCTGCAGACTCGCCAGAAACAGTCACAAAGACCGCTGCTCCATAACCTGTCCGCCTGCTCTGAGCAGGCGGACAGACATTGCCGGAAATCAACCCGATCGAGTACGATCGGGTTGATTGACACCCCCCTGCTGGCGTCCCATTGGCCGCAAGTCTGCAGAGGGCGGCGTTGCACCTGCAGCTCTTGTGAGCTGCTGGTGCAATGCTGAATACGGTGAGCATATTGCTCGCCATATTCAGCGAGGTCTGGCGGACCTGATCCGCACTGTCAGATCAGGTCCGCCAGACCTTGATAAATAGAGGCCATTGGGTCTAATAAGTGAGAGGTTAGCGCAGCGCATTCTTGAAATATTGAATACAAAATATTTTAAAATATTAATATTAATCTGCACTGCTATAAGGATATGTATAGTTAAAAATAAACTTTTATTGGATAATGAATGATACTAAATAACTGTGCACTGAAATTTGAAAAGAAAAATAGATATAAGCAGTAGGCAAATTAGGTGATTAACACTTAACATTTAAAGTTTTGCAAAAGCCCAGTCAGTCGAGGGATCAGCATCTAACTATGGCCCGGATAACAAGTTGCGTGGTATGGCTCTTCTGCGCATGATATGATCATATTGCATCGAAAATATCCATAGCGCAGCCATTACAAGTCTTGAAAACTCGCTTTTGCGTACACAAAATAGCCTTTTAAGCAAAAATACATTCCACACTCGAAGAGCTGTAGTTAAGTGTATTCCGCAACGAAAAAGTTTCACAAAACACTTCCAAAATACATCACAAAGTACACTCTCATATTAACACGGTCTAATAAAAAATATTGCACACAAAAGTTATAAGGGATCAAAGCTATGAGATCACAGGTGTTAGAAAAAAAGGCAGGCAACAGTCTTTAACATAGAGATACATACATACACATGTCTAAAGATGTACAGTATAGGTATGGCAATAGGTTATCGCACATGCAATAGTGTAAGTTCGGATTGTTACACTCGTCGGGTTAGCACATGAGCAATTATTATTATTATCGGTTATTTGTAGAGCGCCAACAGATTTTGCAACTGTTTACTTTCAACTTGTAATATGAGCCCAACCTGACGTGCCAAAAAGCTTACTTCTAGCGCAGTTAACGCTCAAACGGGAGCATTAAATAGCTCTCCACTGGTAGTCTAGCCCAATATGTCAACGCATATCACTCACAAACAAGAAATAGCTTTTAGATTTCATGGTAAGTAGGTAATTGGTAACCTCAAAGGTTGCAGTCTCTGTAAACAAATTACAAAGGATAAAGGAGGGAGTTTGATATAAGGAAATGTGATAGACATTTGTAGATTAGCTTTCCTGCAACTTTTAAGGCAATGGGAGTGCGAAAATAGGGTGGTACTGACTACTGCATGTTTAAGAAATAAGGGAAATATACAATTTTTGAGGGAGAGATGGAATATTTCTGTGAGGACAGGAGTAAGTAGGTGAAAATGAGGTAATAAGTTATGAGGAAATGGGATTAAAGTGAAAGTCAATCCTAGCATTGTACAAACTCTAGGATTGACTATTGAAACAAAAAAAGGGGACTTTAATAAAGGGGACATTACAACATACTGTATGTTGGAAGGGCAAAAAGTGTATCTATTAAGGGACATATTAGGGAGCATATAAAGTTTTCCTCTGTAAAAAAAGCACAGTTGGGCTAAAAGAAGCTACTCCCAGGTGGTAACTGGGCCATAGAACAAGACACTGAGCTGTTGTTTGTTATTGGCAGACTGCTTCTCTTTCTGTACCTATTAGAATTTAAAGTCTGTTGAAGATATGCCCCGTGAATAAGTGACTAAGCACTTGAAAAATATTAGGGTAAGCTATTTAATTCCATTTTCTGTATACCAGAACATGTTTTCATTAACTTTAGAGGAAATGACAGGTTTAATACACTCAGTTCTAAATATATTCACCATCTCTACAAGATGGTCCAAAAGTGTGAATCAAGAATGAGATGTGTTTGTTTTCACAGGTTAATAAGTATATTCTCCTGGATCTACCATTTAATTTAATATGTTACTTAGTTCATTTTATGGGATGACCCATATTGCATATATAGCATGTTTTCTTTCCATCCAATAGGTTGCAGCATGGTGTTGTTTTTTTTCCAGCCCTGGTTGGCAGAAGTTGATGTTGTACTGTTTTCCATCCATGGATGAAATCATTGGGGCCTATGTATCAAAGGTCTTGCGGACCTGATCCGACAGTGCGGATCAGGTCTGCAAGACCTCGCTGAATGCGGAGAGCAATATGCTCTCCGTATTCAGCATTGCACCAGCAGGGAGGTGTCACTCGATCGGGTTGAATTGTGGCGATTCCTGTCCGCCTGCTCAGAGCAGGCGGACAGGTTATGGAGCAGCGGTCTTTAGACCTCTGCTTCATAACTGCTGTTTCTGGCGAGTCTGAAGACTCGCCAGAAACACGGGCCCTCAAGCTTCATACGGAGCTTGATAAATGAGCCTCATTGTGTGTTTGTTTTTTCTTGTTTTTGTTGTTCTGTTTTGTTTCTGTTTATTTCTTTTTTTAACAAGAGAACCTGTGCACGTCTATGCAAAACTAAAGATGCAATAGCAAACTGTTTTCAAAATCTAATAACTCTATAAGAAATTTAGATCATTGTTTATTTGTTAAACAGAATAAATTAGCAGGTTTCTGTTTCAAAACTGATCCCAGTATTCACTGTTACTGATCCCAGATTTCCCTTGCTGCAATGCAAAGTACGAAGTCAATGTTGGTATAAAAGAGATATTGGTGCCGATTTCCTATCTGACGAAACAGAGGATACTATCATCAAGAAGGCTATGGCTGTCACAGAATTTATGGTCACTATTTCCTATTTCTTTCATGTAATTGGCAAGAGTCCATGAGCTAGTGACGTATGGGATATACAATCCTACCAGGAGGGGCAAAGTTTCCCAAACCTCAAAATGCCTACAAATACAACCCTCACCACACCCACAATTCAGTTTTACAAACTTTGCCTCCTATGGAGGTGGTGAAGTAAGTTTGTGCTAAGATTTCTACGTTGACATGCTCTTCTCAGCATTTTGAAGCCCAATTCCTCTCAGAGTACAGCGAATGTCAGAGGGATGTGAAGGGAGTATCACCTATTGAATGCAATGATTTTCCTCATGGGAGATCTATTTCATAGGTTCTCTGTTATCGGTCGTAGAGATTCATCTCCTACCTCCCTTTTCAGATCGACGATATACTCTTATATATACCATTACCTCTACTGATAACTGTTTCAGTACTGGTTTGGCTATCTGCTATATGTGGATGGGTGTCTTTCGGTAAGTATGTTTTTATTACTTAAGACACCTCAGCTATGGTTTGGCACTTTATGCATTAATATAAAGTTCTAAATCTATGTATTGTACTTATATTTGCCATGAGTCAGGTTCATGTATTTCCTTTTGCAGATTGTCAGTTTCATATTTGGGGAAAGTAAATCTTAAGAAATTTTTTTCTTACCTGGGGTTTAGTCTTTTTTCAATTGACTACATTTTCAAATTGCGGGCTGGATTAGGCTCACGGGTGCGCCAAATGCTACACTTTATTGCGTATTTTTTGGCGCAAGAATTTTTGGTGTGAAAGGCACGTCCGTTGACGAAAGATTGTCATTTCCGGCGTCATAGTTGACGCCGAGTTCTTCACACAGGGTGCATCCTTAGTGATGCGAGTGTGTCATTTCCGGACATGGTTGGCGCAAAAAATTTTTCATTTACGTTGTGCGTCATACTTGGCGCCAAATTTTTTTCATTATTTATTACCCCATTGCTATTTGCCTCTTGCCTTTTTCGTTGTCAGAGGGCTATTCTATTTGTATTTTTTCCCATTCCTGAAACTGTCATATAAGGAAATTGATAATTTTGCTTTATATGTTGTTTTTTCTTTTACATTTTGCAAGATGTCTCAATCTGATCCTGACTCAGAAGTATCTGTTGGAACTTTGCTGCCTGACATCGGTTCTACCAAAGCTAAGTGCATTTGTTGTAAAATTGTGGAGATTATATCTCTGAATGTCTTTTGTATTAGTTGTCATGATAAACTTTTACATGCAGACAATGGCCTCTAGTTATCAACGCGTCTACTTTACCTGCCTTCGCCGGCACAATACGCCCGCCTAAGCTCGCCTACCATCACCGCCGCGGACCTAAAAAATCTCGCCAAAGTTATCAATAAAGCTGTCAAAAAGCCGCGCACCAAGTACGGGGCGATGAGCAGCAGACTGTGATAGTTATCACTCATCCGATCTCGCTGCTCTTCGGCTTTTTGACAGCTTTATTGACAAGCTGTCACTAAGCACCCACACTAACTATACTGTTCTACCCCCTATACCGGCGCCCCCGGAGCCCCCGCAACTAAATAAACTTATTAACCCCTAAACCGCCGCTCCTGGACCTTGCCGCAACTCTTATAAATGTATTAACCCCTAAACCACCGCTCCCTGACACCGCCGCCACCTACATTATACCTAGTAACCCCTATCCTGCCCCCCCTATACCGCCGCCACCTATAATAAATTTATTAACCCCTATCCTGCGGATCCCGGACCTCGCCGCAACTAAATAAATAGTTTAACCCCTAAACCGCCGCTCCCGGACCCCGCCGCAACCTATATTAAACTTATTAACCCCTAATCTGCACCCCCTTACACCGTCGCCACCTATAATAAATTTATTATCCCCTATCCTGCCCCCCCACACCGCCGCCACTGTAATAAAATTATTAACCCCTAAACCTAAGTCTAATACTAACCCTAACACCCCCCTAACTTAAATATTAATTAAATAAATCTAAATAATATTTCTCTTATTAACTAACCGCTAGATTTAGAGTTCTGCGGCCAAAGGGGTGCGTTAGCTACGTGTGCTTTTTTTCCCCCGCACCTTTTAAATACCGCTGGTATTGAGAGTTCACAGAAGGGCAGCGTTAGGCTCCAAAAAGGGAGCGTAGAGCATAATTTACCACCACTGCAACTCTCAATACCAGCGGTGCTTATGGACGCGGCCAGCTTCAAAAACGTGCTCGTGCACGATTCCTCCATAGGAAACAATGGGGCCGTTTGAGCTGAAAAAAAGTCTAACACCTGCAAAAAAGCAGCGTTCAGCTCCTAACGCAGCCCCATTGTTTCCTATGGGGAAACACTTCCTAAGTCTGCACCTAACACTCTAACATGAACCCCGAGTCTAAACAACCCTAACCTTACACTTATTAACAACTAATCTGCCGCCCCCGCTATCGCTGACCCCTGCATATTATTATTAACCCCTAATCTGCCGCTCCGTACACCGCCGCAACCTACATTATCCCTATGTACCCCTAATCTGCTGCCCCTAACACCGCCGACCCCTATATTATATTTATTAACCCCTAATCTGCCGCCCCCAACGTCGCCGCTACCTACCTACAATTATTAACCCCTAATCTGCCGACCGGACCTCACCACTACTATAATAAATTTATTAACCCCTAAAGCTAAGTCTAACCCTAACACTAACACCCACCTAAGTTAAATATAATTTTTATCTAACGAAATAAATTAACTCTTATTAAATAAATTAATCCTTTTTAAAGCTAAATACTTACCTGTAAAATAAACCCTAATATAGCTACAATATAAATAATAATTATTTTGTAGCTATTTTAGGATTTATATTTATTTTACAGGCAACTTTGTATTTATTTTAACCAGGTACAATAGCTATTAAATAGTTAATAACTATTTAATAGCTACCTAGTTAAAATAATTACAAAATGACCTGTAAAATAAATCCTAACCTAAGTTACAATTAAACCTAACACTACACTATCAATAAATTAATTAAATAAACTACCGACAATTATCTACAATTAAACCTAACACTACACTATCAATAAATAAATTAAATACAAATAAATACACTAACTAAAGTACAAAAAATAAAAAAAGAACTAAGTTACAAAAAATAAAAAAATATTTACAAACATTATAAAAATATTACAACAATTTTAAGCTAATTACACCTACTCTAAGCCCCCTAATAAAATAACAAAGCCCCTCAAAATAAAAAAATGCCCTACCCTATTCTAAAATAAAAATTGAAAAGCTCTTTTACCTTACCAGCCCTTAAAAGGGCCTTTTGCGGCGCATGCCCCAAAGAATTCTGCTCTTTTGCCTATAAAAAAAAACATACAATACCCCCCCAACATTACAACCCACCACCCACATACCCCTAATCTAACCCAAACCCCCCTTAAATAAACCTAACACTAAGCCCCTGAAGATCTTCCTACCTTGTCTTCACCATGCCGGGTATCACCGATCGGTCCAGAGGAGGCTCCGAAGTCTTCATCCAAGCCCAAGCGGGGGCTGAAGAGATCCATCATCGGGCTGAAGAGGTCCATCATTGGGCTGAAGAGATCCATCATCCGGCTGAAGTCTTCTATCAAGCGGCATCTTCAATCTTCTTTCTTCCGGATCCATCTTCATCCCGCCGACGCGGAACATCCATCCTGGCCGACGACTTCCCGACGAATGAGGGTTCCTTTAAATGATGTCATCCAAGATGGCGTCCCTCGAATTCCGATTGGCTGATAGGATTCTATCAGCCAATCGGAATTAAGGTAGGAAAATTCTGATCAGATTCAAGTTCAATCCGATTGGCTGATCCAATCAGCCAATCAGATTGAGCTTGCATTCTATTGGCTGATCGGAACAGCCAATAGAATGCGAGCTCAATCTGATTGGCTGATTCCATCAATCCTATCAGCCAATCAGAATTCGAGGGACGCCATCTTGGATGACGTCATTTAAAGGAACCGTCATTCGTCGGGAAGTCGTTGGCCAGGATGGATGTTCCGCGTCGGCGGGATGAAGATGGATCCGGAAGAAAGAAGATTGAAGATGCCGCTTGATAGAAGACTTCAGCCGGATGATGGAGCTCTTCAGCCCGATGATGGACCTCTTCAGCCACCGCTTGGATCAAGACTTCAGCCCGATGATCGACCTCTTCAGCCGCCGCTTGGATCAAGACTTCAGCCCGATGATGGACCTCTTCAGCCCGATGATGGATCTCTTCAGCCCTCGCTTGGGCTTGGATGAAGACTTCGGAGCCTCCTCTGGACCGATCGGTGATACCCGGCGTGGTGAAGACAAGGTATGAAGATCTTCAGGGGCTTAGTGTTAGGTTTATTTAAGGGGGTTTGGGTTAGATTAGGGGTATGTGGGTGGTGGGTTTTAATGTTGGGGGGGTATTGTATGGTTTTTTTTACAGGCAAAAGAGCAGAATTCTTTGGGGCATGCCCCGCAAAAGGTCCTTTTAAGGGCTGGTAAGGTAAAAGAGCTTTTCAATTTTTATTTTAGAATAGGGTAGGGAATTTTTTTTATTTTGGGGGGCTTTGTTATTTTATTAGGGGGCTTAGAGTAGGTGTAATTAGCTTAAAATTGTTGTAATATTTTTATAATGTTTGTAAATATTTTTTTATTTTTTGTAACTTAGTTGTTTTTTTATTTTTTGTAACTTAGTTACTTATTTATTTAAAATGGAGTATATTCATTCTTTGTTAAAATAAGTGTTAATTACTTTGGATATTGAGGAAGTTAGTCCTCTTGATATTAAAACTAGTAAACATTTAAATTCTGTTTTTAAACCTCCTGTGCTTACTCCAGAGGTTTTCCCTATTCCTGATGCTATTTCTGATATGATTTCTAAGGAATGGAATAAGCCGGGTACTCATTTTAATCCTTCTTCAAGGTTTAAAAAATTGTATCCTTTACCAGCTATTTCAATAGAGTTTTGGGAAAAGATCCCCAAAGTTGATGGGGCTATTTCTACTCTTGCTAAACGTACCACTATTCCTATGGAAGATAGTACTTCTTTTAAAGATTTTTTAGATAGGAAACTTGAATCTTATCTAAGGAAAGCCTATTTATATTCAGGTCATCTTCTTAGGCCTGCAATTTCTTTGGCTGATGTTGCAGCTGCATCAACTTTTTGGTTGGAGAATTTAGCGCATCAAGAATTGGATTCTGACTTATCTAGCATTGTTCGCTTACTGCAACATGCTAATCATTTTATTTGTGATGCTATTTTTGATATTATCAAAATTGATGTTAGATCCATGTCTTTAGCTATTTTAGCTAGAAGAGCTTTGTGGCTTAAATCTTGGAATGCTGATATGACATCTTAGTCTAGATTACTATCTCTTTCTTTCCAAGGTAATCATTTATTTGGTTCTCAGTTGGATTCTATTATTTCAACTGTTACTGGGGGGAAGGGATTTTTTTTGCCTCAGGATAAAAAACCTAAGGGTAAATCTAGGGCTTCTAATCGTTTTCATTCCTTTCATCAAAATAAGGAACAAAAACCTAATCCTTCCCCCAAGGAATCTGTTTCCAATTTGAAGCCTTCCTCAAATTGGAATAAATCCAAGCCTTTTAAGAAACCAAAGTCAGCCCCTAAGTCCGCATGAAGGTGCGGCCCTCTT
This sequence comes from Bombina bombina, assembly GCF_027579735.1. Lineage (NCBI taxonomy): Eukaryota > Metazoa > Chordata > Amphibia > Anura > Bombinatoridae > Bombina > Bombina bombina. The sequence continues at coordinate 1,141,538,812 of NC_069500.1, forward strand.
TCCAGCACAACTGGTAGGGGGCAGATTAAGGTTTTTCAAGGATGTTTGGATAAATTCTGTCCAAAATCAATGGATTCAGAGCATTGTCTCTCAGAGGTACCAAATAGGATTCAGAGTAAGACCTCCTGTGAGAAGATTTTTTCTCTCACGCATCCCAGTAAATCCAGTAAAAGCTCAGGCTTTCCTGAAGTGTGTTTCAGACCTGGAGGTTTCAGGGGTAATCATGCCAGTTCCTTTTCAGGAACAAGATCTGGGGTTTTATTCAAATCTATTCATTGTCCCAAAGAAAGAAAATTCATTCATACCAGTTCTGGATCTGAAAAGTTTGAATCGTTATGTAAGAGAACCAACTTTCAAGATAGTGACTATAAGGACTATTCTGCCTTTTGTTCAGCAAGGACATTATATGTCCACAATAGACTTGCAGGATACATACCTTCATATTCCGATTCATCCAGAACATTATCAGTTCCTGAGATTCTCTTTTCTAGACAAGCATTACCAATGTGTTGCTCTTCCATTTGGCCTAGCAACAGCTCCAAGAATCTTTTCAAAGGTTCTCGGTGCCCTACTCTCTGTAATCAGAGAACAGGGTATTGCAGTGTTTCCTTATTTGGACGATATATTGGTACTAGCTCAGTCTTTACGTTCTGCAGAATCTCATACAAATCAACTAGTGTTGTTTCTTCAAAAACATGGTTGGAGGATCAATTTACTAAAAAGTTTCTTGATTCCTCAGACAAGGGTTTCCTTTTTAGGCTTCCAGATATATTCAGTGTCCATGACTCTGTCTCTAACAGACAAGAGACATTTAAAATTGGTTGCAGCCTGTCGGCACCTTCAGTCTCAGTCATTCCCTTCAGTGGCTATGTGCATGGAAGTTTTAGGTCTCATGACTGCAGCATCGGACGCGATTCCCTTTGCTCCTTTTCACATGCGACCTCTTCAGCTTTGTATGCTGAATCAATGCAAAGATATCACAATTAATATCCTTAAATCCCAATGTTCGACACTCTCTGACGTGGTGGTTAAATCACCAGCGTTTAGTTCAAGGGGCCTCTTTTGTTCGGCCAACCTGGACTGTGATCACAACAGATGCAAGTCTTTCAGGTTGGGGAGCTGTCTGGGGATCTCTGACAGCACAAGGGGTTTGGAAATCTCAAGAGGCAAGATTACCAATCAATATTTTAGAACTCCGTGCAATTTTCAGAGCTCTTCAGTTTTGGCCTCTGTTGAAGAGAGAACCGTTCATCTGTTTTCAGACAGACAATATCACAACAGTGGTATATGTTAATCATCAGGGTGGGACTAGCAGTCCCCAAGTTATGAAAGAAGTATCTCGGATACTTGCGTGGGCGGAATCCAGCTCCTGTCTAATTTCTGCGGTTCATATCCCAGGTGTAGACAATTGGGAGGCGGATTATCTCAGCCGTCAGACTTTACATCCGGGGGAGTGGTCCCTCCATCCAGATGTGTTTTCTCAGATTGTTCAGATGTGGGGTCTTCCAGAGATAGATCTGATGGCCTCTCATCTAAACAAGAAACTTCCCAGATACCTGTCCAGGTCCAGGGATTTTCAGGCGGAAGCAGTGGATGCGCTGACACTTCCTTGGTGTTATCAACCTGCTTATATTTTCCTGCCTCTAGTTCTTCTTCCAAGAGTGATCTCCAAAATCATCATGGAACAATTGTTTGTGTTGCTGGTGGCTCCAGCATGGCCCCACAGGTTTTGGTATGCAGATCTTGTTCGGATGTCCAGTTGCCAACCTTGGCCACTTCCGTTAAGGCCGGACCTACTGTCTCAAGGTCCGTTTTTCCATCAGGATCTCAAATCATTAAATTTGAAGGTATGGAAATTGAACGCTTAGTGCTAAGTCATAGCGGTTTCTCTGACTCAGTGATTAATACTATGTTACAAGCTCGTAAATCTGTCTCTAGAAAGATTTATTATCGAGTTTGGAAGACTTACATTTCATGGTGTTCTTCTCATAAATTCTCTTGGCATTCTTTTAGAATTCCTAGAATTTTACAGTTTCTTCAGGATGGTTTGGATAGGGTTTGTCTGCAAGCTCCTTGAAGGGACAAATCTCTGCTCTTTCTGTTTTATTTCACAGAAAGATTGCTAATCTTCCTGATATTCACTGTTTTGTACAGGCTTTAGTTCATATTAAGCCTGTCATTAAATCAATTTCTCCTCCTTGGAGTCTTAATTTGTTTTTGAAGGCGTTAAAGGCTCCTCCATTTGAGCCTATGCACTCTTTGGACATTAAACTACTTTCTTGTCCTTTTGGCCATCTCTTCTGCTAGAAGAGTTTCTGAGCTATCTGCTTTTTCTTGTGAATCTCCTTTTCTGATTTTTCATCAGGATAAGGCGGTTTTGCGGACATCATTTAAATTTTTACCTAAGGTTGTGAATTCTAACAACATTAGTAGAGAAATTATTGTCTCTTCCTTGTGTCCTAATCCTAAGAATTCTTTGGAAAGATCCTTACATTCTTTGGATGTGGTGAGAGCTTTGAAATATTATGTTAAAGCTACTAAAGATTTCAGGAAGACTTCTAGTCTATTTGTTATATTTTCTGGTCCTAGGAAAGGTCAGAAGGCCTCTGCTATTTCCTTGGCTTCTTGGTTAAAGCTTTGGATTCATCAAGCTTATTTGGAGCCGGGTCAGGCCCCACCTCAGAGAATTACAGCTCATTCTACTAGATCAGTCTCCACTTTGTGGGCTTTTAAGAATGAAGCTTCAGTTGATCAGATTTGCAAAGAGGCAACTTGGTCCTCTTTGCATACATTTACTAAATTCTACCGTTTTGATGTATTTGCTTCTTCAGAAGCAGTTTTTGGTAGAAAAGTTCTTCAGGCAGCTGTTTCAGTTTGATTCTTCTGCTGATGTTTTAAGTTTTTCTTTTCATTATGAGAATAACTTATATTTTGACTTGTGGATTTTTTTTTCAGCGGAAAATGGCTGTTATTTATTTTAGAATGCGAGCTCAATCTGATTGGCTGATTGGATCAGCCAATCGGATTGAACTTGATTCTGATTGGCTGACTCCATCAGCCAATCAGAATTTTCCTACCATAATTCCGATTGGCTGATAGAATCCTATCAGCCAATCGGAATTCGAGGGACGCCATCTTGGATGACGTCCCTTAAAGGAACCTTCATTCTTCAGTTGGACGTCGGAAGAAGAAGATTGATCCGCGCTGGAGGTCTTCACGATGGAGCCGTTCGTCATCGGATGAAGATAGAAGATGCCACTTGGATCAAGATGGTTGCCGGTCCGGATCGCCTCTTCTTCCCGGATAGGATGAAGACTTTGGAGCCTCTTCTGGACCTCTTCAGCTTTGGATTATGGATCGCCAGCCCCCGCTTGGGCTTGGATGAAGATTTCGGAGCCAGGACGGATCGGTGTGATACCCGGTGAGGTGAAGATAAGGTAGGAAGATCTTCAGGGGCTTAGTGTTAGGTTTATTTAAGGGGGGGTTTGGGTTAGATTAGGGGTATGTGGGTGGTGGGTTGTAATGTTGGGGGGGGGGTATTGTATGTTTTTTTTTACAGGCAAAAGAGCTGAATTATTTGGGGCATGCCCCACAAAAGGTCCTTTTAAGGGCTGGTAAGGTAAAAGAGCTTTGAACTTTTTTAATTTAGAATAGGGTAGGGCATTTTTTTTATTTTGGAGGTCTTTGTTATTTTATTAGGGGGCTTAGAGTAGGTGTAATTAGTTTAAAATTGTTGTAATATTTTTCTAATGTTTGCAAATATTTTTTTATTTTTTGTAACTTAGTTCTTTTTTATTTTTTGTACTTTAGTTAGTTTATTTAATTGTAGTTATTTGTAGGTATTGTATTTAATTAATGTATTGATAGTGTAGTGTTAGGTTTAATTGTAGATAATTGTAGGTATTTTATTTAATTAATTTATTGATAGTGTAGTGTTAGGTTTAATTGTAACTTAGGTTAGGATTTATTTTACAGGTAATTTTGTAATTATTTTAACTAGGTAGCTATTAAATAGTTATTAACTATTTAATAGCTATTGTACCTGGTTAAAATAAATACAAAGTTGCCTGTAAAATAAATATTAATCCTAAAATAGCTACAATATGATTATAATTTATATTGTAGCTATATTAGGGTTTATTTTACAGGTAAGTATTTAGTTTTAAATAGGATTAATTTATTTAATAAGAGTTAATTTATTTTGTTAGATTTAAATTATATTTAACTTAGGGGGGTGTTAGTGTTAGGGTTAGACTTAGCTTTAGGGGTTAATAAATTTATTAGAATAGCGGTGAGCTCCGGTCGGCAGATTAGGGGTTAATGTTTGAAGTTAGGTGTCGGTGATGTTAGGGAGGGCAGATTAGGGGTTAATACTATTTATTATAGGGTTATTGAGGCGGGAGTGAGGCAGATTAGGGGTTAATACATTTATTATAGTAGCGGTGCGGTTCGGTCGGCAGATTAGGGGTTAATAAGTGTAGGTAGGTGGCGGCGACGTTGGGGGCGGCAGATTAGGGGTTAATAAATATTATGTAGGTGTCGGCGGTATTAGGGGCGGCAGATTAGGGGTACATAGGGATAATGTAGGTGGCAGCGGTGTACGGAGCGGCAGATTAGGGGTTAAAAAAATTTAATAGAGTGGCGGCGGTGTGGGGGGGCCTCGGTTTAGGGGTACATAGGTAGTTTATGGGTGTTAGTGTACTTTAGAGCACAGTAGTTAAGAGCTTTATAAACCGGCTTTAGCCCAGAAAGCTCTTAACTACTGACTTTTTTCTGCGGCTGGAGTTTTGTCGTTAGATTTCTAACGCTCACTTCAGCCACGACTCTAAATACCGGTGTTAGAAAGATCCCATTGAAAAGATAGGATATGCAATTGACGTAAGGGGATCTGCGGTATGGAAAAGTCGCGGCTGCAAAGTGAGCGTTAGACCCTTTCCTGACTGACTCCAAATACCAGAGGGCGGTAAAAACCAGCGTTAGGAGCCTCTAACGCTGGTTTTCACGGCTACCGCCCAACTCTAAATCTAGCCGTTAATAAACCACGGAACTTTAGTAAAGCTGATATTTGAAGTTTTTTTTTTCTCCCATTACAAAAATGTATACTGTATGTGTCATTTAAATTGTATAATAAAAACCATGAAATAACTTAATTCTAAGGATCATAGGATAAATAAAACCAGATTTGTATAAAACAATATTAAATAGTTATTTGGATTACACATTTCTCTTGGCCAACGAAAAGTAGTATTTTCTTTGCATGCAAAGAACATAAAAAAGTCTAAACAGAAGCACATATTTCCCGAACTTTTTGTTTTAGATCTTATCTACACTGTTTATTGCCAATGCATTCAACACCATATGGTGTATTTTAGACATTCAAGTGACAATGCAGATTTATAGGTGTCTGTTTGTCATTTCATATTATAAAATAACTCAGTCGTGGCAAATTTTAGCCAGAAGGGGTAATAATCCTATCTGGCCATTTTGCTGATTTGCAGCAGCACAGATAATGCAAAATGTCAAAAGCTATTAAACTAGCAGATTTTAGTTTTTCATCTGATTTAGTAAGCGTTAGCAACAAACAAAACAATCCAAATGACGTTCATGGCTTTCTTTATTTGCAAAGATATGTTAGAATGGTTATTGGGTTCTGTGATGCATATGGAAGAGAACAATTTCTAATTTAATTTGAACAAGGGTATGTTTTAGATTTATTTGCTGAAGTGTGTGCTGTATGTAAGACATTTACATTATATTTTGATAACATGTCAATCACATTTAAACGTATTCTATCTCATTATTTTGCTTTGTGGATGCAGATGTTTAAAAATATTTTTAGAGCAAAGTGTCAAATTCATTGTTATTATTATTACATTATTATTATTGTTATAATAATTTATTGTAAAGGAATGTTTTTTAAATTATATATTAGCAATTGAGCACTGCATTAAAGGGACAGTAAACCTTAAAAATAATGTTATATAATTCTGCACATAGTGCAGAATTATATAACATTATTTAGGTGCTATAGCTATAAACGCCTTTTTTACCTTTTTTAGAGAGCAGAGAGCGGGTCTGTAAAAGCGCCATATTTTTAACAAATTAAAAGGTAAAAAAAGCATTTATAGCTATAGCACCTAAATAATGTTATATAATTCTGCACTATGTGCAGAATTATATAACATTATTTTTAAGGTTTACTGTCCCTTTAAAACTTAGTTTTTTTAGAAAAACTTGCATTGTTAGCATTCCAAGGAAAAGCATACACATTGTGGCTAGATTACAAGTGGCATGCAAACGTTCGAAGAATATACATATGTATGTATGTATGTATTTATATATATATATATATATATATATATATATATATATATATATATATATATATATATATATACACACACACACATATACATATACTGTATATCCACACATATATACACACACACACACACACATATATATATATATATATATATATATATACACATACATACATACTTTTCACACAAACAAGTTGAAAGAAACGCCATCGAGTTAGGCTTAAAATAAAAGTTCCACCAAACACAACATTAATGCATTCAAATAAACTCTGTGTCATGTTAGCGCGCAAGAAAACGTAGTTATCTTAATGCGTGTTTTTGAAATATTAAATATAAAAAAAAAAAATATTCAAAACTATTTTTGATACTATAAAAATTTCTAAATAATCACCACAACAAAGGTTTATCTTTTCTAGTATAAAGATCTTTATGAATCATGGTCAACAAGGTAGAAAAGTTGGCCTCAAAAAGCAACTGAGGATTGCGGGTGAGCGACATACCCAAGTATATCAAAGCTATAGGCTGGGGTTATATGGTCAGACGGTTGATAAAGCTTGACGTTCCAGGAGTGTTAGAGCAATATTCAGAATTTACTAGAAAATTAGAAAATATGCCAAGCTCCTGAAATTTAATGTCTGACATCAGTTTTGTTAACGTTAAAAGATGACATCTGCATATAAGGAGACCTTGTACTCATTAGGTCCTATCGTCACCCCAGAGATCATTTTATTCCTTTGCATTCTAGATGCTAATACCTCCATGCTGCTATATATGCAGTGTATATATATATGTGTGTGTTTTTATTGCAATAAATGTTTTAACACTTATTAAAAGGTATATGGTATACAACAAGGTGTTGGATTGGGAAGGGCTCAAAGTTGTATATGTATGTGTTTAGATCTGCAGTATGTGTGTATGTATATTTTTATATATTTGTGCGTGCACACATACATACATATGTACACACAGATAAATACTTACACATATATTTCTGGACATTAATATATATCAATAGAAAAGCATCAGTAGTGTATTATGTGATGGATTTAATGCACGAGAGCAATGCGCCATCCAAGTGTTAGCAAGCCTTAGGCTTTCACTTGAGAGCTAATATTTTACTTTGATCTTGTAATATAAAAGTAAAAAGGGAAAGTGCTATGGATTGTGCAATGTTAGCACACTATGCACTAACATTTTTTACCTCCACTTGTAATCTACATCTATGGGTTAGATTACAAGTGGAGCTTGCTCCGTTCAAACTGTGCTAGAAGTAAGCTTTTTGCATGCATCGAGTCGCGCTAATATTATGAGTTGAAAGTAAACTGTTTTTGCTTGCACTCTAACCCAATGCACCTAAAAAGCCAAACACAGAATATTGCGCATAAGATAACGTATTCTCCCATAAAAGTCAATAAAGCAAAAAAAGTGGAAAAAAACACACCCTACTCGCACACAAACACTAACGCATATTCTCAAGTGTGCTAACTCAACAAGAAAATATTTCATCCCAATGTTCTTGACATAGTAGAATATCTTCTATTTATTCAGAAATACACATGTCTACATATTTTGATACTACACTAGAGCAATGGCACCACTCAGGCTTTTCCCTCTTAATAGTAAGTAAGGGCAAAAATTCAGTAATTAATCCCAAATTATACAGAGGGAATGGTGCTGGTGCATAAATAAATATTCAGAACACCAAAAAGGATGGTACACTGAAGAAGTGTGCCCAACCTAGAAAAGGATGCACATATAGCACTCTATGCCCTGACTAATGGGCAGTATTAACTGGATTCACTATATGTTTCACAGTAGCTGTGAGTCCGGTATTTCTGGATACGTCAAAACATTGAGTTACTATAATACTCTAAAGAACACTGTGAATTATGTTACACATACTTTAGTGGTTGATATATAAGCTAGAGTGGAGCCAGATATTTGGTCATTATTGAGCAACTTTATTGTGTGTATAGTAGGGGTACAACTCATTGTTATTACAAATAGGCCTGATTGTCCTACATTATTATCCCCCTACCTCACTTTTTGATAGCGCGACAGTTCTAGTGTCCATGTCGTTTTTAATTATTTGTGTGTGTCACTCAATTTTAGCTTATATCAATAAAAAATTAAATTTTAACTAGTCAGGATTTTCACTGCCCATTAGTCAGGGCCTAGAGAGCTATATGTGCATACTTTGCTAGGTTGGGCACACTTCTTCAGTGTCCCATCCTTTTTGGTGTTACATTTCTACATATATCTGATGTTTTTTGGGTGAAATATATATTTATACATAATAATACATAATATAATATAACATAATAATATATGTATAAAGGATTATATATAGGTATAGATATATACAGATATATATATATATATATATATATATACACAGAGAGAAATGCACTCACAGGAACGAACAACCAGCTCAATACCATTGTTAGCCTGTTCTATGGCGATTTACCACCTGGGTGCAACTTCTTTTAGCCCAGCAATGCTTTTAACAGAGTAGAACTCTCCTGTAGTATATCAGTCTGATCCCGCCTATTACGGTCAGTCCAGCTCCGAAATACCAGGCAATTCCTCTCTGAACAAGGAACAAAGCAACCCCAGACGATCGTTTCGGCCTTCATTGGGCCTCGTCAGTGAGGTGTAGCAGTATTCCTCTAAGCACACTGAGCAAGGAGTCCACGTCTGGTTTCCCCTTTTTCCCATAGGGAGACTAAATACACACAGAGAGAAGAGGCTAAAAAGCTGCACCCAGGTGGTAAATCGCCATAGAACAGGCTAACAATGCTATTGAGCCAGTTGTTCGTTCCTGTGAGTGCACTTCTCTCTGTATGTATATATATATATATAATAATAATATCTATTTATAAATACATAGAACATATTCTGCTATGTGCAGAACATTGAAATGTGAAATATTTACCGTAAATACACAGTATAACACTTTATTAAATATGAATATTGCATAAATATGCTTTAACATATTTTCATCTACTTAACTGCAAAGGACTCCAATGAACTTGTATATATATATCCATATATGTATACATACCTGTATGTATACATATGTATTTATGTGTTTATATGTGTATATATGTCTGTATACTTATGTACACACATATAATATACAGTATATATATATATATACACACATACATACATATTTAAACATGTACAGAATATGTATGTATCTCTATATTAAAGCCCTTTGCCGGCCTTTTTTTTTTTTCTAACACCTGAGGCGTTATATCCTTCAGCCCTCATAACTTTTTTTGTGCAATATATCGGCTAGATTTGGAGTATAACGCCGGCTTTTTTCTGGCCGCACCATAAAAATAACTCTGGTATTGAGAGTCCACATAAAGGCTGCGTTAGGCTCCAAAAAAGGAGCGTAGAGCATTTTTAACGCAGCTTCAACTCTCGATACCAGAGTTGCTTACGCAAGCGGCCAGCCTCAAAAACGTGCTCGTGCACGATTCTCCAATAGGAAACAATGGGGCTGTTTGAGCTGAAAAAAAACCTAACACCTGCAAAAAAGCCGCGTTCAGCTCCTAACGCAGCCCCATTGTTTGCTATGCGGAAACACTTCCTACGTCTGCACCTAACACCCTAACATGTACCCCGAGTCTAAACACCCCTAACCTTACACTTATTAACCCCTAATCTGCCGCCCCCACTATCGCTGACCCCTGCATATTATTATTAACCCCTAATCTGCCGCTCCGTAAACCGCCGCTACTTACATTATCCCTATGTACCCCTAATCTGCTGCCCTAACATCGCCGACCCCTATATTATATTTATTAACCCCCCACAATGTCGCCTCCACCTGCCTACACTTATTAACCCCTAATCTGCCGACCGGACATGAGCGCTACTATAATAAAGTTATTAACCCCTAATCCACCTCACTAACCCTATAATAAATAGTATTAACCCCTAATCTGCCCTCCCTAACATCGTCAACACCTAACTTCAATTATTAACCCCTAATCTGCCGACTGGAGCTCACCGCTATTCTAATAAATGTATTAACCCCTAAAGCTAAGTCTAACCCTAACACTAACACCCCCCTAAATTAAATATAATTTACATCTAACGAAATTAATTAACTCTTATTAAATAAATTATTCCTATTTAAAGATAAATACTTACCTGTAAAATAAATCCTAATATAGCTACAATATAAATTATAATTATATTATAGCTATTTTAGGATTTATATTTATTTTACAGGTAACTTTGTATTTATTTTAACCAGGTACAATAGCTATTAAATAGTTAAGAACTATTTAATAGCTAAAATAGTTAAAATAATTACAAAATTACCTGTAAAATAAATCCTAACCTAAGTTACAATTAAACCTAACACTACACTATCAATAAATTAATTAAATACAATTCCTACAAATAAATACAATTAAATAAACTAGCTAAAGTACAAAAAATAAAAAAGAACTAAGTTACAAAAAATAAAAAAATATTTACAAACATCAGAAAAATATTACAACAATTTTAAACTAATTACACCTACTCTAAGCCCCCTAATAAAATAACAAAGCCCCCCAAAATAAAAAAATGCCCTACCCTATTCTAAATTACTAAAGTTCAAAGCTCTTTTACCTTACCAGCCCTGAACAGGGCCCTTTGTGGGGCATGCCCCAAAGAATTCAGCTCTTTTGCCTGTAAAAAAAACCATACAATACCCCCCCAACATTACAACCCACCACCCACATACCCCTAATCTAACCCAAACCCCCCTTAAATAAACCTAACACTAAGCCCCTGAAGATCTTCCTACCTTATCTTCACCCTGCCAGGTTCACCGATCCGTCCTGAAGAGCTCCTCCGATGTCCTTGGATTGGATCAGCCAATCGGATTGAACTTGATTCTGATTGGCTGATTCCATCAGCCAATCAGAATATTCCTACCTTAATTCCGATTGGCTGATAGAATCCTATCAGCCAATCGGAATTTGAGGGACGCCATCTTGGATGACGTCCCTTAAAGGAACCGTCATTCGGCTAGTAGGCGTCGGGAGAAGAGGATGTTCCGCGTCGGAGGTCTGCAAGATGGATCCGGAAGAAAGAAGATTGAAGATGCCGTTGATAGAAGACTTCATCCGGATCATGGACCTCTTCAGCTCCCGCTTGGATGAAGACTTCATCCGGATCATGGACCTCTTCAGCTCCCGCTTGGATGAAGACTTCAGCCGGATCATGGACCTCTTCAGCCCCCCGCTTGGGCTTGGATCAGGACATCGGAGGAGCTCTTCAGGACGGATCGGTGAACCTGGCAGGGTGAAGATAAGGTAGGAAGATCTTCAGGGGCTTAGTGTTAGGTTTATTTAAGGGGGGTTTGGGTTAGATTAGGGGTATGTGGGTGGTGGGTTGTAATGTTGGGGGGGGGTATTGTATGGTTTTTTTTACAGGCAAAAGAGCTGAATTCTTTGGGGCATGCCCCGCAAAGGGCCCTGTTCAGGGCTGGTAAGGTAAAAGAGCTTTGAACTTTAGTAATTTAGAATAGGGTAGGGCATTTTTTTATTTTGTGGGGCTTTGTTATTTTATTAGGGGGCTTAGAGTAGGTGTAATTAGTTTAAAATTGTTGTAATATTTTTATTATGTTTGTAAATATTTTTTTATTTTTTGTAACTTAGTTCTTTTTTATTTTTTCTACTTTAGCTAGTTTATTTAATTGTATTTATTTGTAGGAATTGTATTTAATTAATTTATTGATAGTGTAGTGTTAGGTTAATTGTAGGTAATTGTAGGTAGTTTATTTAATTAATTTATTGATAGTGTAGTGTTAGGTTTAATTGTAACTTAGGTTAGGATTTATTTTACAGGTAATTTTGTAATTATTTTAACTAGGTAGCTATTTAATAGTTCTTAACTATTTAATAGCTATTGTACCTGGTTAAAATAAATACAAAGTTACCTGTAAAATAAATATAAATCCTAAAATAGCTATAATATAATTATAATTTATATTGTAGCTATATTAGGATTTATTTTACAGGTAAGTATTTAGCTTTAAATAGGAATAATTTATTTAATAAGAGTTAATTAATTTCGTTAGATTAAAATTATATTTAATTTAGGGGGTGTTAGTGTTAGGGTTAGACTTAGCTTTAGGGGTTAATACATTTATTAGAATAGCGGTGAGCTCCAGTCGGCAGATTAGGGGTTAATGTTTGAAGTTAGGTGTCGGCGATGTTAGGGAGGGCAGATTAGGGGTTAATACTATTTATTATAGGGTTAGTGAGGCGGATTAGGGGTTAATAACTTTATAATAATAGCGGTGCGGTCCGCTCGGCAGATTAGGGGTTAATAAGTGTAGGCAGGTGGAGGCGACGTTGTGGGGGGCAGATTAGGGGTTAATAAATATAAAATAGGGGTCGGCGGTGTTAGGGGCAGCAGATTAGGGGTACATAAGGATAACGTAGGTGGCGGCGCTTTGCGGTCGGCAGATTAGGGGTTAATAAGTGTAGGTAGGTGGAGGCGACGTTGTGGGGGGCAGGTTAGGGGTTAATAAATATAATACAGGGGTAGGCGGTGTTAGGGGCAGCAGATTAGGGGTACATAAGTATAACGTAGGTGGCGGTCGGCAGATTAGGGGTTAAAAAAATTGAATCGAGTTGCAGTGATGTGGGGGGACCTCGGTTTAGGGGTACATAGGTAGTTTATGGGTGTTAGTGTACTTTAGAGCACAGTAGTTAAGAGCTTTATAAACCGGCGTTAGCCCAGAAAGCTCTTAACTACTGACTTTTTTCCTGCGGCTGGAGTTTTGTCGTTAGATGTCTAACGCTCACTTCAGACACGACTCTAAATACCGGAGTTAGAAAGATCCCATTGAAAAGATAGGATACGCAATTTACGTAAGGGGATCTGCGGTATGGAAAAGTCGCGGCTGAAAAGTGAGCGTTAGACCCTATTTTGAGTGACTCCAAATACCGGCGGTAGCCTAAAACTAGCGTTAGGAGCCTCTAACGCTGGTTTTCACGGCTAACGCCAAACTCCAAATCTAGGCCTTAGTTTTTAATATTTTTTATTAGATAGTGTTATTATAAGTGTAATGTACTTTGTAATGTATTTTTGATGTGTTTTGTAAGACTTTTTTTGTGTGAAATAGTTAACCAAAGCTCTGAGGTTGAGCTAACCCGACGCACATGAGCACTCAAGCAATTATGTTTACTTTCAACTTGTTATATGAGCAGAAAACCAGGCGCACACAAACAGCCGCGATAAACCCATAATTGCTCGCATGTAACTGTTAACGTGCCACTCTGGCACTATATGTGTAAACTGTTAAAAAAATAAGTCTTCATTAATGTAGTCAATTAAACGCATATCTCCTACAAAAATATTGAAAAAATGATTAACTATAGAGTATAAAATTAAAATGGTACAATTCATGCCAATAAATTACCTCTACATAAATGAATGTAGAGGAAAATAGCTTAAGAGCTTAACTCATCAGGAAAAAGGAACTTATACAATAAATGTAGCTATTTTAATTGACATGAATAGTATATGTGATTAAGTCATATGTATAAATATTTTTATGTGTATAACTATATAAAAACTTTTTTTTTTATTGCAGCATTTTGCATCAGGACATTATGAAAAAGCATTGCTTGCTATCTGTGGTGGTGACACTCAAGAATTCTAAACCATGCTTCAATAAAGGCCAATTAACTATATTCAACAAATAATTGTTTAGTCATTTGGGGCATGTTGGTTATTGCTTCAATTGTATTACATTTATTATAACAATTCAAATTATAAATAAAAAAATTCAAAGAAGAGTTAGTGACTATTTCCACAAGTTTGTATTTCCCCAACATTTATACATAGGGGCATATTTATCAAGCTCCGTACGGAGCTTGATCTTTCGTGTTTCTTCAGGCTCGCCCAAAACAGAAGTTATGAAGCAGCGGTCTAAAGATCACTGCTCCATAATCTGCCTGCTCTGAGACGGCAGACAGAAATCGCCAGAAATCAACATGATCGAATACGATCGGGTTTATTGACACCCCCTGCTAGTGGCCGATTGGCTGCTAATCTGCAGGGGGCGGCATTGCACCAGCAGTTCACAAGAACTGCTGGTGCAATGATAAATGCCGAGAGCGTATGCTGTCGGCATTTATCGATGTGCAGCGGACATGATCTGCGATATCAGATCATGTCCGCTCGCACAATCATAATTAGGCCCCAAAATCTGTATGTACTGATTACAAAATAAATGTTCCTTCAATTATGTGATGTTGTACACAGGCACACATATGCACGTACACACATGTGCACACATACACACAGAAAATTAAATAGCATTCAATTTTAAGAATCATTGCACTGTTTTTTTTTCCAGTAAGTTATTGTTTTTGTGGTAACGAATATGAAATGTTCAAATTAGAATGAACAGTGACTTACTGTTTGTACTTTATTAAGATCACTAACAAAATCCAGACTTTTGCCTTACTTTAATAATTTACCACACAAAAATTGTTATTTTGTAAAACTAAAAATAAAATGAGCAATATCAAAGAACCAATATTTTTTTTTCAATGAAAGACATGACAAAGTGTCCTTTTATATATATAATGGGCTTTATCAATGAGAAGTACATTTTTGGAACATCTAGATAAAGGGACATTGTGCACTAGATTTTTCTTTGCATAAATGTTTTGTAGATGATCCATTTATATAGCCCATCTGGGGGTGTTATTGTAAAAATATATAGATTTGCTTATTTTTAAAAAGCATTGTGCTGATTTTCAGACTCCTAAAAAGCCCCCAAAATTTAGATGTATACTGATGTATACAGACTTCAGATTGATTTTGTTTGTTTAATGGTCTTTTCATACACAGGGGAGGGTCTGCTCTCAGCCCCTTTCAATGAGTGTCCCAGTCTAACCTAATCAAAAGTGCTAAATATGGAGCTTCTAAGTAAGTTTTTAAAAGGTTTATACTGGATTTTTATATCAGTATCTGTGCATATTATTCATTATAGTAGTGGCTGTTACACAGAGTTAAGTGAAAATAGGTGTCTCTTTAAGAGTCTTTACCTAAATGCTCATGAATGCTCAAGAAGACTCTTGGCAGATCAGCGATTCAACAGTGATAGCAGGTAAAAAAAAAAATTTTTTTGCAAAAAGGGAGAAAAAAAAGTGATGCATGTTTGAAGAAATTAGATAAATCTGTCAAGTAAGCTTTCAAAAAATCTAAAAACAATATTAAAAACAAATGTTCCAGTCTATTAGAGTTTTTCACACAAATATATAATATTCTAAGCAGGTGACTGAATATGATAAAACCGGTTAGCACTCATAAACTAGGCTTTTCTCTGACTTCTCATTGTTTTATTTTAAGAGGATTTCTACATGCCTAAACAGAAGCATAGCTTTAGCTTATTTATTGTTTATAATGACTGCTTAATGTGTTTTTAAGTCCAAAGCAATTAAGACCAGTGTTCTGTTGAAATTTGCTACCTTGTCGAGATATGCTACCTCGATGCACACAATTACGTAAATCGCACCCCACGTTTCAAAAGAATGTGTGGAATGTGATTATGTAATTACAAGTATGGGCACATCGATATGTAGCAAATTTCAACAGAGTAGGAAATTAGTCCTTGCATTTCTTCGTAAAGCGGCCATGTACATATGCGCATGTGCAGTTAAAAATGGTAGTAGCAAATTTCAACAGGGTAATTTCTCATTCAATTACACAAGGTTTTTGACTGTTCATGCGTGCATGCCACTTCTTAGTTACAGATCCATATCTAATCAAAATGAAATAAAGTGTCTCTCCCCCTCTCCAACAGATTTTGGAATGCACATTATTTAATCAAGCTTACTCTTCTATTCATGTTCATGTGACCTTTAATATATTAAATGCATTAACTCTACTCTACATTGTCTTGTCTGCTTGATCAGCCCCTGTGTTGTGCCATGCAAATGGTGGATTCAAAAATTAAGAGGAGTAAGCTTTATTAACCCCTTCACCCAAATAGACATTTATATACGTTGTGTGGTACTTTGTCTATCGTACCGCATGATGTATATATTTACATCTGACATTCAGGAAGCTTTAGTAGTCTTGGCTGTAAAGTTACAGCAAGAGCTGGAGTTCCTGAGCTCCAGGCATCAGCCCACATATGGAACCGGAGCGCAATCGGTGCTCCACTTCCATATGAGGGCAGATGCCATATCATTACAGACGGTGACACTGTGTGTGTCACCGTATGTAACGATCATCTGCTAGTCCAGCGGGAGGTGTGGGAGGGAATCCGGGAGCTGGGTGGAGTAGTCCAGCAGCAGAGGGGGAGGGAGGGGGAGGGAGTGGGAGGGCCCTACGCTAGAGAAAAAAAATAAAGGGATGGGGCAGCTACACTACAGAAAAAGTTTGGGGTGAGAGGTGGGGGATCTCTAAACTAAGGATCGCGGGAGGTGGGGGGACAACTAGACTACAGAAAATAATTTTAAAAATTATGTATAAAGGGTGGTATAGGTACTGGCAGACAGCTGCCAGTACCTAAGATGGAGGATAATAGTTGGAGGGGGGAGGGTTAGAGAGCTGTTTGTGAGGGATCAGGGAGATTGTAGGGTAAGGGGGGATTCTACACTGCAGCAAATATTTACTTATTTTTAAATTATTTTTTTTTTTAAAATGCCCTAAATCTTCATACTGTCAGACTTTTTGCCAGTACCTAAGATGGTGGTGAACAGTGTGTGTGTGTGTGTGTGTGTGGGGGGGGGGGTTTGAGGGAGGGAAGAGAGCTGTTTGGGAGGGATCCGGTAGGGATCAGGGGGTTAGAAGTTTCAGGTGGGAGGGTAATCTCTATACTAAAGCTAAAATTAACCTTACAAGTTACCTAAATAAACCCTTCACTGCCGGGAATAATAGAAGTGTGGTGAGTAGCTGTAATTAGCAGCCTTCTAATTACCAAAAAGTAATGGCAAAGCCATATATATCTGCTATTTCTAAACAAAGGGGATCTCGGAAAAGCTTTTACAAACATGTGTGCCATGATTGCACAAGCATTATGTAAATAATTTAAGTGAGAAACCTAAAGTTTGTGAAAAAGTTAACTTTTTTTATTATTTGATCACATTTGGTGGCAAAATGGTGGCATGAAATATACCAAAATGGGCTTAGATCAATACCTTGGGTTGTCTACTTAATATATATATATATATATAGTTTTGACAGGTAAATAAAAAAAAACAATGCGCTATTTCTGTTTAAATGGAGTGTTAGAAAAAATGCTAACAATACTCCGGTATTTTGGGCAAGTTTTTCTCTGAAAGTCCCGGTAGTGAAGGGGTTAAATAATAATGTGCATATTAAAAACTGTTGCAGAGGTGGAGAGATATTTTATTTCATTTTGATTAGAAGTGGTTTGCGCACGTGAGCAGTCAAAAACCTTGTCTAATTGAAAGAGAAATTACTTCGTCAAAATTTGCTACAACCATGTTTAACTGCGCATGTGCACGTGTAAATGTTTAAAGGAATAGTCCAGTCAAAATTAAACTTGCATGATTCAGATAGAGCATGCAATTTTAAGCAACCTTCTAATTTACTCCTATTATCAAATTTTCTTCATTCTCTTGGTATCTTTATTTGAAAAATCAAGACGGTAAGCTTAGGAGCCGGACCATTCAGCACCTGGGTAGCGCTTGCTACATTTAGACACCAATCAGCAAGTGATACCCAGGTCTGAACCAAAAATGGGCCAGCTCCTAAGCTTACATTCAAATAAAGATACCAAGAGAATGGATAAAAATTGATAATAAGAGTAAATTAGAAAGTTGCTTAAGATTGCATGCTCTATCTGAATCATGTAAGTTTAATTTTGACTAGACTATCCCTTTAACTATGCATGCTCGCATGTGCATGGCTGCTTCAATTTGAAATGTAAGGACTAATTTCCTCCTCCTTCGAAATTTGCTACCCAACGATGTGCACATGCTTGTAATTATGAAATCGCATTCCACATATTCTTTTGAAGCATATGTAGAGTGCGATTATGCAGTTGTGTACATGTGCACATTGAGGTACCAAATGTCAATGAGGTAGCAAATTTTGAAAGAGCACCTGCACTCAGCAGTATGTATCCTGCAGAAAACAAGAAAACCAATTGCACTACTGGAACAATTATTGGGAAACAAATGTATATTATGAGTTTAAATCTTGTATAGATAAGTTATCTACACATTAGATTATTATTATATTGGTGTAGGTGATGTGTACTATATACAATATTTTCAAAACTGTACAAAACTGCAAAAAAATGTACAACTTTGAGCACTCAAATTCCCTATTGCAAGTAATTGAACATTTGGAGCAAAATATAGCGGATTTGAAAAAGGAAAAAATAAAATATAACTTTTATTTAGCAATTTTAAAAATTAATTGTGGTTTGTTAAAAACACAAGGAATTAAAACTGGACCAGGATAAGTGTTCCACAAATGTAATACTGAAAATGATGCAGGGTATATATTTCCTGTCTAATGGTGCAGGAGAAGGGTTAGTGAGATGCAAATTATCCCTTTAAGTGGCTTAGGATGTCGGTATTACCCCATAGTCATTTGCTTAATACCACAGAAATTTAAAATAACTAATCGTTATTGCAAGTGTAACCAGTGTTAAGTAAATGGAGAGGATGTATAACAACTGCAAAGTGAGCTGTTGCAGTAAGTTCTAATTTGAACATCCAGTATACAAATGTTCACTAGTACCGGCTCTATAAAAGTGAAATAATTTGGAGGCGGAGCTTAGCCTGCAAGGGAAATGGCTGCATGTCTGAGTAGCTCTTAGGCCCAAGTTCCCCAAGTCCTAACCGTATCACCGACAACGGCCACAATATTTATCTAAAAGGAGTCCCTACCTCTCTCAGCAATAGCAGCAACAGCGGAGAACTGACCTGCAGCTACGCGCAACTTCGCCACCATAACCGACCAGGCGGCCCCCTGCCTAAACAAGTACCGCATCACTCACAGCGGAAGGCCGCAGCCGGGATCAGACACCGGGTGACTAGACCCGAACTTAACCCCCAAATAGCCAGCAGGGCGTACGCCCGAAGAAACGGGGACCGGTGACAGGGATATCGCTAACCCACGTGGTCCCTCACAGCGCGGCTTGCAAGAACCTGCAGCACTGTGGTGAGATAAATCACGGCTCACAATAAGAGCAGACCCTCAGCCCGGTACAACCACCTTAAAACATAGTGGGACACATAGCAACACAAAAACAGGGGAAAACAAAAAAAAAGCAGTAACAAGAAACTAGCTAAGAGGGAGTAACAAGGAGAACATTAACAAGCACTAAAAGGGAACACAGGGACAACACAAGCAAGAGCCTACACGCTCAAGCTACAGAATATAATTCTAAGAAAGGACTGCATAATCTCCTGAAAGAGAGGCCCACATATAGCATATTATCAGCACCCCTAAGCTCTTTACAAAATATGCCAGGCCGCAGGCCTACTAAAGCTCACAACACACCAAGTTCAAAAATGATGCAACAATTCCTGAAGCCAGTAGAAATACCCTCAGAACCCAACCTAGCAACTCAAAATGCTGACAACCCTCAGAATATACATGCAGACATATTAACACAAAGTACTAGCCACACAGGACTTACAAAAGAGGATATTCTCCCATTATGTACCAAAAATGACCTCAAAGAGATAATGTCAGAGGTGAAAACCTGGTATGGGGACCTGAAGAAAGATTTAACACGGGTGACCCACAGAGTTAATATACTAGAAGAGAGCCACAACACAATGGACACAGATATCCAGCACATGTCCAGACTGGTATATGATCAAGAAGACACAATACAACACCTATTGGAAAAGGTTGAGGACCTTGATAACAGGGGCAGAAGAAACAACCTAAGAATTAGAGGTATACCGGAGTCAATTCAACCAGTGGCCTTAGAGGGATGCCTACAAGATTTATTCAGAACACTCAGAGGGGACAACAGTGCATCAGCAATAGAACTTGAGAGAGCACACAGAACCCTCAGGCCAAAACCGCCGCCCAAAGCCCCCCCGCGGGATGTCATAATTAAGGTATCACACTTTAAAGACAAAGAAGAGATACTGAGGCATGCCAGACTGAGACAAAACATTACGCATGCAGGAAATAGGATCCAAATCTTTCAAGACCTCAGCCCGACAACACTTCAAAAAAGAAGAGAACTAAACTATATTACTAGTGCCCTGAGGGAAGAGAAAATTACATACAAATGGGGCTTTCCAGTCTGCATAATCGCAAGTAAAGGAAACACAACAGCTATCTTCAGAAGGAAAGAAGATCTCCCACGCTTCTGCGAGATTTTACAACTCGATATCCCAGAACCAGATCCAGAAGATCATACAGGAAGGGAACCACAATTCCACAACCGCAGCCAGCAACAACCAAAAATAAGGCCAACTACAACAGCATCCCTCACGACACAGTTGGAAGCCTCTAATAATGGAAGCCTTGAACACATTGACTGATACAGATATCCCTTACATAGAGACAATAATAACAGGGACTCCGACAGCGAACAGATGATCTCAGGTCGTATGCTAATGACATGTATATGCTAATTTTCTTTTACAGGTTGGGACTGGGGACTGGGATACTGCCCCAGCTATATTATTCTGTATTGTACTGAATTGACTTGCTCAAGTTGTGCAGGGAAGTTTGTAAGTTCTGGTTTATACTAGAGTTATCTTTTGTAAAAGTTACCAAGTTTTATTGATTGCTTTTGTAACCTAACCGCCAGGGGAAAATTGTGAAAAGCTGACACTTGTATAGTCATAGGTTTAGTGCAAACTACTGTCTCCTAAAACACTCGCACCATACAAATACCACACAAGAATATTACCAACACACAATTAGTGGATCGGGAAATTTTCTTAAAGTCTTTCCCTGCGGGCCCCCCCTTGGGAACCCCCGCATTGTGACATAATACACATAGAGGGAGAATACCCCCTCGCTTCCACAAGTATAATATCCGAGATTAAGCCTGAAGCATGACACCGAGGCCCATCAAACTGATAACTATCAACGCCAAGGGCCTTAATAGCCCTGAAAAGCGCTCCATAGCCTTTAATCAACTATATAAAATGTCAGGAGATATACTGTATATACAAGAGACCCACTTTAGGAAGGGCAAAGAACCGAAGTACATTTCCAGCAGATACAAAACAGCCTTCCTGACATCGGGCCCATCTAAAAAAGAGGGGGTAGGCATCTTCCTGAAACAAAACATACACTTTACCCCGACAAATATACTTAAAGAACCCACCGGCGCATACATTATAGTGATTGGTCTACTCTTTAATATCCCAGTTACACTCGTGAATGTGTACCTACCGAATACAAAGCAACACCAGATGTTCAAACAAGTATCACAGCTGTTACTGGAGCACGCAAAGGGCATTATACTGCTAGGGGGGGATCTTAACCTACCTTTGGAACCGGCACTTGACACCTCATTGGGGATGACTAGCACCCCCCAAAGGGTGATAAAAGCCATACAAGCAAAATTACACCAACTTAAATTACATGATGTGTGGAGATCAAAACATCCAGGCACACGGGATTACACATTCTACTCCCACCCACACACCTTATATACCAGAATAGACTATATAATTACCGATCAACTAGGCCTAGCTATGATAGAAGAATCCACTATACAACCAACCACATGGTCGGACCATGCCCCTGTACAATGCACGATCAATTGGCCA
Organism: Bombina bombina; assembly: GCF_027579735.1. Lineage (NCBI taxonomy): Eukaryota > Metazoa > Chordata > Amphibia > Anura > Bombinatoridae > Bombina > Bombina bombina. The sequence continues at coordinate 1,141,560,905 of NC_069500.1, forward strand.
AACATACCCGTTAAACTATTCTTGTGGAGGCTAGACGATCACATGCTAAGTGACCCTCTAATAAATACTGAGATAGACAAAGCCATAGGACACTACTTTGAGGATAACACTAACGACGACACAACACCATCAATACTTTGGGAGGCACACAAATGTGTAGTAAGGGGAGAACTGATAAGGCATAAAGCCAGGGAGAATAAAAATAATAGGCAATTTGTAAACTCAACCACCTCACAAATAAGATACTGGGAGTCGGCACTTAAAAAACAACCAGACTCCACTGAAATACTAAGTAAACTGACAACAGCAAAAACAGAACTGAACTCCCATCTGGTAAAAGAATACCAAAAAAAAGCAGACAGGTTAAGACAAAAATATTTTGATGTCAACAACAAAACAGGCACATCCCTAGCAAAAGCTCTCAGGAGAAAACAACTAGACTCATATGTACACACGATGACGGACACATCAGGCAACGTACATAACGATAGCATACAAATAGCCAACACATTCAGACATTATTATGAGGCACTATATAACATTCAATCAGATAGCAATCAGACGAATATAGACAACTTCCTGGAACAGGTACAACTCAATGAAATAAGCAAGGAAGACGCAGACAAACTAGAAGCCCACATAACCCAGGAAGAGATTAAAACAGCCATAACAAACATGCCAAACGGCAAAAGCCCAGGGCCAGGCGGCTTCAGTGTGCAATACTATAAGACCTATATGCGTCATGTGTTATCGCCACTAACAGAGTTATTTAATACACTACTCAAGGAAGGGGGATTCCCCGCTGACATGCTAGAGGCACATGTTACGGTTCTCCCAAAACCAGGGAAAGCCCCGAATAAACCAGAAAATTACAGGCCCATCTCGCTCCTAAATGTGGACATTAAAATATTTGCCAAAATCCTAGCCACTAGAATAAACAAAATCCTCCCTGAGTTGATCCATCCCGACCAGGTGGGATTTGTCCCTGGCAGAGAGGCCAGGGACAACACCCTCCGGACGTTCCAGCTAACACATTACGCCCAATCACATAATATGCCGATGGCCCTCATATCCACCGACGCGGAAAAGTCAACTGGCTTTTCCTTAGATCTGTCCTCCACAAAATGAAATTCAGCGATACCTTTATTCGACTAATCTTTACATTATATCAAAACCCCACTGCACGAGTCAAAGTAAATGGCATACTTTCGGAGAAATTTGTAATAAGAAACGGAACAAGGCAGGGCTGCCCCCTCTCCCCTATACTATTTGCAATTGCTATAGAGGCCCTAGCACAAAAAATCTGAGAGGACAATACAATAAAAGGTATCACCATAGCGAACAACACTTACAAACTTGCGTTGTACGCGGACGATATTCTGCTCACGTTAACTAACATTGACCGCTCCCTACCTAGGGTGTTGGAGACTTTTTAAGAATACGGGAAAATCTCAAACTTCCAATTGAATCTATCCAAATCAGAACTGTTAAACATAACATGCGATGTGGAGACTCTAGATAAAACGTTAAGGAAATGCCCGCTTAGAAGGCAAGAGTCCAAAATGAAATACCTAGGTATATATATATCCCCCGACCTACAAGAGATCTTTCAGGCCAATTACAAACACCTAGAGAACACCTTAGTAGCAGATCTGTCAAATTGGAAAAACAAAACGATATCATGGTTAGGCAGAATAAATGTTGTCAAAATGAATATACTACCTAGACTCCTATATACATTACAAACAACACCTATCCCACTACCACCACATTTCATACCAAAAATCCAAGGTATAATTGAACAGTACATCTGGGGGGGCATCAGACCCAGAATTGCGAGGAAAATGCTATATCTACCAAGGGATAGAGGGGGGCTGGGACTCCCTAACATATTAATGTACAAACAGGCCATCACCCTGAGGACATTGATAGACTGGTGTAAAAACATGCAGGGCAAATTATGGGTGCAATTAGATTGTGACATTCTGGAAACTGGAAATGTTGGGGGCATAGCTTGGTTACCAAAAAAGAACAGACCAGCTGCAGTCTCCACATACCCACTGTACACAGAGTTTTTTGCCAGCTGGGACAGATTGATGAATACCAACACAAATATCTCATCTCCACTATCACCACTGACCCCTCTGTGTCACAACGTGGAGGTACCATGGACGAGCAGGGAGCCTATTTTAGCAAGCAGAGCACACATTGGGGAAAGATCAATCTCGACAATAACTGACAAAGGGAGACTGATGGCCCTAGAGAACATAAATGACACAGAGATAGGAGAAAACTTGAACTGGTTGGCACACTCACAACTAAACCACTACTTGGCAACACACAAACAGAAGCACAACCTCCTCAGACCACTTACCCCATATGAAACCCTATGCTCACGGGAAGAACCGATTACGCATGCAATCTCTTTATTATATAAATTACTACTAATTGAAGATGCACAAACCTTACCCACATACACAAAGGCATGGGAAAAAGAGCTAAACACAAACATTGACCTACAGGACTGGCTGACGGCATTTCAAATCACTAAGAAATCCTCAATCTCGACAGGAATACAGGAGTCTAGTTACAAATTCCTATCACGATGGTACCTCATCCCCCACAGACTAAAACAAATATATAAAATGACCACAGGAAGATGCTGGAGGGAATGCGGTGGGGTGGGCACTTTAGCGCACATATGGTGGGACTGCCCAGGCCTAGATCAGTTTTGGACCGAAATACTAAACCATATCCAGACGGCGACAGGGAAACCCCTACAAAATAGCCCCACAACCTTACTGTTTCTCTCATTACCCCCTTTAGAGAGCAAAGCTCTTACTGCACTCAGACTAGTCATGTTGAATGGGGCGAAAATGTTGATCCCCAAGCACTGGAAAAGCAAAACACTCCCAACAGTGAAGGAATGGAAACAGCAGGTAGACTCCCTATTACACTTAGAGAGGTACCACCATCTACAACACAACACAGTGGACATACACGAGATCATGTTACTACAATGGGAGGACTGTCAAACAAGAGGCAGACTCAAAGACAGTTAAAACAGTACTAACTTGACATAGGGAACCTGGCGGTGGGGAATTATATAAATGATGTAAAGGTTAACACCACATGTTTTTTCTTCCTAAAAACCTAATCTGCACAACAGAATGCTGAAAGGCCAGCGATATCTAAAAACAGACAGCCAGGACTTACATGGTGCAAACTGGCAAAACTGAACATTTACATTCACTTTTATAAACACTAGATCCGATACAAACCATGGACAATATGGATCTTCTGCAGATAATGGACTTGATACCTCTATATTGTGATTTTCTTTTTGATGTATATTCTTTTTGATGTATATTGAACAATACTTTCCGTATACCATGTTTGCTTATAATTTTTTCAAATAAAGCTTTTTTGAAACTAAAAAAAAAAAAAAAAAAAAAAAGTGAAATAATTTATACATATATATGTACAGATATATAGTGCTGCGGAATCTGTTGGCGCTCTACAAATAACCGATAATAATAATAATAATAATACATACATATACACCTGAGATCTCATATCTTTGAGCCCTTATAACTTTTTTGTGCAATTTTTTTAAAAATATTTTTTATTAGATAGTGTTATTATGAGTGTACTTTGTAATGTACTTTTGATGTGTTTTGTTCAACTTTAATCAAAGCTCTGAAGTTGCGGTAAATCTTTCTAGCATAAATCGGAATTGCGCTCATGCGATCACCTTTACTTTCAATTCGTAATATGATCGATAAGCCCGATGAGCAAAAACACCCACGATAAACCCCTTATCACTAACGCGCAAATGTTTGCACTCTACTCGTAATCTGGCCCATAATAAGCAATAGCTCATTTTAGTGATGCAAGATACGAAGTATTAAAAAGTGTTAATTTGCCTACTTTTATTTTGAATGCAAATACACACCTGATGAACAAGTCTATGAAGATATTAATGTGAAATATTTTAAAAGGACATAAAACCCACATTTTTTCTTTCATGATTCAGATAGAACATACAATTTTAAAGAACTTTCAAATGTAGTTCTATTATCAGATTTTCTTTGTTTTCTTATCCTTTGTTGAAAAGTAGGCTAAAAGTAAGTTCAGGAGAGTGCACGTGTCTGCAGCACTATATGGCAGCAGTTTTGCAACGTTATACACAAGCAAGAGCACTAGATGGCAGCACTATTTCCTGTCAGGTAGAGCTCCAAACATGCGCACGCTACCTATCTAGATATCTTTTCAATAAAGAATAACATGAGAAAGAAGCAAATTTGAAAACAGAAGAAAATTGGAAACTTTTTTTTAAAATGTTATGCTCTATCTGAATTATGAAAGAAAAAATGTGTGTTTTCTATCCCTTTAAGTTTATACAAAGATTTGTTTACCATTATTATAATTATAAGAACATTGAACACATTGAAATCTAAAACAAACAAACTTTATATAAATCAAGTGTGAATGGAAAAATGAATAAATGTTATTTGAATGTAAACAACACCATTAGGGATATAAACCATCAAACTTGGCATAAATTCTGTGCTGAATAAGGTCAGCTTGTGTTTCAAAGGTAAAGTAATAAAGTGGCACAACAAAGCGGCAAGTTATATGTAAATATTAACACAATAATAAATGTTAAATTAATCTACTTAAAACAGAAAATGGAATTATACGCCTCTACACTGGGAATTTAGGTTTTATATCATATACCTTATACACAAATTATTTTATTTGTATTTATGTTTTATGAGTGCCTCACTTCTGTAATCATACTAAACACATACGGCTAGATTAGTTTTTTTTTATTACGCATATTTAAACATTGTCTATATTGGAGTGGAGCACAATAAATAGCACAGGGTACATTATGTTTTGTGTGATCACACTCAAAGAATAATGCACAAAAACTGGCACTTAATGACCAAGCACGTACCCTGCACATCCTCAGTGTTTTCAAGCGCTGTAAGCAATTGTGATCACTTCCAGACACTTTCAGGTTATTGTAGTGATGCCTTGATATTGGTACCACCTATTTGGATCTTTATGCACATTAATACCCAAATATTTGATGGTCTCTACCTCCTTAAAGGGATGAGATTTAAAGCTATGTTTATTCTGGGAGATCCAGAAAACTTCGGATTTGTTTAAGTCAAGTTTATAGCCTGAAAATGAACGAAAAAGAACAAAAATATTTAGCGCAATGGGAATATTTTTACTGATATTTTTAAGGAAGAGAAGAAGGTCATCCACATATAAAGATAAGACTATGTTCTGGTTCCCCAAATCTATTCCTTTTAGTTCTTCTCTGAGGGAAATGGCTAAAGATTCTAGCGTAAGGTTAAATAGAAGAGGAGAGAGTGGGCATCCTTGTCTTGTTCCTTTGTGTAAGGAAACCATCGAGGTTAGACTACCATTCACTAAGATAGATGATGTAGGATAGTTGTAGATAGATTTAACAAAGGTAAGATAATTACCAGAGAAACCAAATTTATTAAGAGAGGTGTATAAATGGTCCCATATTACCAAGTCAAAAGCTTTCTCAGCATCAACTGTTTTGAGGGCAAAAGTCTTGTTTTATGTGAGATTTATTTTTATGGAGTCTATTCCATAGATCTTCTAAGAGAGTCGTAACTCTACGAACATTTTTAATTGAGATCTACCTTCCATGAAGCCTGTTTGATCCTCATGTATGATTTGATTTAATCCTGCTTTAAGTCTATTTGCAATAATGGAAGCGAGTATTTTATAATCTACATTTAGTAGTGAGATAGGCCTACAAGATCCTGGGTCACGGCAGTTCTCATCTTTTTTCAGAATAAGAGTGATAACCGAGGCCGAGAAGTCATTATACATGGTTTGTTTTTTGATAAAGTAATCATTGAAGGGGGGGAGGAGCCAACTACCGAAGTAACCAGACATGTTTTTATGAAGCTCCCGGTATATTCCTGAATAAACTCACCAAAATAAGCTATTCATTTCTAATATAACGCTAAAAATCTCAAAAACACTCTCAGTCCACAGGGAGATATCATTTTGAGGATCTACAGCCACCATATGTACTTTAACAACGCCATGTGGTGATATCTACTGTCCTGAATAGAGGCCTGGGATATCATATCTTTACCCTTCTGAGAATCCTGGTGGAAAAGGCAATATCTAACTCTATATACCTAGGAGAAGAATGGGGGCTACAATTGCTTTCCTAAAAGATTTGCATACTGGGGCTATCTGACTAAGATATATAGAAACGACTCATTTTCAAACGGTGCCATCAGTATGGAGGCATTGGGAGCTTGGGAACAACAGGCCCAACAGCTTATAAATGCGCATTTCCAGAGCCTAAAGGAAAACCTTGCATCCAAACTACTCTAACACAGGAAGCCGACCGTACTGATCCTGAACAGGGTATCGAAAGCTGTATCACATCAGTACACACGGCTCAGTAGAACTCAGACATTCTTTTAAGCAGACCTGCACTAGATCCGCTGTACTGCAGGATTGGGCGACCACCAGATACCAGGTTTCTACCATCAGAAGCTGTTCCAGAGGATTTGGAGGCAAGGGGGACCTTGAGCTCAGACATCTCTCCTATGCAAACAGAGGCAACATCTGCACTCTCGAACATATGGTGCGATCCTTCTCAACTAGCCCGGCACCAAGAAATTGCTACAGAGTGTGGAGAATATTTGAAGGGGTCTAACCTTTCAGACATAGAAGAGAGAGAAGACAAAGTTTGGGCACAGAAAAGGGGCTTCAAACGCCATAGGTCCCTATACACAACGATGATTTTCTTTCAATATGGTCCTGACAAGCTGGCCTCGGATGGCCCTTTACTCTTCAAGATTAACAATCTAATGCTGGAGCTGGTAAAAAGACAGAACCGCTATGGTGTTGGCTAGTAATACAATATATTTTTAAGATGTCGGTAGAAGTATATGGTTGTATAAAATGGATTATATCCTTGTTTAATCATGTTCTGTATGTGTTATTGGGTAGAATACTCCTATACAAAAGATTTACTTTTCTAGTTGGTTAACGTTTCTGTTTATTCAAATGCTGGAGATCTTACAAGTAGGGTACAAGCTATTAATATATTCTTTCTCAGCCATAACCCCATAGTTTGAACCTGGCAGTCCAAATGTAATCTACACAAGCATTACACATATAATTATGCTTGTTTAAAGTGGTTAAGTAATCATTGAAACGTCTGATTAATGTATCTGCGATGTCTACTTTCAAAATTTTATAGAGTTCAGAGGGGAAGCCTGGGGCTTTGTTTATTTTGGCATAATCAATTGCATTCAGAACTTCCTTGTTGGTAATAGGAGCATTTAAGGTGTCCATAAAGCTATTGTGTATCTTAGGAGAATTGACTTTATTCCCAAATTTGTTTTTATTTTCTATATTAACATTTTTTTCCGCATAGATATTTTGGTAATCTTTTAAAAAAATGTTCTTGATATTTGTTAAATCTGTGAATCTTTCCTACCTATCTATAATATCTTCTATTGTATTGATTTTCTTCCTGGCTATGTCAAGCCTAGACAAAAATTGGGCGGATTTACCAAAATGGTCTTTAAATTTTGCGTTTATTTTAAGGTCTTCCCAGGCAGTTTTTTGTTTTGTAAAAAGATCTCTCTCCTGTTTTGCTGCTTGTTATCTATCCCACCATATTTTGCTAGGATTATTTATATATGTTCTGTACATATTACTAACCTGATTTTGCCAACTGAATCACGGCAGTTCTCATCTTTTTTCAGAATAAGAGTGATAACCGAGGCCGAGAAGTCATTAGACATGGTTTGTTTTTTGATAAAGTAATCATTGAAGGAGGGGAGGAGCCAACTAACGAAGTAACCAGACATGTTTTTATGAAGCTCCTGGTATATTCCTGAATAAACTCACCAAAATAAGCTATTCATTTCTAATATAATGCTAACAATCTCAAAAACACTCTCAGTCCACTGAGAGGAACAGGGAGATATCATTTTGAGGATCTACAGCCACCATATGCACTTTAACAACGCCATGTGGTGATATCTACTGTCCTTAATAGAGGCCTGGGATATCATATCTTTACCTTTCTGAGAATCCTGGTGGAAAAGGCAATATCTAACTCTATATAACTAGGAGAAGAACGGGGGCTACAATTGCTTTCCTAAAAGATTTGCATACTGGGGCTATCTGACTAAGATATATAGAAACGACTCATTCTCAAACGGCGCCATCAGTATGGAGGCATTGGGAGCTTGGGAACAACAGACCCAACAGCTTATAAATGCGCATTTCCAGAGCCTAAAGGAAAACCTTGCATCCAAACTACTCTCCTTAATGCCTCCACTAACACAGGAAGCCGACCGTACTGATCCTGAACGGGGTATCGAAAGCTGTATCACATCTGTACACACGGCTCAGTAGAACTCAGACATTCTTTTAAGCAGACCTGCACTAGATCCGCTGTACTGCAGGATTGGGCGACCACCAGATACCAGGTTTCTACTATCAGAAGCTGTTCCAGAGGATTTGGAGGCAAGGGGGACCTTGAGCTCAGACATCTCTCCTATGCAAACAGAGGCAACATCTGCACTCTCGAACATATGGTGCGATCCTTCTGCACTAGCTTTTTATTTTCTATATTAACATTTTTTTCTGCATAGATATTTTGGTAATCTTTTAAAAAAATGTTCTTGATATTTGTTAAATCTGTGAATCTTTCCTACCTATCTATAATATCTTCTATTGTATTGATTTTCTTCCTGGCTTTGTCAAGCCTAGACAAAAATTGGGCGGATTTACCAAAATGGTCTTTAAATTTCTCGTTTATATTAAGCTCTTCCCAGGCAGTTTTTTGTTTTGTAAAAAGATCTCTCTCCTGTTTTGCTGCTTGTTATCTATCCCACCATATTTTGCTAGGATTATTTATATATATTCTGTACATATTACTAACCTGATTTGCCAACTGAATTTTGCGGGCTTTAAACTTTTTTTTTTTTGTTTAATCATGTAAGTCTTAATCTCCCCTCTAAAATATGTTTTCGTGAAATTATTTTGATTTAGTCTCAAACACATCACCCTATCCTTATAATACTATTTATTTACACTAGGGCAGAAAAAACGAATCAATAAAATCGATAATTGATTAGCTGGTAAGCATGACATCATCAGTGACAATGGCAGCGCATACACTCAAGAGCAGAGGGACAGTGACACCAGACTCACACACACGCCTGTGTAAACCCACTTGGGTGTCATTGTGGGTCACTCGCCTCCAATCGCCGGCAATCACACGGGAAGACTTCTTGCTCATTATTTGGTACCACAACATGCAAGCAGAAGTGACCAGTCAGAGACTGTGACATGCAGCGGTGACCTTTTACCCAGGAAGCTTTCCGATAACTTTTGCAGCTTTGTCTTTAGGAGCTGTTCCAAGCTGCTGCTTCAGGGATTAAGAACTGTTCTGCGCTGGAGGAGCCCAGTTAGGCTTGTGATACTGTCCTGATTGTGCTGCCAGCTTCCCAGTGGCTGTCAGCGCCGTATATAATGTTTCACATTAAAATTAAACATTCCCTTTTTTTCCTTTATTGTGTTAGCACCATGTAAGGAGTTAGGAATGTGTTTAAATATTTGCTAAGGACCTGATAACATCTGTAGGATCAAATTCCAGAACTATAGGGAGATAGATGGATGTATAGATAGATAGATAGATAGATAGATAGATAGATAGATAGATAGATAGATAGATAGATAGATGATAGATACATAGTAACATAGTAACATAGTAGATAAGGTTGAAAAAAAGACTGAAGTCCATCGAGTTCAACCTATACAAATCTAAAATACTTACAAAAAGCTCCAGTTAAGCTTAAATAACCCCATTAAAATGTGACCCATTTAATACTAGCAATCATATCCATGAATTTTGTTTGTATACAGAAACTTATCCAGACTATTTTTAAATGTATCTATGGTATTGGCATTCACTACCTCCTTTGGTAATGAGTTCCACAATTTTATTGCTCTCACAGTGAAAAAACGTTTCCGTTGCAGGAGATTAAATATCCTTTCCTCCAACCTTAAATTATGACCTCTTGTCAGAAACAATTTTCTTGGAATAAACAGAGCTTCTGCCATCTCTGTATATGGGCCTTGAATATATTTATATAAAGTAATCATGTCACCTCTCAAGCGCCTCTTTTCTAAAGAAAACAGACCCAGTTTGGCTAGCCTCTCCTCATAGGTTAATTTCTCCAATCCCCTTATTAGCTTTGTGGCCCTTCTCTGAACTTTTTCTAGTTCTGCAATATCTTTTTTAGCATCTGGTCCCCAGAACTGCACTCCAAACTCAAGGTGAGGTCTTACCAGGGCTTTATATAATGACAGAATTATGCTTTCCTCCCTTGAATCAATGCCTCTTTTAATACATGCTAGTATCTTATTAGCCTTTGAAGCCGCTGCCCTGCATTGTGCACCCATTTTTAGCTTGTTATCTATTACTACTCCCAAATCCCTTTCCTCCTGTGTTTGGCTAAGTCTTGTCCCATTTAAAAAATACGCAGCCTGCTTATTTTTACTTCCAAAATGTAGAACCTTGCATTTTTCCGTATTAAATCTCATTTTCCATTCACTTGCCCATAGTTCTAATTTTAGCAAATCCCTTTGTAAAGACAGTTCGTCCTGCTCTGACCTTATGACCTTACTTAACTTAGTATCATCTGCAAAAATAGAGATGTCGCTATTTAATCCTTGCTCCAAGTCATTTATAAAAATATTAAAAAGAACAGGGCCCAGTACTGATCCCTGGGGGACGCCACTGATTACCTTTGTCCAATCTGAGTATGATCCATTTACTACTACTCGTTGCTCCCTATCTTTTATCCAGTTATTTATCCATGAGCTAACATTTTCAGCTATTCCCAGTCCCTTAATTTTGTGCATTAATCTCTCATGTGGCACTGTATCAAATGCCTTTGCAAAATCTAAGTATATCACATCCACTGATTCCCCTTTATCTATATTTTTACTTACTTCCTAGTAGAATCTAATTAGATTAGTTTGACATGATCTATTTCTCCTAAAGCCATGCTGATTAGAACTCATAATCTTGTTTACACGAATATGCTCATCAATATAATCCCTTATAATCCCTTCAAATATCTTCCCCACTATTGATGTCAGACTAACTGGTCTATAGCTTCCTGGATCATCCCTGCTTCCCTTTTTGAAGAGTGGCACCACATCAGCTTTACGCCAATCCTGGGGTACCATGCCTGAGGATAATGAGTAAAGGTTTGTCTATAACAGTGCTAAGTTCCCTTAACACCCTTGGGTGTATTCCATCTGGGCCTGGAGTTTTATTTACCTTAATAATTTCCAGTTTTTTCCTGATATCCTCTAAACAAAACCCAGTTAGTGGTATGGACTGGCATGTTCTATTATGTTCAAAAGTATCATTCAATGGTTCCTCTCTTGTGTATACTGAAGAAAAAAACTGGTTTAGTACCTCAGCCTTCTCCCTGTCATTATTTATCATGCTACCCTCCACGCATTTTAATGTACCTATATTATCCTTCTTAGATTTTTTGCTATTTATGTACTTAAAGAACCTTTTAGGGTTAGACTTAGAATCCTTAGCAATTAATTTTTCATTTTCAATTTTGGCTAATTTGATTGCTTTTTTGCATGCTTTGTTACATTCCTTATAAATATTGTATGCTGAGTCTGTACTATTTTCTTTTAATAATTTAAATGCCCTACGTTTTTTCCTAATTTCTCTTAACACATTTTTATTTAGCCATAACGGCTTTGTTTTTTTATTTTTACTTTTATAACCATATGGTATGTGTTGATATGTATATTTATTTAACACATTTTTAAATATTATCCATTTATTCTCTGTATTTTTATTAGAAAATACATTGTCCCAATTTATATTATTTAATGATTTCCTTAAATCATTGAATTTTGCTTTCTTGAAATTAAAAGTCTTAGTTAAGCCTTTAAAACACTGCATTTGAAAATAGATTTCAAATGTGACCATGTTATGATCACTGTTACCCAAATGTTCTTTAACTTCTATGTTTGATATTATATCTGTATTGTTTGATAGCACTAAATCCAATATAGCTTTACTCCTAGTTGGCTCCTCTATTAATTGTGACAAGAAGTTATCCCTGAGAACATTTAAAAATCTATCCCCCTTAGCTGAATTACTAGTTTCATTGACCCAGTTTATATCAGGGTAGTTAAAATCTCCCATAATTACAGCACTGTTATTAGCAGCCTTACCTATTTGGATAAGTAGTTGAGTTTCCTCCGGGTCACTAATGTTGGGAGGCTTGTAGCATGTTCCTAGTAATATTTTTTTAGGATTTTTCCCCCCACTCTTTATTTCAACCCACAGGGTCTCTACATTGCCACTTGTATCATAAATATCTTCCCTTATTGTAGGTTTAAGGTTAGGTTTAATATACATGCAGATTCCTCCACCCCTTTTATTATTCCTGTCCCTCCTAAATAATGTATACCCCTCTAAGTTAACTGCCCAGTCATGTGAATCATCCCACTAAGTTTCAGTTATACTGATAACATCGTTGTCCTCTTCTGCAACTAAGAGCGTCAACTCCCCCATTTTACCTGTCATGCTTCTTGCATTTGTTGTCATATATTTAATTTTCATGTGCTTTCTGCTGCTACTCGGTGTGCTTTCCTCTATATTTTCTAATGTGACATTTCTTAAGTCATCCCTTCCTTGAGATATTAAGGGATTGTCATATTTATATATGAGGAACATAGATAGATACATAGATAGAGTCTGTCTCTTAATTATTAACCCCTTTAATTACCTGTAAAATAAATATAAATCCTAAAATAGCTACAATGTAATTATTAGTTATATTGTAGCTATCTTAGGGTTTATTTTACAGGTAAGTATTTATTTTTAAATAGGAATAATTTATTTAAGTATAGTGTAGTGTTAGGTGTAATTGTAACTTAGGTTAGTTTTTATTTTACAGGTTAATTTCTCTTTATTTTAACTAGGTAGCTATTAAATAGTTAATAACTATTTAATAGCTATTGTACCTAGTTAATATAAATTGAAAGTTACCTGTAAAATAAAAATAAATCCTAAGATAGCTACAATATAATTATAATTTATATTGTAGCTATGTTAGGGTTTATTTTAAAGGTAAATATTTAGTTTTAAATAGGATTAACTTAGTTAATAATATAAATATTATTTATATTTATTTAATTAATATTTAAGTTAGGGGGGTGTTAGGGTTAGTGTTAGACTTAGGTTTAGGGGTTAATAATTTTATTACAGTGGCGGCGGTGTAGGGGGGGCAGGATAGGGGTTAATACATTTATTATAGGTGGCGACGGTGTAGGGGGGCAGGATAGGGGTTAATAAGTTTAATATAGGTTGCGGCGAGGTCCGGGATCGGCAGGATAGGGGTTAATAACTTTATTATAGAGGGCGGCGGTATAGGGGGGGCAGGATAGGGGTTAATAGGTATTATGTAGGTGGCGGCGGGGTCTGGGAGCGGCGGTTTAGGGGTTAATACATATATTATAGTTGCGGCGGGGTCAGGGAGTGGCGGTTTAGGGGTTAATACATATATTATAGTTGCGGTGGGGTCAGGGAGCGGCGGTTTAGGGGTTAACATATTTATTAGAGTGGCGGTGGGCTCCGGGAGCGGCGGTTTAGGGGGTAATAAATGTATTTAGTTGCGGCGGTGTAGGGGGGGCAGATTAGGGGTGTTTAGACTCGGGGTACATGTTAGGGTGTTAGGTGTAGACAGCTCCCATAGGAATCAATGGGATGTCGGGCAGCAGCGAACATGAACTTTCGCTATGGTCAGACTCCCATTGATTCCTATGGGATCCGCCGCCTCCAGGGCGGTGGATTGAAAACCAGGTAATCTGGGCCGGAAAAGTGCCGAGCGTACCTGCTAGTTTTTTTATAACTAGCAAAAGTAGTCAGATTGTGCCGCACTTGTGTGCGGAACATCTGGAGTGACGTAAGAATCGATCTGTGTCGGACTGAGACTGGCGGATCGAAGCTTACGTCACAAAATTCTACTTTTGCTGGTATCTAGGGCTTGATAACTAAGGAGAATCAGCCTCGCCACAAATACGCTGCGGAATTCCAGCGTATTTGAGGTTGACGGCTTGATAACTACCCCCCTTAGACTCTAATGCAGCCCCTACACCTGCTTTTGCACAACCAATTGCACAAGAGCAGGGCTTGTCAGTCATTACAGCTGACATATGCTGTGGGTTCAAGGAATATTATCTGTATTATCATCAATCCACAGATGAAGTAAATAATATACAATTCTATAAAACAATATATATATATATATATATATATATATATATATATATATATATATATATAGTGGCATAAAAAATCTTTCCAAAGTGCCTTACCTGCTCTTTTGAGAAGGTTATGACATTATAAAGAACCAATTGTTTAAGGGATATGAAACCCAATTTTTTTTTCCCATGATTCAGATTGAGCATACAATTTTAAACAACTTTCCAATATACCTCTATTTTCTAATTGTTTTTGTATTCTTTGTTGAAAAGCATACCTAGGTAGGCTCAGGAGCTGGGAGATAGCTGCTGATTGGTGGCTGCACATAAATGCCTCTTTTCATTGACTTGCCAATGTGGGCAGCTAGCTACCATTAGTGCATTGCTGCTCATTCAATAAAGAATATCAAGAGAATTAAGCTAAATTGATAATAAAAGTAAACTGGAAATTTCTTAAACATTGTATAGGGACAGTCTACTCCAGAATTTTTATTATTTAAGAAGAAAGATAATCCCTGTATTACCCATACCCCAGTTTTGCATAACCAACACGGTTATATTAATATACGCTTTACCTTTGTGATTACCTTGTATCTAAGCCTCTGCAAACTGCCCTCTTATTTAAGTTCTTTGGTCAAACTTGCATTTTAGCCAATCAATGCGGACTCATAAATAACTACACAGAAGTGAGCACAATGTTATATATATGACACACATGAATTAATGCTGTCTAGCTGTGAAAAACTGTCAAAATGCACTAATATAAGAGGTGGCCTTCAAGGGCTTAGACATTAGTATATAAGCCTACCTAGTTTTAGCTTTCAACTAAGACTACCAAGAGAACAAACCAAATTTGAAGATGAAAGTAAATTGAAAGTTGTTTAAAATTGCATGCCCTATCTAAATCATGAAAGTTTCTTTTTGACTAGACTGTCCATCCAACTACTGCCCTATTTCCCTCCTCCCTCTTGCATCAAAGCTTCTCAAAAAACTATCTTATGCACGCCTATCCCATTTCCTTACAACAAACTCCCTCCTTGACCCATTGCAATCTGGATTTCGTCCCCATCACTCCACAGAAAGAGCAATTGTTAAGGTTACCAACGACCTACTTACAGCAAAATCAAAACCATAAGTCACTGCTACAACTGAGCAAGGGGGTTCAATTTTGACAATGGGGGCTGCCAGTAATCCACGCTCCTCTTTGTCATTTAAAATGTATTGCATATTAAATTTTGGAAGCTTAACACATTGAAATGTAATCTATAAATGGATTGAAATTCCCTAGAAAGAAAGTCAATCATGATCCATTGTACTTATTTATCAGTTATTTCTTAAAGGGATAGAAACTATCAAAATTAAAATGTGAAAGGGTGCATTTGAATTCTAAAAATGTATTTTATTTTATTTTTGCAATAGACTTCCACTAGCAAAAATACTTCTAGTAAAAGGTGTTACTATTTTTCAGCGGCATATGCACATATGCTGTGAGGACCTGTGCACTATAATTCAAACACCAGACCTTCTCAGGTGTTCAGCAGTGGCTTATATACACACAACCACCAGCTAGGATTGCCACCTCAGCCATGTTTTCCTGGACACTTATGCTGCCGGGTGTACAGAGGGAAACATGCATTATGCTGCTGGACAGCACAAAAATTGTGACCCTGGAAAGCACTATTCATGTTCCACCCTGCAGCATCTGTAACTCATAAGTGTCCTGGAAAAAAACCCTACCATCCACTCTATAAGCAAGCATAGTGTTTGAATTAGGGTGCTCTTGTTACAAGTAGTACATTTGCAATTGACTTTCACTAGAAGTATTTTTTCTAGGGGAAGTATATTGCAAAAATGCATTTATTTAAAATTGAAGTGCGCATTTAAATTTTGACCTTTCTATCCCTTTACAGACAAGTGTTTCTCAGTTAATTCCTCAAGAAGCACTAACATGCCAGGTTTTAAAGTTTCAATGACTCTGCAGAATTAATTTAAGTCAGGGAGCATATACCCTGTCCTTAAAGGGACATGAAACCCCTTTTTTTCTTTCATGATTCAGACAGAGATTACCATTTTAACCAACTTTCCATATAACTTCTTCTAATTTGCTTGATATAATTAGGATGCCAAAAACGTCCTAGGGAGGTGCGCTCATTCAAGAGAGGAGGTGAATCAAATTGAAGCAGGCCGCACTCTTGTCGAAAAAGATGATGATCAGGCAAGTCCTATTGAGGGAACATAGAGAGGCGCCACATAGGGTGATATTGACTTAGATCGCCAAAAATGCAAAGATGTGTTACAAAAACCCTTCAGGGTGGCTACTCACAAGACGTGGCGGCACAACCGGAGTGCCTAGCTGGACAGTACGGGACCAACAGAGTCGCCCGTAGGACTCAACAGGAAGCTGGAACGTCGTACACCAGGTCACGTAGCGGGGCAAGCCAATCACAAAGGCAGTGTAACAAGCCAGTCACCAATGGTAGGAGGGATGGCAGGAAGTGGTCAGGACGTCACAATGGAACTGGGAGATCAAAAATACATAAACCGATCCTCCAATCGAATAAAAAAGAGATCAGAGCAAGTAGAAAAAACAAGTGTGTAAACTTTATTGTATACAACACTAACACAGCAACGCGTTTCTCAGCAACACATATGCCGTTTTATCAGGCTGTATGAGAATCAACAACTACTTGCTCGATAAATAGAAAATGCTAGCCAATCGTAAGCCGATGCTGAACCACACTTCCCAATGTCAGAGTGTGAGATACACCTCTAATGGTAAAGACTATAACAGTCATGTGTGGTTAAACTATGGTCATACGATAGGAAACGTTAGGCACATAAATCAAACACTCTAAAATACAAGTAAATAAAACAACCTCTAAAATATATGAAAATCGATAAAGATGGGTGTACATATTACTTATGATTAAAAACATAATTAAATTGTGTATAGTAAGATAAAAAATTATCAATATCATTCAATGTATATACAAATTAGCATAAGCGAATAGAGGATAACCATATTTATCTATATTAAGTCCGTACATTTAGCTTCCACTCATCTATATTTGGACTACATGTTCTAGTATGCCTATGGTCCAGTAGGATTTGCCTTTTGTCTTATGGTTATCCTCTATTCCCTTATGATTATATAGACACACAAATAATCTTCAGTTTACAGAGGGTTACACTTGCAATATTAATTTGCCAAATGTACATGATGTGTTCTCCGATTTTTTATTTGTATATACATTGAATGATATTGATCATTTTTTATCTTACTATACACAACTTAATTATGTTTTTAATCATAAGTAATATGTACACCCATCTTTATCGATTTTGATATATTTTAGAGGTAGTTTTATTTACTTGTTTTTTAGAGTGTTTGATTTATCTGCCTAACACTTCCTTTCGTATGACCATAGTTTAACCACACTTGACTGTTATAGTCTTTACCTTTAGAGGTGTATCTCACACTCTGACGTTGGGAGGTGTGGTTCAGCATTGGCTTAAGATTGGCTAGCATTTTCTATTTATCGAGCAAGTAGTTGTTGATTCTCATACAGCCTGATGAAACGGCATATGTGTTGCTGAGAAACGCGTTGATGTGTTAGTGTTGTATACAATAAAGTTTACACACTTGTTTTTTCTACTTTCTCTGGTCTTTTTTTTTATTCGATTGGAGGATCGGTATATGTATTTTTGATCTCCCAGTTCCATTGTGACGTCCTGACCACTGCCTGCCATCCCTCCTACCATTGGTGACTGGCTTGTTACACTGCCTTTGTGATTGGCTTGCCCCACTACCTGACCTGGCGTATGACGCTCCAGCTTCCTGTTGAGTCCTACGGCGACTCTGTTGGTCCCATACTGTCCAGCTAGGCACTCCGGTTGTGCCACCACATCTTGTGAGTAGCCACCCTGAAGGGTTTTTGTAACACATCTTTGCATTTTTGGCGATCTAAGTCAATATCACCCTATGTGGCGCCTCTCTATGTTCCCTCAATAGGACTTGCCTTCTAATTTGCTTCATTCTCCTGGTATACTTTGTGGAAGAAGAATCAATAAAGTACTTGGAGTTAGCTGAAAGCCAATGACAAGAGGCATATATATGCAGTGACCAATCAGCATCTCCTGAATCTACCTAGGTATCCATTTCAACAAAGGATATCAAGACAACAAAACAAATTAGATAATATAAGTAATTTGGAAAATTGTTTAAAATCACAAGATTTATAAGAATCCTAAAAAATTGGGCTTTGTGACCCTTTAAAGGACCTCTAAACCCAGTAATTGCACAAATAAATGCATAATAAAAAGACAATGCAAAATCAATTTTTTTTTTCCAGACAAATTTCAAAGTTAGTGAAAATTTCCTTCCACTGCATCACATGACAGCTAATCACATAAAGCATATATGTATATACAGTGAAATCTTACACATGCTCAGTAGAAGCTGATGCCTCAAAGTGTGCATATAAAAAGATTGTACACGTTTAGCTAATGGAAGTGAATTTAAAAGTTGTGACCTTTTGAGTCGTCAATTACCGGCCTACCTTTAAATGACGATCTAATCCAAACACAACTTATTAACCCTTGTAAATAAAGACACCAGACAACATTCTTGGTATAAAAAACTGGCCGCAGCTCCTTTATTGAATATATAAATAAAACCTTTTATATATTTAAATAACCATTTTAAATAAGTGCAAATAACATATTGCAATAATAACAACATCTGTAAACATATGATCAAGCAGTGCTAGTTCAAATATTTCAGCAGTATGGCTGTTAAATCCCTGGACGCAACCTTACTAAGGATTGAGTCCATTACCCCTCTTTAAAAACCTGACTCTAAGAGACCCCCTTATCCCTTGAGATGTTTTCCACAAGCATTCCACCCCGTGGGAATACAAAAGTAGTTAACACCTTCCAATTGGCCATAACCCGCTGTTTTGCAGTGAACTAGCACCCTCGCCATCCAACTGCGACGAAACATAAAAGAAACAAACAAAAAGAAAAGGGGGGGTGGGAGGGAGATGATTCTCCTAAGATTTTTATAACGGTCTGGCACTTTTTCCCACTCCGACCACTTAAGTAGCGCCTTCCTTGCTCCACCCCTTCCTTCTCTCCACCCACCATAGGCCTATTCCTCCGAAGGTCAAAGACCCCTGCCGTCTACCCTACGCTCGCCTCTAGGGGCCCCATTGACCTTTTGAGTCATCAATTATCGGCCTACCTTTAAATGACCATCTAATCCAAACACAACTTATTAACCCTTGTAAATAAAGACACCAGACAAGATTCTTGGTATAAAAAACTGGCCGCAGCTCCTTTAATAAATATATAAATAAAACCTTTTAAATATTTAAATAACCATTTTAAATAAGTGCAAATAACATATTGCAATAACAACAACATCTGTAAACATATGATCAAGCGGTGCTAGTTCAAATATTTCACCAGTATGGCAATCAAATCCCTGGACACAACCTTATTAAGGATTGAGTCTGTTACCCCTCTTTAAAAACCAGACTCTAAGAGACCCCCTTGACCCTTGAGATGTTTTCCACAAGCATTCCACCCTGTGGGAATACAAAAGTAGTTAACACTTTCCAATTGGCCATAACCCGCTGTCTTGCAGTGAACTAGCACCCCCGCCATCCAGCTGCGACAAAACATAAAAGAAACAAAAAAAAGGGGGGTGGGAGGGAGATGATTCTCCTAAAATTTTTATAACAGTCTTTTTCCAGCTCCGACCCCTTAAGTAGCGCCTTCCTTGCTCCACCCCTTCCTTCTCTCCACCCACCAAAGGCCTATTTCTCCGAAGGTCAAAGGCCCCTGCCATATACCCTACGCTCGACTCTAGGGCCCCATTGACCTTTTGAGTCGTCAATTACCGGCCTACCTTTAAATGACCATCTAATCCAAACACAACTTCCTAACCCTTGTAAATAAAGACACCAGACAACATTCTTGGTATAAAAAACTGGCTGCAGCTCCTTTATTAAATATATAAATAAAACTTTTTAAAAATTTAAATAACCATTTTAAATAAGTGCAAATAACATTTTGCAATAACAACAACATCCTGTAAACAAACACCCTTCCTAACCCTTGTAAATAAAGACACCAGACAAGATTCGACCCTCTGCGAAGCCGCCCTCCGGGCCCAATAAGTAAATGAGTGGCCAAAAATCCACATCCTTTTAAAACCTACAATACAAAGAACAGGAGAAACATAACAACACTTTAAACCTTCATATCGGGACGAACATACAATTGATAACAACGAGACCCCCACCTACCAATGTTCTTAACCACACTCTCATGTAAACCCAAAGACGACGCCTCTGTAGTAGCCCCAATCCGAAAGGAATGGGACCCAAAATCCAAAGGGGACAAACCTAAGTGCCCCAATGCTTTTGATAAAATAGCCGGAAATTGAAAATGAGTCAAAGAGCTGCCATCCAAATGCATCAACAAAGAACCTTCAAGCAAAGGACGACAGCGCAAATAGTCCCCCAAACAAACCCAAGGACAAACTTCCAACCCACTAGGAAACAAAACAACCAATCTACCCTTTCCCACCTGATCAGTCTTACTACTTCACAGGAAAAGCTCAACTCGCGACGCTGACAGCACAACGTCAGATAAACCCAAACCACCCGAGGACCACTTACTCCTACTAACCGGTTCTGAGATACAGAATGCCCCGAAAAACGCCAAATCAAACGCCAAACGAAAAAGGCAGACCTCGTCAACAGAGGAACAAATATTCGGCAAAACCACGCAAATACGTAACAACAGCGCAAAAGTAATAGGTGTCCTATGATCAAAACTCCTCCCACCTTTTTTCATACCCTTCAAAACCTGACGAACACAAAAGTCTTTTGTAACATCCAGCAGGCCCCACAACTTAAAACGGAAAGCCAAAGCAGCTAACCTCCTGTCCATCCCAGAAGGAGAAACACTGCAACAACTCTAAGACCACATCCATTCCAACAAACAGTCAAGGACCTCAGGAGAACCCTCCCGAATCCCACGCTCCGACAACAGGACCACCCAATCACGCCAAACTCTATCATAAGATGCCCAAGTACCTGGAGCCAAAGAATCCATCACCTCTCCAGTCAGTCCTCCGTTCCAAGCTTCCACAGATGAGTAGGGAACTGGCACCCAACAGGATCCGCACCTGGAGATAGTTGTCGGAACATGCGCCACTGAAAATGAGAGAGGGAATCAGCTATAGATTATCTACACCAGGAATATGTTTAGCTCGAACAAAGCCATTCATCCTCAAACATTTCAACACCAATAAGCACAACAACTGCAACACCGGACACGAGGAAGAAGACAAGGTATTCAGCGCAGAAAAAAAAAACATGTTATCTGTAAAGAAAACCACAGACCTGCTAACCAAGGATTCCTCCCACACAAATACAGGGAGTGCAGAATTATTAGGCAAGTTGTATTTTTGAGGATTAATTTTATTATTGAACAACAACCATGTTCTCAATGAACCCAAAAACCTCATTAATATCAAAGCTGAATAGTTTTGGAAGTAGTTTTTAGTTTGTTTTTAGTTATAGCTATTTTAGGGGGATATCTGTGTGTGCAGGTGACTATTACTGTGCATAATTATTAGGCAACTTAAAGGGACAGTCTAGGCCAAAATAAACTTTCATGATTCAGATAGAGCATGTCATTTTAAACAATTTTCCAATTTACTTTTATCACCAATTTTGCTTTGTTCTCTTGGTATTCTTAGTTGAAAGCTTAACCTAGGAGGTTCATATGCTAATTTCTTAGACCTTGAAGCCCACCTCTTTCAGCTTGCATTTTAACAGTTTTTCACCACTAGAGGGTGTTAGTTCACGTATTTCATATAGATAACACTGTGCTCGTGCACGAGAAGTTATCTGGGAGCAGGCACTGATTGGCTAGACTGCAAGTCTGTCAAAAGAACTGAAAAAAGGGGCAGTTTGCAGAGGCTTAGATACAAGATAATCACAGAGGTTAAAAGTATATTATTATAACTGTGTTAGTTATGCAAAACTGGGGAATGGGTAATAAAGGGATTATCTATCTTTTAAAACAATAACAATTCTGGTGTAGACTGTCCCTTTAACAAAAACAAATATATACCCATTTCAATTATTTATTTTTACCAGTGAAACCAATATAACATCTCAACATTCACAAATATACATTTCTGACATTCAAAAACAAAACAAAAACAAATCAGTGACCAATATAGCCACCTTTCTTTGCAAGGACACTCAAAAGCCTGCCATCCATGGATTCTGTCAGTGTTTTGATCTGTTCACCATCAACATTGCGTGCAGCAGCAACCACAGCCTCCCAGACACTGTTCAGAGAGGTGTACTGTTTTCCCTCCTTGTAAATCTCACATTTGATGATGGACCACAGGTTCTCAATGGGGTTCAGATCAGGTGAACAAGGAGGCCATGTCATTAGATTTTCTTCTTTTATACCCTTTCTTGCCAGCCACGCTGTGGAGTACTTGGACGCGTGTGATGGAGCATTGTCCTGCATGAAAATCATGTTTTTCTTGAAGGATGCAGACTTCTTCCTGTACCACTGCTTGAAGAAGGTGTCTTCCAGAAACTGGCAGTAGGACTGGGAGTTGAGCTTGACTCCATCCTCAACCCGAAAAGGCCCCACAAGCTCATCTTTGATGATACCAGCCCAAACCAGTACTCCACCTCCACCTTGCTGGTGTCTGAGTCGGACTGGAGCTCTCTGCCCTTTACCAATCCAGCCACGGGCCCATCCATCTGGCCCATCAAGACTCACTCTCATTTCATCAGTCCATAAAACCTTAGAAAAATCAGTCTTGAGATATTTCTTGGCCCAGTCTTGACGTTTCAGCTTGTGTGTCTTGTTCAGTGGTGGTCGTCTTTCAGCCTTTCTTATCTTGGCCATGTCTCTGAGTATTGCACACCTTGTGCTTTTGGGCACTCCAGTGATGTTGCAGCTCTGAAATATGGCCAAACTGGTGGCAAGTGGCATCTTGGCAGCTGCACGCTTGACTTTTCTCAGTTCATGGGCAGTTATTTTGCGCCTTGGTTTTTCCACACGCTTCTTGCGACCCTGTTGACTATTTTGAATGAAACGCTTGATTGTTCGATGATCACGCTTCAGAAGCTTTGCAATTTTAAGAGTGCTGCATCCCTCTGCAAGATATCTCACTATTTTTGACCTTTCTGAGCCTGTCAAGTCCTTCTTTTGACCCATTTTGCCAAAGGAAAGGAAGTTGCCTAATAATTATGCACACCTGATATAGGGTGTTGATGTCATTAGACCACACCCCTTCTCATTACAGAGATGCACATCACCTAATATGCTTAATTGGTAGTAGGCTTTCGAGCCTATACAGCTTGGAGTAAGACAACATGCATAAAGAGGATGATGTGGTCAAAATACTCATTTGTCTAATAATTCTGCACTCCCTGTAGTGACACCACAATTGGAAACAATTCCAGAAAAACTAGATTGCGTACCAGCTCACCATCAAACCACGAATCCGGCCAAGCAGCCACACACCAGTGACAATGCTGCCTTCTCGCCACATCCTTTCTTCCTAGCGTACTTGATGAGCCATGGCTCCATCGCCCTTACCCTCACCGGGGTTACCCCCTTTGTCAACCGACTCAAGACTCCCACCGGACTTTCCTTTTCGGAAACATTTGAAAAAGGGGTAGGAACCCCCACATCCCGAGTATTCGTGCCGGAATTTACAGGTCGCTCCCCACTTACAAAACTTCTTGTTTAAGGTAAAACAGTAGCCCTTTTTTTCATGAACTGGCGACCTTCCCCCCGAAGATTGACTGCCGGCTCCAGCTTGAAAGGGCTGGGCAGCCCTCAGCGGAGTCATGATCTTCAACCACAACCCCATATCCCGATCGTCCCAATGCATAGTGGGCTTAACTGATAATCGCTGCCTAAACTGCTCATCATATGCCCACTAGGCCATACCCCCATACATTCTCCAAGCAGACGCAATTTCATCAAGGTAGCAGAACAGTGCCACGCCCTTCTCGGGAAACATCCCCGACAGGACACTGGCATTAATCAAGAAAGCCTGGAACCAGTTAGTAAATGTTTTCGGTAACTTCTGATAATGTTTTTTACACTTCTCCTTTTTTACCAAATCTTTTTTAGAATCCTCAGGGATTTCAAAAGACTGGTCCAGAGGCAGAAGGGAGAAAAGTTCAATAAATTCCCTCTTAAAGATCTTGTCCCTAAGCTCAGTCATCAAGTGCATACCTAAAGGCCCAAATGAACAGAGGCAGGACCGTGACATTGCTGTGTCCGCCACCTTAAGCTCCGCTAGGCACTTTTTCGCCTGCCCCACCAACCGCGACCACCAAACTAGATACCTGACTACTGCCAGACCCACCCGCCAAGGGCCCACTCGCTGGAGCACTCACTGTAGTCTCCTTCACCAGCGAGGAGGCCGAGGGAGATCCCTCCGGGGGACCCACATCTTCGCCACCGACGGCAACACTGACCCACCCTGGTCCTCCAGCTGCTCCAGCAATTCCCGCAACCCTGCCAACAATGACCCAGACACAGACTCACCGCTAGACACACCCCCACACCCCAATACAGACGTCCCACCCACAGCCATCTCACCTGAACTGGACCCCGCTGACGGTCGAACACCTCCGACAACGCTTTCACACAGCATTCTCGACTGAAGCCCGCTCCTGCGCTGCTCCGTAACTACGCTTTCCGCAACCGACATCCCGGCAACCACACCCGTACCTCCGACTCCACTTGGGGCGGCTGCCGTATCGAAGTCTGCAAAACAGGGACACATGAAACCATATTCAGGGGCAAATATCCTCCCCATCCCCGTCTCCCCCTAGATTGGCTGACCCCGCCAACCGTAGCATTCCCTCTACCTCTTTTTGGGGCAATCACTCCAAAACCCACTGACCCCGAAACACATCAGGGTTAGGGCCTCCTACATGTTCTCCCTCTACCCACCCCCACAGGACCCCCAGGCCTACGCGGCCATCTATCAAGTGACCAGGCACCTTTAAAAGCGGCTGTAGAGGTAAACACCCCACTACACACAGGCCCCTTGGTACCTCCATCATCTGCACCCACCAGTTGAATGTGACCAGAGGGACCAGGACCCCCAGACCAAGGGACTCTGTCATCTGGCTCAAGGCGAATGGGCTCCGTTCAAGAACTGGGTAAGCCGAAGGATTCATCCTCCCGGCCATCAACGACATCCAGAACTTAACCAGAAAGGCCAGCTGGATCCACAGGCTGTTCACACCGCTGCTCAACCACTGAAAAAGAAACAGAAGCATGTGACAAATGTCCCCCCCCCCTCTACCCCCTTTCAAAACCATGAACCCTCCTGCCATAAAAACCAGGGGGAGGGGCCACGCCCCGGCCGGCAGAAAAACCCAGATACCCCAACCCAGAGATGTGAATATGGGACCCAGACCCGTGGGCATCTGGAGAGGGAGGAACATAAACCTCGCCAGAGGAAGGGGACAAACATAAGGCCATGTCACCCTGAGGAGGAGACTCTTCTTGGACACCTCTAAACATCTCCTCCAGCTCCCCTTCAGAGTATATTTCTTCATCTTCCCCTCAAAAACCTGCAGCTTGGCCTCTGTCCCTACCGGATCCCACAACATAAACTTGGCCCTCATTTGTGGCCTGAGATAAACCTAAAAGACCCGCTTCCCCCCACAGGCCTTATCCCCCACGGCCTCCACACCTACTAAACATGACCCATCCACTACAGCAGGCCCTGCCGGGCCGTCATACCTCTCCCAAACCTAATGTCCACTAGTAATAGCCTCCCCAGACCCCACGTGGCCGTGAGCAGCTGACCCCCGTCGAGACTTACCACCTGGAGCCATATTTGGGGAAGCGCACTGCTCCGGATCAGTGACGCGCACATCACCACTAGGCCCTGCCTCCGCCGACACTAGGAGACTCAATGCAGCCGAGGACCCAGTAGAATACAAACTCTGACGGCCATGAACGGAACTGCCTCTCTTCACTCCAGACGACCAACCAGCAGGCTCCGGACTCAACCGGACAGGAGGACGGGACTTCGCAACTTGGGCCTCACTGACGCAGAATCCGAACCAGGACCCGCTCACCGAAGATGGACTGGAACTGCTCTTCCAACCAGGTAGGTCCTTTCTCCACAGTAGCCTCCCGGATGCGGCATAGCAGCTCCTCCAAGGAAACCATCGCTCAAAAGGCCAGAGCGGGAAAAAGCCAAACCGGACGACAAGATGATTCTCCTAAAATTTTTATAACAGTATGGCACTTTTTCCCACTCCGACACTAGTGCCTTCCTTGCTCCACCCCTTCCTTGTCTCCACCCACCAAAGGCCTATTCCTTTGCAGGTCAAAGGCCCCTGCCATCTACCCTAGGCTCGCATCTAGGGGCCCCATTTTAAACTCGAAAAGCTCTATCTGAATAATAAAAGATTCATTTTGACTTTTAGGGTTCCTTTAAAGGGACAGCAAACACCTCAACATTTCTGTTGTCCTGCTATAGAATAACACATTGGCTAAGTTTAAACATTTTAAAAACAAATTAACATCTTGTTTTTTGCAATTGTTTTTCAGTAGCCAAACTCCACCCACCACTTACCTTACCTGGTGGAGCCAATATGGCCTGCAGAGAACAAGGCTAGGCACAGTTGGACCGTAACTATAAAGTGCATTCTTTTGCAGTTATCATCTTAAAGGGACAGTAAAATCAAAATAAAATGTTCATGATTCAGATAGAGCATGCAATTTTAAACAAATATCAATCTACTTCTATAATCAAATATGCTTTATTCTCTTGCAATCCTTTGTTGAAGAGCATACCTAGGTAGGCTCAGGAGCACAACTGCACTACAGGGAGCTAACTGCTGATTGGTGGCTGCACAAATATGCTTCTTGTCAATTAAAGTATATTGCAAATGTGTTTTACTCAGTGGCGTATTTAGGTTTTGTGCTGCCCTAGGCACTCAAAATTCTGCTGCCCCCTAACCCCCCTACCCCCTAGGTTTTAGGCTGTTTTTGGCCATAATATTTTTCAGTCAGGGTATAATGTAACTTTCATTAAACCTGCATACACCCAGGTCAAATATCTATGTATGTGTCTGTTTATATATACACACTCTCTCTCTCTCTCTCTCTCTCTCTCTCTCTCTCTCTCTCTCTCTCTCTCTCTCTCTCTCTCTCTCTCTCTCTCTCTCTCTCTCTCTCTCTCTCCCACTATTTTTTATAGAAAGTAACTTGCAGTTTACAGGAATTCCTACACTGGCCCATTTTCTTAATAACCTCCATAGGGTCTGAGTGCAGATGTCTGTGTGATCCGTGAATTGCTAAAAACAGTGAGGACCTCAGGACACTAAAATATAAAGCTAATAGATAGCTTGCATATAGCAAATACAGATTTAGACATGGAGCCATAGTGACAGCTCCCACTAGAAGGTTGCTGGCTGGGCTGTATGGAAATAAAGTGGTTGTCACGGTCTGATCAATAAACTGACTGCTCACCTGACCGCTCTATATGCCGGCTCAAGCACTCTCCTCTCCCGCACTGAAAAAGGCTCCAAAAGCAGATAGAAAAAACTGGCCACGCTAATGCATGAGGCTAAGGAAGTGAAGATTGCTAAAACGCCGCTCCAAGAGTTTTCAAGCTCCAGGAAACAACTGAAACTGATGGGCCAGAGCGGAAAAAGAATTCAGACACTCCAGTGCGGTACACGCTGTAATGGCTGAGCAAACCGGAAAGCGGAAGCCAAATACAAAAAGAAAAACAGTTGCACTCAAAAAGGCTCCAAAAAATAAATATTTATTCCTGACAATTTAAATGGCACAAGGAAGGACAATCATCATTGTGCCATTCAAATTGTCAGGAATAAATATTTATGCCGTTACAACGTGTACCGCACTGGAGTGGATTCTATTTTCCTCTCTCACAAGCCCATCGGTGTCAGTTATTTGCTTGAGTTGGAAAGGACTTAGAGCGGCATTTTTTAAATCTTCACTTCCTTAGCCTCATGCATCAGAGTGACCAGTAACAATTCTGCTCTAAGCACCATCCACTGAGCACCATCCACTGCTTGTTGCGCAGCTGCCGCTATAATGAATGTTGCTAGCCACTGGACTGGGGTGAGACACCAATAAAGGGCCAATTCTTGAGTGCCTCTGCCTCCAAAAAGTGCCGCCCCCTCAAATCTGCCGCCGTAGGCTCGTGCCTTGTTGGCCTAGGCCATAATACGCCCCCTGGTTTTATGTTATTTTAAAATTTTAAGGTATTTTTATTGTGCTTATGCATCATATCTAAATATGCATCAGCATTTTAAACAACATGTCTGCTCAGAGAGTCGGCAGTGGCACATGTATCAAGTTAACTGTGTCATTGCCAGCGTAACACAACACAGGGCACCAGCTCTCCAAGCAAACACACGGTTTAAAACCATAATGCATGAAGCACATTTGTTAAGCTCGCTCCGAGTAGTGCATTGCTGCTTTTTCAATATTGAATACTAAAATAATAAAGTAAAATTAATAATAGAAGTAAATTGGAAAGTTGTTTAAAATTGAATGCTCTGAATCGTGAAAAATGTTAGGTTTCATGCCCCTTTGAGAATATTGAAAAATCAATATAAAGACATAATTTTAGTTATAACAAAAGTCATAAATGCATACACTCATAAATACATACTACTGATTCTGAGCATATACTTTCAATCAACTAAAAAATGAAATTCTGCTTTAAGTTTTGGAATTCTTGGTTATAATTGAAATGCTCAATACTTTTTTGCTAAAATATTATTCATGTGATCCCCTCTAGATGGCATCATAGCTATATCAAATCAAATAAAGTATCATTGAAACAAAACATGCAAACAAGTGTTTTTTGGGCTTTACTTTCTACTCCAGTTGAATCCATTAGAAAACTGCTGTTTAAATTAGTCAAATTGCTCAAATTGCGTTATGGGTTTACGCAACTATAACAAGTTGCAAAATAACTTATTTTGCGCGCGTGTTAAGCTGCATAATCTAAACAGCCAAATCACGTATGCGTTAACGTATTCCCCATAGAAGTCAATGGAGAAGACAAATAAAAAAATAAAAAAAACTACATGAAAATGCGAATATTTTATATTGCAAAAAAGTTTTCATAGCGGAATATATTCTATCTATACTATAATTGCGTTTGTAAAGTCCGTCGCCGTCTGGAGTTGCGCACGCATCCTCAATGGAATGTTGACAGTGCGAGGACAAAATAATTCACCTGGATGCAGCGAAGCAAAGGGAGCATTACAAAAGCAACAACTAATCGCCCACATTAAAGTATTTAAAAAAATAAATAAATAACCACCCGCATAAAGTATTAAAAAAAATACAGCTCACACGAAATATAACAAAAAAAAACCTACACAATGTATTAACTCCTAAACCGCAAAACCCCTACATTGCAATAAACCTATTTACCCTATTAAACCCTAAACCGCAAAACCCCTACATCACAATAAACCTATTTACCCTATTAACCCCTAAACCGCAAAACCCCTACATCACAATAAACCTATTTACCCTATTAACCCCTAAACCGCAAAACCCCTACATCACAATAAACCTATTTATCCTATTAACCCCTAAACCGCAAAACCCCTACATCGCAATAAACCTATTTACCCTATTAACCCCTAAACCGTAAAACCCCTACATCGCAATAAACCTATTTACCTTTTTAACCCCTAAACCACAAAACCCCTACATCACAATAAACCTATTTACCCTATTAACCCCTAAACCGTAAAACCCCATACATCGCAATAAACCTATTTACCTTATTAACCCCTAAACCGTAAAACCCCTACATTGCAATAAACCTATTTACCCTATTAACCCCTAAACCGCAAAACCCCTACATCGCAATAAACCTATTAACCTTATTAACCCCTAAACCGCAAAACCCCTACATCCCAATAAACCTAATTAACTTATTAATCCCTAAACCGCAAAACTCCCACATCGCAATAAACCTATTTAACTTATTAACCCTTTAAACCGCCAAAACCCACAACGTAAATAACTATTTATATAACTAAGTACACTAACCTAACACCCACTAACCTAACACCCCCTAAACTAACACCCCCTAACCTAACAACCCATTAAATAAACCCATATTACCTAAACTAATAAATTCTAAAGTTACAAAAAATAAAAAATAAATAAGTTTACAAAAAATAAAAAATTAAACCTAATCCCTATGAAAATAAAAAAGACCCCCCAAAATAAAAACACCCCCCCCTCTAAAAATAAACTACCAGTAGCCCTTATAAGGGTTTTTTGCAGGGCATTGCCCCAAGATAATCAGCTCTTTTACAAAAAATAGACAAAGTCCCAACTAACATTAAAAACCCCAACCCCCCCAAAATAAAAGAACCTAACACTAAAAAACCTAAATTACCCATTGCCCTGAAAAGGGCATTTGTTTGGGCATTTCCCTTAAAATGGCATTTAGCTCTTTTCCTGCCCATCCCTAATCTAAATAAAACACCCCCCGCCCCCCCCCCCCCGAAAAAACCCTTATAAAATCCTAACCCCCAGGTTGGTACTCACAGTTCCTGCAGTCCGGCGGAGAAGGTTCTGTTCCAGGCGATGAAGTCTTCTTCCAAGGGCAACCTCTTCTTCTTCCACGAACATCCTGCGCGGAGCGGAGCAGAGCGGAGCGGAGCTGAAGACCGAGGAGCTGAAGACCGGTGACCCTGGAACTGAAGACCGGCGTCCGCGGAGCCATGGAGCGTGGAGGATCCTCTTCGAACGATCTCCGCCGTACACTGAATAGTGAATTCAAGGTCCGCGTTTAAAGATGGCGTCCTGTTACAGAAGCATTAGTTATTTTGTTGTGAAGAGCTTATTTCCCAGCAGCAATGCCTGAACCAGCAAGCCAGCGCCTAAGAAGGGCTCCAAGAAAACCGTAACAAGTATCATTTCATAAAGAGTTAACTCTTTTTTTTTCAGCTTTTAGAAACTATTGTCTAATCACCTCTGGAGCCAGACTGCTAATTGATAAGATGAACTTGTAAACTTGTTATCTTAAGTACTGTAATCCTATTGTGGCCTGTCAAAGGACAGTGCTCTCTATCTAAATGTGTGATGGGGGATTTTGTGCTTCCCCCCCTCTCCCCCTGGGAGTGCCCTGTGTGCATGTAACCTTAATAAAAAGCAGGCTGGGCATCCCAGTCCTGAGTTCTTGTTTGACCCTCAATCGCAGCGTTGACTCGTTTTTGTGGGCAGAAGGGTATCCTAGCGGTACTGCAGCTAAGGGAGATTATTCTATATTTGCGAGACTCATATAGAATACTATGGAAAGCAGCTTCTCCCCTCTTTAGCAATAGGGATCCAGGCTACTAAGCGGTCCATCTCTCAGCGAGACTAAGGGTAACCGTAACATTTGGCGGCAGCGGCGGGATTTTCCTGGATTTCCTAGGAGAGGTACAGAACGGATGGAGAGCGCTTACGAAAAATTGAAGCGTACAACCCAAAAGGATTTACTTGAAAGCAGAGGGGGGTACGCCAGCAACCGGCCGAGGAGAGAGCTGATCGCAGAATTGACCGAACTGGATCAGAGCTTCACAATGGCGGAAACACCGACCACGATTAGTGACGAAAAAACCAGGATTGTTCGGGAAAGGCTCTCATTATACGGGCCGAACCCCTCCATGGAATTGGTACAGCAGTTGATGGCAGAGGCGGACGAGGATATACGAGAGACTCGAGCCCACGAACTCAACCTAGCGAATGCACACCGCAATGCTGAAGCCCCGCAGGTAATCATCCCTGTCGAAAATGCTGGGAGGCCCAAGATACCCTATGCGGCATTTCGACCCTTCCTAGAGAGCGAGACAGGGATTGATGAATATTTGGCGGACTTCGAAAGGCAATGTGCCCTGCACCAGATTCCCAACAGAGAGTGGCCCACGATATTGTCTGGGAAACTATCCGGGCGAGCCCTGGAAGCCTTTCGTACTCTGGGTGCTGAGGAAGTGACACAGTATGAGCTAGTTAAGGAGACACTGTTGCGACGGTACGCTGTAACTCCGGACACGTATCGCCGACAGTTTCGGGGCACGGAAAAGAAGCCTAACGATACCCATATGGAATGGGCGCACCGAATGCGGAGAGCGGCAAATCACTGGCTGAGCGGAAGTAAAGCGGTGACTGGGGAGGAAATTTTACAATTGTTTCTCTTAGAACATTTTTATAATGGCATGGAACAGCAAGGGAAGGAATGGCTGCGAGACAGGCGGCCTTCTACCTTAGAAGAAGCAGCCAAATTGGCCGATGAACATTATGACTCCCGTCTTCACGAACCCATGAACTACCGAGCTCCAGCACGGGTCGAACCCAGAGAGGTTTACCGTGCACCCCCTCGTACTGAATTCCGAGCCCCGGTGCCCACAAGGCCCGTCCGACACTCAGGACCACCCAATAACAGCTCTGAGCGTCCCAGACCGACTTGCCACCGATGCAAGCAACCAGGGCATTTCATGGCTAGCTGCCCCCTTAATACGCACCAGACACCCAGGAATTACAATTACCCCTCTGGGTCCTATCGTCCGGCCCGGGCCCTCTGTGTTAACCAAGAGGCCCCTATGGAGGGATATGTGGGGCCGCTTCACGAGGCAGACCCTGTATATGCTGCCTCAGATAACCGCCAGCACCATCGGCAGAGGGTATGGCTCGAGGGGCGATCTACCGAGGGATTGCGAGACACAGGGGCTACTATCACGCTGGTACAGAGTCATTTGGTGCCAGAGCACAAGCGATCCGGACAGACTGTGGCCGTTAGAGTGGCGGGGGGGGGGGGATGTGTACAAAATTCCAACAGCTAAAGTGCATCTTGATTGGGGAGCGGGAAAGGGGGCTGTGAACGTGGGCCTAATGGATAATTTACCTGCCGAAGTACTACTGGGCAACGATTTGGGCCCCATGACTTCTGCCTATGCTCCAGTATGCAACAACGAGGCGGACCCAGTGACTACACGGGCCCAAGCCCGGACGGAGCGAGAGCTCTCACCAGTGCGGGAGACACAGGTAAGACCTACCCCGACCTTGCCTGACAGGCCCCATACCCTGGGACACCCCAGATGCTTTCGAGGCAGAGTCTAAGACTGACCCGACCTTACAAAAGTACCGGGAACGAGCAGAGACCGGAGGGGGCGGGGCAGATAACGAAACATTCTTATGGGAAAAAGGGAAACTATACCGCTGGACAGAGAAAAGGGGACAGCGTAGGCGACAGCTGGTAGTGCCCCACAAATACCGTCAAGAAATCCTCAAAATAGGCCACGACATCCCCTTAGCAGGCCACCTAGCCGTTACCCGTACCCTACACCGCATTACTCACACGTTCTTTTGGCCAGGGGTGCACGCTGACGTTAGAACTTACTGTAACACCTGCGATGTGTGTCAACGAGTAGGAAGGCGAGGCGATCACCCTAAAGCCCAGCTAGTAAATATGCCCATTGTAGAGGAACCCTTCAGCCGGGTTGCTATTGACCTAGTGGGACCACTGGCTACCCCTAGTCCCTCCGGTAAGCGATACATTCTTACCGTAGTGGACTACGCTACCAGGTACCCAGAGGCTGTCGCCCTATCCAACATACAAGCGGATACGGTAGCGAATGCACTAGTACAGGTGTTCTCCCGGGTAGGATTTCCAAAAGAAATCCTATCCGACCGAGGCACCCAATTTACGGCTGAATTGACCCAACAACTCTGGCAGGTTTGCAAAATTAAGTCCCTCCTGAGCTCCCCATACCACCCCCAGACGAACGGGCTGTGTGAGAGGTTCAATGGGACCCTCAAGCAAATGCTCAAGACGTTCACTCAGGAATACCGAGACTGGGAACGCTTCCTGCCGCACCTCCTATTTGCTTATCGGGAGGTGCCCCAGGAAACGACAGGGTTCTCTCCCTTCGAGTTGCTCTACGGAAGAAAGGTACGGGGACCCCTAAACCTGATCCGGGAGCACTGGGAGGGAGAGATGGAGGCTGACGGTGTCCCCATTGTGCCATACGTGCTGGAACTCAGGGACCGAATGGAGCAATTAGCCAAATCCGTGCGGGCTAATCTCCAGTTGGCCCAGAGAAGACAGAAAGTATGGTACGATCGGGGGGCCCGAAAGAGAATCTTCACCATAGGACAAAAGGTGTTAGTACTTAAGCCGGTGAAGACAGACAAATTGCAGGCGTCCTGGCAGGGTCCCTACCAGATCGTAGAGAAAAGGGGAGACACCACTTATGTGATAGCTAGCTGCCACGACAACAATCTTAGAAAGACATTCCATGTAAACATGCTCAAGGAATATTTTGAGCGGCCAGAGAACGTGACGGCCGTATGTTGTTCCCCTCAGGAAGACCCCGACAGTTTACCCATTCCAGACCTATTAGAAAAGAGCATCCCCACAGGTATAGTGGCGCAGGTTCAGATAGGGGACCGACTTAGCCCCACTGAAAGGGAGCAGCTCAACCAACTCCTCCAGTCTAAACACCTCACCTTCTCCCCGAAGCCAGGGTACACTACTTTAACCACCCACCAGGTAGATACTCCGGGACAAGCTCCCTTGCGCCAGGCTCCGTACCGAATCCCCGAAGCAGTTAGGACAGGAATGAAGAAGGAGATCGATGAGATGCTCCAGCTCAGGGTAATTGAGCCCTCCGATAGTCCCTGGGCCTCCCCAGTTGTCTTGGTGCCCAAGAAAGATGGGACCACCCGGTTCTGCGTAGACTATCGGAGGCTCAATGAAAATACCGTGACGGACGCTTACCCTATGCCCAGGGTAGACGAGCTACTCGATCGTATAGCCAGGGGAAATTACCTGACCACTATTGACCTCTGCAAAGGTTACTGGCAGATTCCCCTGGCCCCGGAGGCTATCCCCAAGTCGGCATTCGTCACCCCATTCGGCTTATATCAGTTTAGGGTAATGCCGTTTGGGATGAAGAATGCCCCAGCTACATTCCAGCGCTTGGTGGATAGGCTCCTGGATGGCTTCCAGAGTTTTGCTTGCGCCTACCTGGACGACATAGCGATCCACAGTGAGTCCTGGGAGGACCACTTAGCTCATGTGGGAATTGTTCTGGATCAGATCCGGGCTGCTGGCCTGACTCTGAAGCCAGAAAAATGCCACTTTGGGATGGCCGAGGTACAGTACCTGGGTCACCGGGTGGGGTGTGGAAAGCAGCGACCAGAGCCGGCCAAAATAGAAGCTGTCGCCAATTGGCCCACCCCCATCACTAAGACTCAGGTCCTAGCCTTCCTGGGCACGGCAGGGTACTATAGACGGTTCGTACCAGACTACAGCACACTTGCCAAACCCCTGACTGACTTGACCAAGAAGAACTTACCTCGACAGGTCCTGTGGTCTCCCCACTGTGAAACGGCTTTCCAGGCTCTCAAAAATGCTCTAATTAACGCTCCTGTCTTGGCGGCCCCAGCCCTTAACAAACGTTTTATCGTCCATACAGATGCTTCCATGTTCGGGCTGGGAGCCGTCCTCAGCCAAGTAGGCGAAGATGGAGGGGAGCATCCAGTTGCCTACATCAGCCGGAAGCTCCTGCCCCGCGAAGTCAGCTATGCAGCGGTCGAAAAGGAGTGTTTGGCTTTGGTGTGGGCATTAAAGAAATTGACTCCCTATTTATATGGTCAGGAGTTCACTCTGGTCACCGACCATAACCCGTTGGTGTGGCTGAACCGGGTCTCTGGAGATAACGGCAGGCTATTACGTTGGAGCTTATCGTTGCAACCCTTCAATTTCACCATTACTTACAGACCTGGGAAACAGAATGGCAACGCCGACGGGTTGTCCAGACAAACCGACCTCAGCCCCGCATAATCAGCGGTCTGGACAGCCTTAGTCTGCCCCGAAAAGGGGTCAGACCGTGTCTGCCAGAGTGTTCCACAGAAAGGGAGCACTGTTACAGAAGCATTAGTTATTTTGTTGTGAAGAGCTTATTTCCCAGCAGCAATGCCTGAACCAGCAAGCCAGCGCCTAAGAAGGGCTCCAAGAAAACCGTAACAAGTATCATTTCATAAAGAGTTAACTCTTTTTTTTTCAGCTTTTAGAAACTATTGTCTAATCACCTCTGGAGCCAGACTGCTAATTGATAAGATGAACTTGTAAACTTGTTATCTTAAGTACTGTAATCCTATTGTGGCCTGTCAAAGGACAGTGCTCTCTATCTAAATGTGTGATGGGGGATTTTGTGCTTCCCCCCCTCTCCCCCTGGGAGTGCCCTGTGTGCATGTAACCTTAATAAAAAGCAGGCTGGGCATCCCAGTCCTGAGTTCTTGTTTGACCCTCAATCGCAGCGTTGACTCGTTTTTGTGGGCAGAAGGGTATCCTAGCGGTACTGCAGCTAAGGGAGATTATTCTATATTTGCGAGACTCATATAGAATACTATGGAAAGCAGCTTCTCCCCTCTTTAGCAATAGGGATCCAGGCTACTAAGCGGTCCATCTCTCAGCGAGACTAAGGGTAACCGTAACACGTCCCTTGAATTCCTATTGGCTGATTTGATTCCTCCAATTCAAATCAGCCAATAGGATGAAAGCTATTCAAATCCTACTGGCTGTTTAAATTAGCCAATAGGATGAGAGCAAGTGAAATTCTATTTGCTATTCAAATCAGCCAATAGAATTTCACTTGCTCTTATGCTATTGGCTAATTTAAATAGCCAATAGGATTTGCGTAGCTTTCATCCTATTGGCTGATTTGAATTGGAAGAATCAAATCAACCAATAGGAATTCAAGGGACTCCATCTTTAATCGCATACCTTGAATTCACTATTCAGTGTACGGCGGAGATCGTACGAAGAGGATCCTCCACGCTCCATGGCTCCGCGGTTGCCGGTCTTCAGTTCCAGGGTCGCCGGTCTTCAGCTCCATGGTCTTCAGTCTTCAGCACCGCTCCGCGCAGGATGTTACTTGAAGAAGAAGAGGTTGCGCTTGGAAAAAGACTTCACCGCCTGGAACAGGACCTTCTCCGCCGAACTTCAGGAACCGTGAGTACCAACCTGGGGGTTTGACTTAGGATTTTTTAAGGTTTTTTTGGGGGGATTTGTTTTATTTAGATTAGGGATGGGCAGAAAAAGAGCTAAATGCCCTTTTAAGGGCAATGCCCAAACAAATGCCCTTTTCAGGGCAATGGGTAGTTTAGGTTTTTTAGTGTTAGGTTATTTTATTTGGGGGTGTCAGGGTTTTTTCCCTCCTTTGTTTGCCATGTGCTGCTGGCAGCCATTTTACTCACCTCTCTTGCTGACTCTGGTGCATACTGTGTGATGCTGCTCATTTCCTGCACTTCCTTTTATGGCCAGACTAGTTTTCATCATCAGTGTGAGACAGGATGCAGTCTCAGAATTGTGATGTCATCACTTATTATT
This sequence comes from Bombina bombina, assembly GCF_027579735.1. Taxonomy (NCBI): domain Eukaryota; kingdom Metazoa; phylum Chordata; class Amphibia; order Anura; family Bombinatoridae; genus Bombina; species Bombina bombina. The sequence goes on from NC_069500.1 coordinate 1,141,598,733, forward strand.
TAAAGGGCCTCTGTTCAGTATGCCTTGTCCTTGCGTTGTCTCAGACCTGTTTGTGAGAGCTCCTGTGTATGACCTGGATATCTGATGTCCCTCCTGGTTCCTGATCCCTGGCTTGTTCCTGACTCTGCTGTTCTCCTTGTTCCTGATTCCGGCTCGTCTAACTACTTGCTTTGGCTTCTGACTCGGCTCGTCTGACTATTCGCTTTGGCTCCTGACTCAGCTCGTCTGACTACCAGCTCTGGTTTTGATTCCTGGCTTGTTATTTGTTTTGTGGACTTTTTATTATGTATTGCTATTAATAAAGGTGTGATTATTTTTGCACTTCTCATCTCAGTCTGATTCCTGGCACCCTGACATTACGCAAGGGCCATGCATCTTGATGGTGCTAATAATCCACCTTTACCTGCCATAATTTCCAGGATGGATGAACAGGATCACCGCTTGGATCAATTTGCACTAGCCCTGCAAACCCTGCTGACTCGCACTGCACATTTGGACCAAAGTGTCAAGCAAGTTATGGCTGCTCCTGTTTCCGCTGCTGCAACTAGTCCTACCAGGAGCATGTCCGGTTCTGCACCTCTACCTCAGCGATATGGAGGCGATCCTAATCAGTGCAGAGGGTTTTTTAACCAGGTGGGCATTTACTTTGAGATGTTACCTCAGACGTTTCCCTCTGACAGAGCTAAGGTGGAATTTATCATCTCGTTACTCTCTGACACAGCTCTTGCCTGGGCTAATCCCTTGTGGGAGACTAATAAACCTGTGATTTCAAAATACCCTGAATTTCTGGCCTCCTTTCGAAGGGTATTTGATGTTCTGTCTTGCTCCTCCTCTGCTGCTAAACGACTCATGTCCATTCAGCAAGGTACAAGATCTGTTGCTCAGTATGCCATTGAGTTCCGTACGCTTGCCGCAGAGGTAGGTTGGAACAATGAAGCCCTTGTTGCCACCTTCTTTCATGGGCTCTCTGATGCGATTAAAGATGAAGTTGTTGCCAGAGATTTACCAGAGGATTTACCAGAGGATCTTGGTGTCTTTTTTGATCCTAATTGACATCTGACTCAAAGAGAGGCCCTCTTTCAAGGAGCGCTTGCGGAAGCCTCCTGTTCCATTGTCTCCTACGTGTTCATTCCCACCCATTCCTCCCTTGCCTCCTGCTCCAGAGTCACCAGGTACTGCTGAGCCGATGCAGTTGGGATTCACGCGTCTCTCCGCGGCGGAGAGTGTCTTTAGGAGGAGGGAGGGGCTCTGCCTCTATTGTGGGTTACAGGGCCACCTTTTGAAGTCTTGTCCTACACGGCTGGGAAACGCTCACACCTAAGGTCCTGACGGGGGCAGACCTTGGGTGGTTTATCCTTGTCCCCAGAACCACTAAAGGAGAAACCTTTGGTCACAGTTGTCCTTTCCTGGGTGGACTCCTCCATAGTCACCCAGGCTCTTGTTGACTCCGGTGCTGCAGGCTATTTCATTGACAGTGCATTTGTATCAAAACACCCCATTCCTGTTCCTTTTTGTTTGCAACGTGCTGCTGGCAGCCATTTTACTCACCTCTCTTGCTGACTCTGGTGCATACTGTGTGATGCTGCTCATTTCATGCACTTCCTTTTATGGCCAGACTGGTGTTTATCATCAGTGTGAGACAGGATGCAGTCTCAGAATTGTGATGTCATTATTTATTATTTAAAGGGCCTCTGTTCAGTATGCTTTGCCCTTGCGTTGTCTCAGACCTGTTTGTGAGAGCTTCTGTGTATTACCTGGCTGTCTGACGTCCCTCCTGGTTCCTGATCCCTGGCTTGTTCCTCACTCTGCTGTTTTCCTTTTTCCTGATTCTGGCTCGTCTGACTACTCGCTTTGGCTTCTGACTCGGCTCTTCTGACTACTCGCTTTGGCTCCTGACTCGGCTCGTCTGACTACCAGCTCTGGTTTTGATTCCTGGCTTGTTATTTGTTTTGTGGACTTTTTATTATTTTTTGCTATTAATAAAGGTGTGATTAGTTTTGCACTTCTCGTCTCAGTCTGATTCCTGGCACCCTGGCAGGGGGGTTTGGTGGGTGGGGGGGGGGTTTACTGTTAGGGGGGCTTTGTGTATTTTCTTGAAAAAGAGCTGATTATCTGGGGGCAATGCCCTGCAAAAGCCCTTTTAAGGGCTACTGGTAGTTTATTCTTAGAGTAGGGGGTGTTTTTATTTTGGGGGGTCTTTTTTATTTTCATAGGGATTAGGTTTAATTTTGATAAATTTGGAAATTTGATTTTTTTATTTTCTATAATGTTAGCTTTTTTTATTTTTATAAACTTTTTTTTGTTTTTATAACTTTAGAATGTATTAGTTTAGGTAATATGGGTTTATTTAATGGGGTGTTAGGTTAGGGGGTGTTAGGTTAGTGTACTGTACTTAGTTATTTAACCCCTTAATGACCGCAGCACTTTTCCATTTTCTGTCCGTTTGGGACCAAGGCTATTTTTACATTTTTGCGGTGTTTGTGTTTAGCTGTAATTTTCCTCTTACTACTTTACTGTACCCACACATATTATATACCGTTTTTCTCGCCATTAAATTGACTTTCAAAAGATACCATAATTTTCATCATATCTTATAATTTACTATAAAAAACATTATAAAATATGAGGAAAAAATGGAAAAAAACACATTTTTTCTAACTTTGACCCCCAAAATCTGTTACACATCTACAACCACCAAAAAACACCCATGCTAAATAGTTTCTAAATTTTGTCCTGAGTTTAGAAATACCCAATGTTTACATGTTCTTTGCTTTTTTTGCAAGTTATAGGGCCATAAATACAAGTAGCACTTTGCTATTTCCAAACCACTTTTTTTCAAAATTAGCGCTAGTTACATTGGAACACTAATATCTTTCAGGAATCCCTGAATATCCATTGACATGTATATATTTTTTTTTAGAAGACATCCCAAAGTATTGATCTAGGCCCATTTTGGTATATTTCATGCCACCATTTCACCGCCAAATGCGATCAAATAAAATTTTTTTTTCACTTTTTCACAAATATTTTCACAAACTTTAGGTTTCTCACTGAAATTATTTACAAACAACTTATGCAATTATAGCATAAATGGTTGTAAATGCTTCTCTGGGATCCCCTTTGTTCAGAAATAGCAGACATATATGGCTTTGGCTTTGCTTTTTGGTAATTAGAAGGCTGCTAAATGCCCCTGCGCAAAATACGCGTATTATGCCCAGCAGTGAAGGGGTTAATTAGGGAGCATGTAGGGAGCTTCTAGGGTTAATTTTAGCTTTAGTGTAGTGTAGTAGACAACCCCAAGTATTGATATAGGCCCATTTTGGTATATTTCATGCCACCATTTCACCGCCAAATGCGATCAAATTAAAAAAAACGTTAATTTTTTCACAATTTTAGGTTTCTCACTGAAATTATTTATAAACAGCTTGTGCAATTATGGCACAAATGGTTGTAAATGCTTCTCTGGGATGCCCTTTGTTCAGAAATACCAGACATATATGACTTTGGCGTTGCTTTTTGGTAATTAGAAAGTCGCTAAATGCTGCTGCGCATCACACGTGTATTATGGCTAGCAGTGAAGGGGTTAATTAGGTAGTGTGTAGGGAGCTTGCAGGGTTAATTTTAGCTTTAGTGTAGAGTTCAGCCTCCCACCTGACACATCCCACCCCCTGATCCTTCCCAAACAGCTCCCTTCCCTCCCCCACCCCACTATTGTCCCCGCCATCTTAAGTACTGGCAGAAAGTCTGCCAGTACTAAAATAAAAGATTTTTTTTTTTTTTTTAAAAAGAAAAAAAAAAAAGCATATTTACATATGCTGTGTTTAGGATCCCCCCTTAGCCCCCAACCTCCATGATCCCCCCCAAAACAGCTCTCTAAGCCTCCCCCTCTGCCTTATCGGGGGCCATCTTGGGTACTGGCAGCTGTCTGCCAGTACCCATTTTGCACAATCAAATATTTATTTCATTTTTATGAACAAAGTTATCAATGAGCTCCTTTACTTTCTACTATAGACATCTCACATGCTGCTGATTGGAGCCAACCCCCACCACCTAAATAACGAATACGGTGGGTTTTTTTTAATTACTCGTCCCACTTTTATTTTGGGACACATTTTTTTCTGTAGTGCAGCGGTCCCCACCCGGTCCCTGCCCCGGCGCGCACCCGCGCGCGCCCCCTCGTGCACGTGCGCGCGCCCCCGCGCGCGCCAGGACTTGCACGCCCACAATCCCGCCCCCCTCCACATGACAAGGGCCACCTCCCACACCGGCTCCCACCCACCAACGATACCGGCCATCGATGTCCGGTGCAGAGAGGGCCACAGAGTGGCTCTCTCTGCATCGGATGGCCATCTAAGGTTATTGCAGGATGCCTCCATATCGAGGCATCACTGCAATAACCGGAAAGCAGCTGGAAGCGAGCAGGATCGCTTCCAGCTGCTTTCCACACCGAGGACGTGCAGGGTACGTTCTCAGGCATTAACTGCCTTTTTTCTGAGGACGTACCCTGCACGTCCTCGGTCATTAAGGGGTTAAATAGTTATTTGCGTTGTGGGTTTTGGCAGTTTAAAGGGTTAATAAGTTAAATAGGTTTATTGTGATGTAGGGGTATTGCGGTTTAGGGGTTAATAGGGTAAATAGGTTTATTGCGATGTAGGGGTTTTGCGGTTTAGGGGTTAATAGGGTAAATAGGTTTATTGTAATGTAGGGGTTTTGCGGTTTATGGGATATGTATATTAAGAAATATACTTAAATTAGATATAATTTAAAGAGAAGAAACTTTGTATTTATTTAGGACAGTAGTTTGTCTAATTAAAGTGTGGCTATATATGTAGTTTATTATATAGAAAATATGTTTGATATATTTAAGATAGTAGTCCATTAAAATTATAGTATTGCTACACCTGTAGCTTAAATTTTTATATAAAAGAAGAGTTACAAAATACTTTCACCTAGATTACGAGTTTTGCTTTAGAGGCTGTGCGGTGCTAACGAGCAGTTTTCCCTCACCGCTCACTTACCTACAGCGCTGGTATTACGAGTTTTCAGAAACCCGTCGTTAAAAGACAAGAAGTGAGCGATGAGCAAAATTTTGCTCATTACCGCACTCCAATACCAGCGCTGCTTAAGTCAGCGGTGAGCTGGTCGTACGTGCTCGTGCACGATTTCCCCATAGGAATCGACGGGGAGAGCCAGCTGAGAAAAAGTCTAGCACCTGCAAAAAAGCAGCGTAAAACTCAGTAACGCAGCCCCATTGATTCCTATGGGGAAATAAAAGTTATATCTACACCTAACACCCTAACATGAACCCAGAGTCTAAACACCCCTAATCTTACACTTATTAACCCCTAATCCACACTTATTAACCCCTAATCTGCCGCCCCCGACATCGCCGACACCTACATTATATTTATTAACCCCTAATCTGCCATCCCCAACGTCGCCGTCACTATATTAAAGTTATTAACCCCTAAACCTACGTCTAACCCTAAACCTAACACCCACTAACTTAAATATAATTTTAATAAATGTAAATAAATATTCCTATCATTAACTAAATAATTCCTATTTGAAACTAAATACTTACAAATAAAATAAACCCTAAGATATCTACAATATAACTAATAGTTACATTGTAGCTATCTTAGGGTTTATTTTTATTTTACAGGCAAGTTTGTATTTATTTTAACTAGGTAGAATAGTTATTAAATCATTATTAACTATTTAATAACTACCTAGTTAAAATAAAGACAAATTTACCTGTAAAATAAAACCTAACATAAGTTACACTAACACCTAACACTACAATATAATTAAATAAATTAACTAAATGAAATACAATTACCTAAATTAAATTAAATTAGCTAAAGTACAAAAAACCCCCACTAAATTACAGAAAATAATAAACAAATTACAGATATTTAAACTAATTACAGAGCCCTATTAAAATAAAAAAGACCCCCCCCCCAAAATAAAAAAAAAACCCTAGCCTAAACTAAACTACCAATAGCCCTTAAAAGGGCCTTTTGCGGGGCATTGCCCCAAAGTAATCAGCTCTTTTACCTGTAAAAAAAAATACAAACAACCCCCCCAACAGTAAAATCCACCACCCACACAGCCAACCCCCCAAATAAAATACTATCTAAAAAAACCTAAGCTCCCCATTGCCCTGAAAAGGGCATTTGGATGGGCATTGCTCTTAAAAGGGCAGTTAGCTCTTTTGCCGCCCAAACCCTAACCTAAAAATAAAACCCACCCAATACACCCTTAAAAAAACCTAACACTAACCCCCTGAAGATCGACTTACCGGGAGACGTCTTCATCCAAGCCGGGCCGAAGTCCTCAACGAAGCCGGGAGAAGTCTTCATCCAAGCCGGGCAAAGTGGTCCTCCAGACGGGCAGAAGTCTTCCTCCAGACGGCATCTTCTATCTTCATCCATCCGGCGCGGAGCGGGTCCATCTTCAAGACATCCAACGCGGAGCATCCTCTTCATCCGGAGTCTTCTTACTGAATGAAGGTACCTTTAAGTGATATCATCCAAGATGGCATCCCTTAGATTCCGATTGGCTGATAGAATTCTATCAGTCAATTGGAATTAAAGTAGAAAAAGATCAGCCAATAGGATTGTTTCTACCTTAATTCCGATTGGCTGATAGAATTCTATCAGCCAATCGGAATCTAACGGACGCCATCTTAGATGACATCACTTAAAGGTACCTTCATTCAGTAAGAAGACTCCGGATGAAGAGGATGCTCCGCGTTGGATGTCTTGAAGATGGACCCGCTCCGCGCCGGATGGATGAAGATAGAAGATGCCGTCTGGAGGAAGACTTCTGCCCGTCTGGAGGACCACTTTGCCCGGCTTGGATGAAGACTTCTCCCGGCTTCGTTGAGGACTTCGGCCCGGCTTGGATGAAGACGTCTCCCGGTAAGTTGATCTTTAGGGGGTTAGTGTTAGGTTTTTTTAAGGGTGTATTGGGTGGGTTTTATTTTTAGGTTAGGGTTTGGGCGGCAAAAGAGCTAACTGCCCTTTTAAGGGCAATGTCCATCCAAATGCCCTTTTCAGGGCAATGGGGAGCTTAGGTTTTTTTAGATAGTATTTTATTTGGGGGGTTGGTTGTGTGGGTGGTGGGTTTTACTGTTGGGGGGGTTGTTTGTATTTTTTTTACAGGTAAAAGAGCTGATTACTTTGGGGCAATGCCCCGCAAAAGGCCCTTTTAAGGGCTATTGGTAGTTTAGTTTAGGCTAGGGTTTTTTTATTTTGGGGGGGCTTTTTTATTTTAATAGGGCTATTAGATTAGGTGTAATTAGTTTAAATATCTGTAATTTGTTTATTATTTTCTGTAATTTAGTGTTTGTTTGTTTTTGTACTTTAGCTAATTTAATTTAATTTAGGTAATTGTATTTAATTTAGTTAATTTATTTAATTATATTGTAGTGTTAGGTGTTATTGTAACTTAGGTTAGGTTTTATTTTACAGGTAAATTTTTCTTTATTTTAGCTAGGTAGTTAATAAATAGTTAATAACTATTTAATAACTATTCTACCTAGTTAAAATAAATACAAACTGGCACCTATGTGAAGTTGGCACCCCATGTTTGTAAAAACTGAATTAAAATATACCATTCGTTTGTGCTGCGTTTTATGCTGATTTGCGCCGCAAAAACCATCGTTTGTACCGGTTTGGTTTAGGAGATAATGCACATTATTTTTTTATGAAACCCCGCCCACTTTGCACCCCATGTTATGCAATTTTAAAAACAAATATACCATTTGTTTGTGCTGCGTTTGTGCTGATTTGTGCCGCAAAAACGAACGTTTGTGCCGGTTTGGTTTCGGAGATATAGCGCATTATATTTGCTGAAACTCCGCCCACTTTGCACCCCATGTTATGCAATTTTAAAAACAAATATACCATTTGTTTGTGCTGCGTTTGTGCTGATTTGTGCTGCAAAAATGAACATTTGTGCTGTTTTGGTTTCGGAGATATAGCGCATTATTTTTTACGAAACCCCGCCCACTTTGCACCCCATGTTATTCAATTTTAAAAACAAATATACCATTCGTTTGTGCTGCGTTTGTGCTGATTTGTGCCGCAAAAACTAACGTTTGTGCCGGTTTGGTTTAGGAGATATAGTGCATTATTTTTTTATGAAACCCCGCCCACTTTGCACCCCATGTTATGCAATTTTAAAAACAAATATACCATTTGTTTGTGCTGCGTTTGTGCTGGTTTGTGCCACAAAAACGAACGTTTGTGCCGGTTTGTTTTCGGAGATATAGCACATTATATTTGCTGAAACTCCGCCCACTTTGCACCCCATGTTATGCAATTTTAAAAACAAATATACCATTCGTTTGTGCTGTGTTTGTGCTGATTTGTGCCGCAAAAACGAACGTTTGTGCCATTTTTGTTTCGGAGATATAGCGCATTATTTTTTATGAACCACGCCCACTTTGCACCCCATGTTATTCAATTTTAAAAACAAATATACCATTCGTTTGTGCTGCGTTTGTGCTGATTTGTGCCGCAAAAACTAACGTTTGTGCCGGTTTGGTTTAGGAGATATTGCGCTTTTTTTTAATGAAACCCCGCCCACTTTGCACCCCATGTTATGCAATTTTAAAAACAAATATACCATTTGTTTGTGCTGCGTTTGTGCTGATTTGTGCCACAAAAACGAATGTTTGTGCCGGTTTGGTTTCGGAGATATAGGGCATTATATTTGCTGAAACTCCGCCCACTTTGCACCCCATGTTATGCAATTTTAAAAACAAATATACCATTAGTTTGTGCTGCGTTTGTGCTGATTTGTGCCGCAAAAAAGAACGTTTGTTCCGGTTTGATTTCGGAGATATTGTGCATTATGTGTACATGTACTCTTTGATTCAAAAGTATTATAACAACAAAAATGTTTGTAAGTACAAATAGAATTATAAAACTTTGGGGTATACAAAAGAACAGATGTGACTCCCACACCAGAAAAAAATATTTAAGAACATATGGAGGAGATTACATCCCTGGCAACTGGAAAAAAAACCTGTTTCAGTTTTCTATGCAGCGCAGGAGTGTAGCTGCTCAGCGCAACAGTCTAATTACGCTGCATAGAAAACTAGTGAGACAATTTTTTCCCCATTGCCAGGGATGTAATGCCCCCCTAAATGTTTAAAAAAAAAAAAAAAGCGACTAAAAAAGAATTGACTTATATAAGAAAACTTGCTTGAGTGCTTTTAAGCGCTTGTTAGATCTAAGCAAGTTAATATTGGGCTGTCTGTGGTTAACATGACATTACAGGCTTCTTCCAATCCATTACTCTTCAATAACCCCATGTATGCCGTATAAACCGGCATGTTACCATGTTAATACTTTAATGCCCAGGGCCGGATTTACATTTTGGGCGCCCATAGGCACAGAGTGCACTATACAGAGTGCATCCCCCTTGCTTTCTGTTACTGTCTTCTTCCGTGGTGCCAATGAAATGCCTGCCTGAGCTGGACATACTTTTTAATGGGTAGCCTACACCGAGGTCCCTCTCTGCCCCCACGGAAGCTGCCGATCATGGAAAAGAAGGAGGTGCGCTCTGAATAGTGTTCTTTATAGAGTGCACCCTCCTTGTTGTTGCCGGTGTTCTGTTGAATTAATTGACAGAACACCAGCAATTAGGCACGGCTCCCCTCTATGGAGGGCGCCTGTAGGCACATGCCTACTCTGCCTCATTACAAATCTGGCCCTGTAAATGCCACATTAACCTCTCTGGTGCAATATTAACCCTCTTACATTTTACTTTCTGGTGCAGTGTTAAAGGGACAGTATACACCAATTTTCATATAACTGCATGTAATAGACACTATTATAAAGAATAATATGCACAGATACTGATATAAAAATCCGGTATAAAACCATTTAAAAACTTACTTAGAAGCGTCCAGTTTAGCTCTGTTTAAAAGGTTACTGGAGCACCCATTGCAAGTGGGAATTATCAGACACTCCCCCTCCCCCTTCCTTTGCATATGAAAAGACCCTTTACACAAACAGAAGCAAAGTGGAGTAGGTATACTTCGGTATTCTCCTAAAACTTTGGGGCTTGGTTAGGAGTCTCAAAATCAGAGCAATGTTATTTAAGAATAAGCAAAAACTATCAGTTTTTTTTTAAAAAACAACAACTTTATGGGCTATATAAATAGATCATCTACAAAACATTTATGCAAAGAAAAAATGTGTATAATGTCCCTTTAATCACTGGTGTTCTATATTTCCCTTAACACAACTCGACACAAACGTTCGTTTTTGCGGCACAAATCAGCACAAACGCAGAACAAACAATCAGTATATTTGTTTTTAAAATTGAATAACATGGGGTGCAAAGTGGGCAGGGTTTCATAAAAAATAATGCGCTATATCTCCGAAACCAAAACGGCACAAACGTTCGTTTCTTTCATGTAATTAGCAAGAGTCCATGAGCTAGTGACGTATGGGATATACATTCCTACCAGGAGGGGCAAAGTTTCCCAAACCTCAAAATGCCTATAAATACACCCCTCACCACACCCACAATTCAGTTTTACAAACTTTGCCTCCGATGGAGGTGGTGAAGTAAGTTTGTGCTAGATTCTACGTTGATATGCGCTCCGCAGCAAGTTGGAGCCCGGTTTTCCTCTCAGCGTGCAGTGAATGTCAGAGGGATGTGAGGAGAGTATAGCCTATTTGAATGCAGTGATCTCCTTCTAAGGGGTCTATTTCATAGGTTCTCTGTTATCGGTCGTAGAGATTCATCTCTTACCTCCCTTTTCAGATCGACGATATACTCTTATATATACCATTACCTCTGCTGATTCTCGTTTCAGTACTGGTTTGGCTATCTGCTATATGTAGATGAGTGTCCTGGGGTAAGTAAGTCTTATTTTCTGTGACACTCCTAGCTATGGTTGGGCACTTTGTTTATAAAGTTCTAAATATATGTATTCAAACATTTATTTGCCTTGACTCAGAATGTTCAACTTTCCTTATTTTCAGACAGTCAGTTTCATATTTGGGATAATGCATTTTAATTTAACATTTTTCTTACCTTAAAATTTGACTTTTTCCCTGTGGGCTGTTAGGCTCGCGGGGGCTGAAAATGCTTCATTTTATTGCGTCATTCTTGGCGCGGACTTTTTTGGCGCAAAAATTCTATTTCCGTTTCCGGCGTCATACATGTCGCCGGAAGTTGCGTCATTTTTTGACGTTATTTTGCGCCAAAAATGTCGGCGTTCCGGATGTGGCGTCATTTTTGGCGCCAAAAAGCATTTAGGCGCCAAATAATGTGGGCGTCTTATTTGGCGCGAAAAAATATGGGCGTCACTTTTGTCTCCACATTATTTAAGTCTCATTTTTTATTGCTTCTGGTTGCTAGAAGCTTGTTCTTTGGCATTTTTTCCCATTCCTGAAACTGTCATTTAAGGAATTTGATCAATTTTGCTTTATATATATGTTGTTTTTTCTCTTACATATTGCAAGATGTCTCACGTTGCATCTGAGTCAGAAGATACTACAGGAAAATCGCTGTCAAGTGCTGAATCTACCAAAGCTAAGTGTATCTGCTGTAAACTTTTGGTAGCTATTCCTCCAGCTGTTGTTTGTATTGATTGTCATGACAAACTTGTTAAAGCAGATAATATTTCCTTTAGTAAAGTACCATTGCCTGTTGCAGTTCCTTCAACATCTAAGGTGCAGAATGTTCCTGATAATATAAGAGATTTTGTTTCTGAATCCATAAAGAAGGCTATGTCTGTTATTTCTCCTTCTAGTAAACGTAAAAAATCTTTTAAAACTTCTCTCCCTACAGATGAATTTTTAAATGAACATCATCATTCTGATTCTGATGATTCCTCTGGTTCAGAGGATTCTGTCTCAGAGGTTGATGCTGATAAATCTTCATATTTATTTAAAATGGAATTTATTCGTTCTTTACTTAAAGAAGTACTAATTGCTTTAGAAATAGAGGATTCTGGTCCTCTTGATACTAATTCTAAACGTTTAGATAAGGTATTTAAAGCTCCTGTGGTTATTCCAGAAGTTTTTCCTGTTCCTAATGCTATTTCTGCAGTAATTTCCAAAGAATGGGATAATTTGGGTAATTCATTTACTCCTTCTAAACGTTTTAAGCAATTATATCCTGTGCCGTCTGACAGATTAGAATTTTGGGACAAGATCCCTAAAGTTGATGGGGCTATTTCTACCCTTGCTAAACGTACTACTATTCCTACGTCAGATGGTACTTCGTTTAAGGATCCTCTAGATAGGAAAATTGAGTCCTTTCTAAGAAAAGCTTATCTGTGTTCAGGTAATCTTCTTAGACCTGCTATATCTTTGGCTGATGTTGCTGCAGCTTCAACTTTTTGGTTGGAAACTTTAGCGCAACAAGTAACACATCGTGATTCTCATGATATTATTATTCTTCTTCAGCATGCTAATAATTTTATCTGTGATGCCATTTTTGATATTATCAGAGTTGATGTCAGGTTTATGTCTCTAGCTATTTTAGCTAGAAGAGCTTTATGGCTTAAAACTTGGAATGCTGATATGGCTTCTAAATCAACTTTACTTTCCATTTCTTTCCAGGGTAACAAATTATTTGGTTCTCAGTTGGATTCCATTATTTCAACTGTTACTGGTGGGAAAGGAACTTTTTTACCACAGGATAAAAAATCTAAAGGTAAAAACAGGGCTAATAATCGTTTTCGTTCCTTTCGTTTCAACAAAGAACAAAAGCCTGATCCTTCATCCTCAGGAGCAGTTTCAGTTTGGAGACCATCTCCAGTCTGGAATAAATCCAAGCCAGCTAGAAAGGCAAAGCCTGCTTCTAAGTCCACATGAAGGTGCGGCCCTCATTCCAGCTCAGCTGGTAGGGGGCAGGTTACGTTTTTTCAAGGAAATTTGGATCAATTCTGTTCACAATCTTTGGATTCAGAGCATTGTTTCAGAAGGGTACAGAATTGGTTTCAAGTTGAGACCTCCTGCAAAGAGATTTTTTCTTTCCCGTGTCCCAGTAAATCCAGTAAAAGCTCAAGCATTTCTGAAATGTGTTTCAGATCTAGAGTTGACTGGAGTAATTATGCCAGTTCCAGTTCCGGAACAGGGGATGGGGTTTTATTCAAATCTCTTCATTGTTCCAAAGAAGGAGAATTCTTTCAGACCAGTTCTGGATCTAAAAATATTGAATCGTTATGTAAGGATACCAACGTTCAAGATGGTAACTGTAAGGACTATCTTACCTTTTGTTCAGCAAGGGAATTATATGTCCACAATAGATTTACAGGATGCATATCTGCATATTCCGATTCATCCAGATCATTATCAGTTCCTGAGATTCTCGTTTCTGGACAAGCATTACCAGTTTGTGGCTCTGCCGTTTGGCCTAGCTACAGCTCCAAGAATTTTTACAAAGGTTCTCGGTGCCCTGCTGTCTGTAATCAGAGAACAGGGTATTGTGGTATTTCCTTATTTGGACGATATCTTGGTACTTGCTCAGTCTTTACATTTAGCAGAATCTCATACGAATCGACTTGTGTTGTTTCTTCAAGATCATGGTTGGAGGATCAATTTACCAAAAAGTTCTTTGATTCCTCAGACAAGGGTAACCTTTCTGGGTTTCCAGATGGATTCAGTGTCCATGACTCTGTCTTTAACAGACAAGAGACGTCTAAAGTTGATTACAGCTTGTCGAAACCTTCAGTCACAATCATTCCCTTCGGTAGCCTTATGCATGGAAATTCTAGGTCTTATGACTGCTGCATCGGACGCGATCCCCTTTGCTCGTTTTCACATGCGACCTCTTCAGCTCTGTATGCTGAAGCAATGGTGCAAGGATTACACGAAGATATCTCAATTAATATCTTTAAAACCGATTGTTCGACACTCTCTAACATGGTGGACAGATCACCATCGTTTAATTCAGGGGGCTTCTTTTGTGCTTCCGACCTGGACTGTAATTTCAACAGATGCAAGTCTCACAGGTTGGGGAGCTGTGTGGGGATCTCTGACGGCACAAGGAGTTTGGGAATCTCAGGAGGTGAGATTACCGATCAATATTTTGGAACTCCGTGCAATTTTCAGAGCTCTTCAGTTTTGGCCTCTTCTGAAGAGAGAATCGTTCATTTGTTTTCAGACAGACAATGTCACAACTGTGGCATACATCAATCATCAAGGAGGGACTCACAGTCCTCTGGCTATGAAAGAAGTATCTCGAATTTTGGTTTGGGCGGAATCCAGCTCCTGTCTAATCTCTGCGGTTCATATCCCAGGTGTAGACAATTGGGAAGCGGATTATCTCAGTCGCCAAACGTTGCATCCGGGCGAATGGTCTCTTCACCCAGAGGTATTTCTTCAGATTGTTCAAATGTGGGAACTTCCAGAAATAGATCTGATGGCGTCCCATCTAAACAAGAAACTTCCCAGGTATCTGTCCAGATCCCGGGATCCTCAGGCGGAGGCAGTGGATGCATTATCACTTCCTTGGAAGTATCATCCTGCCTATATCTTTCCGCCTCTAGTTCTTCTTCCAAGAGTAATCTCCAAGATTCTGAAGGAATGCTTGTTTGTTCTGCTGGTAGCTCCGGCATGGCCTCACAGGTTTTGGTATGCGGATCTTGTCCGGATGGCCTCTTGCCAACCGTGGACTCTTCCGTTAAGACCAGATCTTCTGTCACAAGGTCCTTTTTTCCATCAGGATCTGAAATCCTTAAATTTAAAGGTATGGAGATTGAACGCTTGATTCTTGGTCAAAGAGGTTTCTCTGACTCTGTGATTAATACTATGTTACAGGCTCGTAAATCTGTATCTCGAGAGATATATTATAGAGTCTGGAAGACTTATATTTCTTGGTGTCTTTCTCATCATTTTTCCTGGCATTCTTTTAGAATACCGAGAATTTTACAGTTCCTTCAGGATGGTTTAGATAAGGGTTTGTCCGCAAGTTCTTTGAAAGGACAAATCTCTGCTCTTTCTGTTCTTTTTCACAGAAAGATTGCTATTCTTCCTGATATTCATTGTTTTGTACAAGCTTTGGTTCGTATAAAACCTGTCATTAAGTCAATTTCTCCTCCTTGGAGTTTGAATTTGGTTCTGGGAGCTCTTCAAGCTCCTCCGTTTGAACCTATGCATTCATTGGACATTAAATTACTTTCTTGGAAAGTTTTGTTCCTTTTGGCCATCTCTTCTGCCAGAAGAGTTTCTGAATTATCTGCTCTTTCTTGTGAGTCTCCTTTTCTGATTTTTCATCAGGATAAGGCGGTGTTGCGAACTTCTTTTGAATTTTTACCTAAAGTTGTGAATTCCAACAACATTAGTAGAGAAATTGTGGTTCCTTCATTATGTCCTAATCCTAAGAATTCTAAGGAGAAATCGTTGCATTCTTTGGATGTTGTTAGAGCTTTGAAATATTATGTTGAAGCTACGAAATCTTTTCGTAAGACTTCTAGTCTATTTGTTATCTTTTCCGGTTCTAGAAAAGGCCAGAAAGCTTCTGCCATTTCTTTGGCATCTTGGTTGAAATCTTTAATTCATCTTGCCTATGTTGAGTCGGGTAAAACTCCGCCTCAGAGAATTACAGCTCATTCTACTAGGTCAGTTTCTACTTCCTGGGCGTTTAGGAATGAAGCTTCGGTTGACCAGATCTGCAAAGCAGCAACTTGGTCCTCTTTGCATACTTTTACTAAATTCTACCATTTTGATGTATTTTCTTCTTCTGAAGCAGTTTTTGGTAGAAAAGTACTTCAGGCAGCGGTTTCAGTTTGAATCTTCTGCTTATGTTTTTCGTTAAACTTTATTTTGGGTGTGGATTATTTTCAGCAGGAATTGGCTGTCTTTATTTTATCCCTCCCTCTCTAGTGACTCTTGTGTGGAAAGATCCACATCTTGGGTAGTCATTATCCCATACGTCACTAGCTCATGGACTCTTGCTAATTACATGAAAGAAAACATAATTTATGTAAGAACTTACCTGATAAATTCATTTCTTTCATATTAGCAAGAGTCCATGAGGCCCGCCCTTTTTTTGTGGTGGTTATGATTTTGTATAAAGCACAATTATTCCAATTCCTTATTTTATATGCTTTCGCACTTTTTTATCACCCCACTTCTTGGCTATTCGTTAAACTGAATTGTGGGTGTGGTGAGGGGTGTATTTATAGGCATTTTGAGGTTTGGGAAACTTTGCCCCTCCTGGTAAGAATGTATATCCCATACGTCACTAGCTTATGGACTCTTGCTAATATGAAAGAAATTAATTTATCAGGTAAGTTCTTACATAAATTATGTTTTTTGCTGCAAAAATCAGCACAAACGCAGAACAAATAAATGGTATATTTGTTTTTAAAATTGCATAACATGGGGTGCAAAGTGGGCGGAGTTTCAACAAATATAATGCGCTATATCTCCAAAACCAAACTGGTACCAATGTTCGTTTTTGCGTAACAAATCAGCACAAACGCAGCACAAACAAATGGTATATTTGTTTTTAAATTTGCATAACATGGGGTGCAAAGTGGGCGGGATTTCATTAAAAAATAATGCGCAATATCTCCTAAACCAAACCGGCAGAAACGTTCGTTTTTGCGGCACAAATCAGCACAAACGAATGGTATATTTGTTTTTAAAATTGCATAACATAGGGTGCAAAGTGGGCGGAGTTTCAGCAAATATAATGCGCTATATCTCCGAAACCAAACCAGCACAAACGTTCATTTTTGCAGCACAAATCAGCACAAACGCAGCACAAACAAATGGTATATTTGTTTTTAAAATTGCATAACATGGGGTGCAAAGTGGGCAGAGTTTCAGCAAATATCATGTGCTATATCTCCGAAAACAAACCGGCACAAACGTTCGTTTTTGTGGCACAAACCAGCACAAACGCAGCACAAACAAATGGTATATTTGTTTTTAAAATTGCATAACATGGGGTGCAAAGTGGGCGGGGTTTCATAAAAAAATAATGCGCTATATCTCCTAAACCAAACCGGCACAAACGTTAGTTTTTGCGGCACAAATCGGCACAAACGCAGCACAAACGAATGGTATATTTGTTTTTAAAATTGAATAACATGGGGTGCAAAGTGGGCGGGGTTTCGTAAAAAATAATGCGCTATATCTCCGAAACCAAAACAGCACAAATGTTCATTTTTGCAGCACAAATCAGCACAAACGCAGCACAAACAAATGGTATATTTGTTTTTAAAATTGCATAACATGGGGTGCAAAGTGGGTGGAGTTTCAGCAAATATAATGCGCTATATCTCCGAAACCAAACCGGCACAAACGTTCGTTTTTGCGGCACAAATCAGCACAAACGCAGCACAAACAAATGGTAATCTTTGTTTTTAAAATTGCATAACATGGGGTGCAAAGTGGGCGGGGTTTCATAAAAAAATAATGTGCAATATCTCCTAAACCAAACCGGCACAAACGTTGGTTTTTGCGGCGCAAATCAGCATAAAACGCAGCACAAACGAATGGTATATTTTAATTCAGTTTTTACAAACATGGGGTGCCAACTTCACATAGGTCAAACTGGCCTGTAAAATAAAAATAAACCCTAAGATATCTACAATGTAACTATTAGTTATATTGTTGCTAGCTTAGAGTTTATTTTATAGGTAAATATTTAGTTTTAAATAGGAATTATTTAGTTAATGATAGGAAAATTTATTTAGATTTATTTAAATTATATTTAAGTTTGGGGGTGTTAGGTTTAGGGTTAGACTTAGGTTTAGGGGTTAATAACTTTAATATAGTGGCGGCGACATTGGGGGGCGGCAGATTAGGGGTTAATAAATGTAGGTAGGTGGCAGCGATGTTAGGGCCGGCAGGTTAATAATGTTTAACTAATGTTTGCGAGGCGGGAGTGCAGCGTTTTAGGGATTAATATGTTTATTATAGTGGCAGCGAAGTTGGGGGAGGCGGATTAGGGGTTAAAAAGTGTAGGTAGGTTGCAGCGACATTGGGGATGGCAGATTAGGGGTTAATAAATATAATGTAGGTGTCGGCGATGTTGGGGGCAGCAGATTAGGGGTTCATAAATATAATGTAGGTGGCGGCGGTGTCCGGAGTGGCAGATTAGGGGTTAAAATTTTTATTATAGTGTTTGCAATGCGGGAGGGCCTCGGTTTAGGGGTTAATAGGTAGTTTATGGGTGTTAGTGTACTTTTTAGCACTATAGTTATGTGTTTTATGTTACGGCGTTGTACCATAAAACTCTTAACTACTGACTTTGAAATGCGTTAGGGATCTTGACAGGGTAGGGTGTACCGCTCACTTTTTGGCCTCCCAGGACAGACTCGTAATACCAGCGCTATGGAAGTCCCAAAGAAAAAAGACTTTACGAAGTTTACGTAAGTCGTTTTGCGGTAAGGCCAAAGAAGTGTGCGGTGCCCCTAAACCTGCAAGACTTTTAATACCAGGCATAAAAAAGCAGCGTTAGGACCTCTTAACGCTGCTTTTTTACCCTAATGCACAACTCGTAATCTAGCCGCTAGTTTCTACATCTGTAGCTTAAAAAATAATTAGACTTCCCTCTGGGCAGGCTTATCGACTAGTTTATTTATAAATAAATATTTCTCTATTTGTGCGATGATATTTGGACTGATATATCTATTTATAGGGAGATATGTATATGAATATATATATATATATATATATATATATATACTGTATATATATGTCTAGATATCTTGAGATCTATATGCGAACATCTCTTTGAAAATCCATCTGTGATATTGTTTAATGGGCATAAGATTGTAATGTGAAATCTTTTCATTTCTCCATAGTTAAACATAACTCTATACACATAAATCCATGTTTCTCTATGTATGTCATCAATACATATCAAGTGAGTACCCAACACTGTATACACAATCAATTAGATCAGAACAAAAAAGGTGATTATCCCCATTGACCAGTGTACTGCGAGTACAAAAAGATCCCTATCTCTGACTCATTAGCCAAATGGCCTATCTAAACTTTCATAGTACTCCTGATCAATTACTTAAAAAAGCTGGGTATCCCCGGGCTGCATCTACTATAAAAATGAAAAAGAAAAGGGTTCAAAAGCCACAATTGTAGCTAACAACTGTATAGCAATATCAAAGCATATATCATAGAGGGTGGCAGTGGCGAAAAGCACATCAGGAGTTTGCACTGCCCCCCTCTATTATATATGCTACGATATTGCTATATGGTTGTTAGCTACAATTGTGGCTTTTGAACCCTTTTCTTTTTCATTTTTATAGTAGATGCAGCACGGGGGTACCCAGCTTTTTTAAGTAATTATCTCTGAGGGGATTTTGTAGTGTGTCACAGATCCCCTTTTTTCCTTAAATCTGTTCAAAGGGGCATATACACTTCTCTATGTATGTGTATGTATGTCAATGTAAAATCCCTGTGTCAGCTTTTTTTTTTTCTAACACCCGAGATCTCCTATCTTTGATCCCTTATAACTTTTGTGTGCAATATTTTTTTAAATAATTTTTTATTAGACAGTATTAGCATGAGTGTAACTGTACTTTGTAATGTATTTTTGAAGTGTTTTGTGAAACTTTTATGTTGCCAAAAACGGTTAACTAGAACTCTTCGAGCGTGGAAAGGATTGTTGTGTAAAAGGCTTAGTAAAACTTAGCCAGTAAGTATTTTACATAAAAAGGTAAATTCAAGAACAAGGGGTCATGATCTCAAGCTGAAGGGTAGTATATTCAGGAATAATTTGAGGAAGCATTTCTTTACAGAAAGGGTGATTGATTCATGGAATAAACTTCCACAAGAGGTAGTAATGACAAACACTGTGGGGGACATTAAGAATGCCTGGGACAAGCATAAGGATAACCTACGAACTAGATGAGTTTATACTTTTAGGAAATATCGTAGAAGACTTGCTGGGCCTATGGCTCTTATCTGCCGTCAATATCTATGTTTCTAAAAGGCAAATGCGCGCGCGCAATCACGATTTTTCAAGACATGTAATAGCTGCATAATGGAAATTGATTGGGAAAAGACATATCATGCATGGAAAACTCATAACGTGCGATTTGTAATTTGTAATGGCAGCAACCAGGCTCTAATTCTAAGATCCAAACTAAGCCAGAGGTGGAGCCTAGCTATCACACCACTGAAGACAGGGGCATCAACTCAAGCCTTGAGGTCTACTACTTACCTGAAGGAGCACCCCCTGGATGTAATTGACCACTCCAGCTTTTAAGGACCCCAAACTGTTGATTCCTACAGCATGACTATCTGAGGGGAGTGCAAAAATTACTAGCTCAGACTTACCTTCTCTAGGTCAACCTACCCTGTGGGAGCCAAACTGCAAAGCAACACTAGTGGAAGCTGTAAATTCTGATTGCCAAGCACCAAATAGGGAGGGATGGTAGGAAAATATCTTTGGTCTAGGAAGCAAGAAGAGGCCAGGACCTATGTGACTGCTCTCCATGAATTGGTGAATAGGCCACCCCACACACTTGCAACAAAGTTGCCACACAGCCACCTCCACTCAGTAAGGGCCTTAAATGGACAGTCTAGTCACAATTAAACTTTCATGATTCAGATAGGGCATGTAATTTTAAACAACTTTCCAATTTACTTTTATCATCAAATTTGCTTTGTTCTCTTGATGGTATTTTTGAAAAGCTAAACCTAGGCAGGCTCAAACTGATTTCTAAAACTGTTGAAAACCGCCTCTTAGCTCAGAGCATTTTGAAAGTTTTTCCCAGTTAGACAGTACTACTTCATGTGCGTCATATAGATAACATTGTGCTCACTCCTGTGGAGTTATTTAGGAGTCTGCACTGATTGTCTAAACAGAATGTCTGTCAAAAGCATTGAGATAAGGGGGCAGTCTGCAGTGGCTTATATACAAGGTAATCACAGAGGTAAAAAGTATATTAATATAACTGTGTTGGTTATGCAAAACTGGGGAATGGGTAATAAAGGGATTATCTATCTTTTTAAACAATTAAAATTCTGGGGTAGACTGTCCCTTTAACCATTCTATCTATAACAGTCTAGGGCCTTGCATTTCCATTCTAAAGGGACTTTAAACATCTGATGCTTGTCCCACGACTTACAAGGGAACATGCATCTGATATGTGTTTTCCTCCTCAGTTAAAGGAAGTGAGATCATAGTAAAGCAACTCAGCACTGATGAAGCTGATTAGCAAAGGGATAACTACTCACAGAGCTGGTGACTGATGTGCTGAAGAAATTGCAAGATAAAATATTTTCCTCCTTTTATATAGAGATGTTCTTGTGATATTTTATAGTTAGCTTTTTAACAATATTCTGCATCACTTTCAAATGATTTAGCATTTGGGTATCATGTCCCTTTAACCAATAATATTGATATACCTGCAATTTACAATTTCACATAATGTTGAGTAATTGTATAATGGCAAGTAAAGCATTACACTATCATTTACATTTTGCTCAGGTTTTATATTTTAAACTTTTTTTTTTTTTTTTTTTTAAATATATTTTTATTGAGGTTGTGAGCAAATATTACAACAGGTATTTGCAGGTAAACAAAGATAACAGTTTGGTACAGAGTACATTTCTTAGTAAGAAAAAAAAGAACAGAGTACAAATATAAAACGGCAATAACTCTAGGCATGTAATCTAAAATACTCTAGACAGGTTTACATGGTCTTTCGATGCAGTAAATAGCCCAGATTATTAACCTATCAATCTATATAATATCATGTGGTGCCAATGAGTAAGGATATTAGTCTGAAATAGCATGTACCAATTTGTATAGAAAAATGATATATAGAGTTTGATAAAACCTCATTTTTATATTATATGTCAAAGAGAGATGAACTCCTCATTGCTGTATAGATATTTATTAAAGAGTTTGTTCTAAAAAAAGAAAAGAAAAGGGGAGCAAGAGGAGGTTAGCTTTTTATAATTTTTGGGGGAAGGGAATGCAGCGGGCAAGAGCCGCTCATAGTAGAGTAGGGGGATGGGGGGGCGGAGCCAGTTAGTATGGATAAGGAAACCAAATTTAAACATGGCTGTATTTCAGTCATTGAGGGATTGAAGTATAAACTGTTTGCCTAGTTACTTTTAACTAAGGTAGTAATGTAGATTTTTATCGCAAATGAAGTGGTAATCGACCCAAACATTAAATAATACGGGTACTAGATATATGCTGTATCTCCCCTCGGGGTTAATGTCACCACTGGACGAGATCGGAAAAGGAGAATTGGATATGGCCCACTCTGGTTAACAGAGTGGGAAAGGGTGAGGGGAGATACTTCACCCATCTGTCCTATGTTATGAGTAAAGCCAACATTATATATTATAGGAATGGAAATGTATCCATCCGCTACGTTATGTCAGTCATATGTAGTATATCATGGTAATTATTAGTTTTGAGAGTTCTGTATATAAGTAAGTATATTAAGTATCACACTTAGAATAGTGAAAAGATGAGTCTGGTAATATGAGAACAGATAATGGATGCGCTATCTACTAGGTCCTGCAAAAAGGCATAGTAGTCAACAAGATATCTGCAATATTGGTTTATAGTAGCGCCTATTGGAGCATAAAAGGAGCGTGAATATTTTTCTCTAAGTTAGACATGAAATGGATTAACTTCATTAGAGATAAATACATTGCAAGTAATCCTATTGCCCTATATCTGAGCTATCTGCCCTATGCTACACAAGGTTTTATACGATAAAGTACATCATAGGAAATGAGAAGGAAATAAAATAGACATATACTTTAGCAGACAAGGTCTGATAGACAGCCCACTCTGTACTCAAAACACTTAGAAACTTAACCTAGCATAACATAGAAAGGGTAAATATAAGTATGTTTCATCTGATAAATTTTGGAAAAAGTAGTGGAGGCTGTATATAGTATTTAGTAATAAACAAATGGAACCAGATAGGCAGAACATGGCTAAGCAGGCTATTGGAGCATATAGGCAAGTAATTTACTAAACAATAGTATAAATAAATAAATATAAACAAAACAAAAAAAACAAATAGGCATATATTTCATGCATAATTCCTACTATACACAGTGTATGTTCAATTTACATACATTATAAAATAAAATAAATTAACCAATGCCTTGAGGAATGCCTGCATCACAATGATATTTTAAAGAACTGAATAGAATATGTTAAAGGTAGTAACCAGAACAAAATGATTGTACTGTATAACCTGTCACATCAGAGGCCAATAATCTCAGTGTCTATGTGACGTTGAATAAACATTGGCAGTAGGCAAGGCCATAAGTAAATATGACAGCAAAAACTATAATGATAGACAGGACACTTAGAGTTATAATACCAAAAATCCATAAGCAGAACGTTTGCAGTAACTTGTCTATATTAATGGAGGGATTGGGCCAAAGACTCAGCAGTGTTTAAAGCTACTCATGAGGGTGTGTAAATCTCACTATAGCAAGATCAGGGTCTGTGAAATAGTACCTCACAACGAGTCTGAGTTTAGGCAGTGCAGACGTAGGGCACAACGACCTCAATTCTGCCTAATAGTAGAGCGCAGCATTGAGAGATAAAGTTTCTAAGATAGAGTCACTAGTCCTGCATCCTAAACACACGTCTATATAACAGACCATAAGAAGAAATGACAATACAACATCGGTAAGCTTTGTACAGATAAACGTGCCATCAAGCTATCGATATATTATATACAATTAATCTCGAGTAGGAGATATTAGAGCAGAACAGCATGTTGGATTGAATGCAAAACAATCAAATCATTAAACTGTTTGGGACTTAGTTAATATAGCAGCCTTCGGCACTTGGAGAGAGCTGAGGCATGAGTGCGTTATGAAGTGTCTCACAGTTATGTCAATTAGCCCAATATCCTAAGGCAGAGTTAATATTGCTGCTCCGCTGACATATTAAAGTTATAGCCTCCAGGATCCCACATACCAGCCCGGCACATCTTGTGGTGCATGATATTTGCCTTCCATATCATGACCGCTGTTATATTGCAAAGAGTCATGCAGACAAGCCAGATGTGAGGTGGCTCCGGAAAGGGACTCTTCTCGTTGATCTCGGAGGGGACAAAGATCTGCAGGGAGGAGATCATAGGCCCGAGGTGCTGTGGAGTGAGTGGCTGAAACCGGCACTTAATTGCAGCTTTAGATGTTACTTGGAGATCCTCTGTAAGTACGATCTCACCTATGTCAATCCGGACTTTTGATGTCCTATAGTTCTCTGGTTGGGGTTCCCAATTAAGTAGTAAGCTCTCATCTACCATCGGGTTGTGGAAAGGGAGGTTCCTTATATTAGGTAGGTCTGTTTCGGTAGGCAGCGTCCTAGGAGTCGGTTTCTCTATTCTTATCTGTAGTGTTTCTGTAGGAGGTTGCGCTAGGAGAAGAAGCTGACTGATCTCCGCCTTTATGCTCCGAAAGTGGTTCTGCAGGAACTGGTCCATCTTAAGCTCCCATCTTCTCACTGCTTCCATGATCAGTATGTGCGGCTCTATACACCCCAATGGAGTATATGACTGCTTTACTGAGTCGGGTGGTTTCTGCGTATGCGATAGATCAGCTGAAATCCAAAATGGCGATTCGCACTTCTGCTGTTTGACTTCAGCCCCACTCTAGATATGCATCTAAAAATGCTAGGAAAGTTCTCGTTTCGCGCATCAGTGTCCACAGCCTAAATAAATGTTCTGGCCCAATTAGAGATAGTTTCTGCACTTTCAGGAAAGGTGATAAATGTTAATAAACCAGATTGAGAGTCTGGAGCTCTGCAGATATGCGTCCAGCAGCTACAGCGGTTGGCTCCGCCCCCTTATATTTTAAACTTGAGCTGTATTTTAATTGTTTAGAAAGAAGTTTTCTTTTATAATGGACTGGAATACCAAAATCAAATTCTGTTCCCCCCAAATGTTGCCCCTAACTGTCCCTCATATTGACCCACTGGCCCACCCGTACCATTCCCTTTGCTATAATTATCCCAGATTTCAAAGAGAAAACAGTAAACATCAGACTCTGCACATTGCATGACTATAGACCACTTAAAGGGACATGGAACCCAAACATTTTCTTTCATTATTCTGAAAAAGAATACAATTTCAAAAAAGTTTCTAATGTACTTCTATTATCAAATTTGCTTTGTTATTCTTTGTTGAAGAGATACCTAGGTAGGTAGCGTGCACATGCCTGAGACGCTACATGACAGGAAATAGTGCTGCCATCTAGTGCACTTGCTAATGTATAACATTGTTGCAAAACTGCTGCCATATAGTGCTGCAGCCACGTGCACACTCATGAGCCTACCTTCTTGCTTTTCAACAAAGAATAACAAGAAAACAAAGAAAAATTGACAATAATAGTAAATTGGAAAGTTGTTTAAAATCATATGCACTAATTCCTAAAATATTTTTTGGGGGTTTTATGTCCCTTTAATCTTACTCACAGACTGAACAAAACCATCCATGAAACACCTTAAACTCAACCCTTGACAGTAATGGCACCAACCATGGAACCATTCAGTCAATTCACCTCTGCCTAGGCCTCCAAGTGTCCAGGAAATGATGTCCAGGAAATGACAGGAAATGATGTACAGGAAATGACAGGAAATGATGTACAGGAAATGACAATATTTTGTCTAGGAAATGATGGACTAGTCAACACAGTTTTCAAATGGGTTTCAACTTGATTGGAAATGCTTTAAATTTTAAAACTCCAAGAAAAACCAAGTGCAGCACCTTGCAAAAAATATATTTTATATAAAGATGTCTATTTGCTAAATAATCATCAGCTTGCAGAACTGTAATTCTCCAAATATGTCATTTTTCTTCATTCTATTTGTATTTTTTGTTGAGAAGCAGGGACAAATGCTTAGGAGCCGGCCCATTTCTGGAGCACTATATGGCAGCAGTTTTGCAAGAATGTTATCCATTTGCAAGAGCACTAGAGGGCAGCACTATTCCCTGCCATGTAGTGCTGCAGATGCCTACCTAGGTATCTCTTAAACAGAATATCATGGAAACAAAGCACATTTTTAAAATGGTGTGCTCTGTCTGAATAAAAAAATAATTGTTTTGGGTTTCATATCCCTTTAACTTTCATTACCTCTCAACACAACAGCAAGGATAAAAAGTAACAAATTTGAACCAAACAGCTCAGTGTTTATTTCATTTTTATTTTACTTGAGGTTTTTTTTGTTCTCATTTTTGTACTTAGGTTTCCTTATTTTTTTCTTTTCTGCTATAATTTTATTTTCAAGTAATCTATTTTTTTGGTGAACAGTTTATTTATACTTACCATTTAGGCCTCTGCCAAACACTCTTACAAGTCACCACCATCTTTGTTGAGATCATTTCCGCCTTCCTACCCTTTGAGCATGCGCTGGGTCATGTCCGCAATCTTTCATGCTCCCATAATTCCGCATTGGGTAGATTGGTGCCAGCAGCCATCTTCGTGCTCCAGATTTTGTTTTCTTCACTGATCACGGAAGTGCTCTGTCTCCACTATGGACAGAGCTTCTGTAATAATGTATTGTTGACTACTTTTGTGTCTGTTATTTAACCTCTTGTTATGTTGAAATAATTCATAATAACATGTTTTCACTATTTCTATTTGCATTTTGTTATTTCTATTAGTTATACTACTATTTGAGAATCTATTTTTATTACCCATTTGCTACCAATATTTACTATATTTAAAGTTGCTTTGCAATTGTGTATATTATAATTATTATCATAATTTATTTTTTAGAGTGCCAACAGATTCTGCAGCATTATAAACAAAGGCAAAATATGCAGGTAGCATTTATAGGGAACAAGTGGGTAGAGAGCCCTGACAAGAGTTGCACTGTTGTAGTCAGCTCTCATGAAGGTGATCTAGAAACAACTAGGCTCATAGGCTTACATGCTAAGAGGGTTCGGGGGATAACAAAGGAGGAGAGGAACTGAGGTTAGAAAAGGTTAGCATATATTGTATGCATCCCTGAACAGTAGAGTCTTTAAGGAGCGATTGAAACTTTCCAAACTAGGGGAGAGTTTCACAAAATAGGGGCCAGTCTTGAGAAATCCTGTAGATGGGTATGTCAGGAGGAGAGGAGGAGGTTGTGAGCAGAGCAAAGGGGACAGGAGGGAGAGTATCTGGAGACAAGGTCTTCCAACTGCTCTAGTAAGTGCTTGGCAGCCCTCTCCTGCTAAAAGTTCTCATAAAAATTACTTCTATGAAGGGCTCAAACCTTTTCTTCCTAAGGTTGCTAAAAGCGATGCTAGAACCTCTGCCTCAGAGTCTATTAGGGGTCAAGAACATGCTGGCATATAACACTAAACAAACCCCAAAACTTGAGGGGCCAAAAAAGGCACTGAATGTCCCAAGAGAGTCCAATGATGAGAATAATGTCCAAATGTAAATTTTAGTAGAAAATGCTGCAGCAGCTTCTTCCTTTTTAAAAAAAGAACAATCACCAAAAAGTCTGTAAAACTGTAAGAAGGTGCAGGATCGTGTAAATCCACATACTGTATACTCTGTAGAATCGTGTAAGTCCACTGTATGTTCAATGACCAGAAGGTGAGGAATAAACAAAAATTCTCACAAGCATGTTATTACTCCTATGTGCTAGTAGGAGCAGACTGGTCTTTTGACAGCTCACTGAACCTCCAGCATCAGGAACTCTTCAGTGTAACCTGCAAATGCAAGGTAACTCCAAAGCAGGAACAAAGCAGTAGCAACAGGAAGTGTGTAAAAAATACAAATATGTATTAAAACATAGATAAAAAGGGAACTCTAGATACGAGGACGGTTCTCTCCCAGCCTTAACCCTGAAATTTAAACAATTTTGCAAATTATCCCACTTCCTCATTAATTATAATAAGTTGGAGTTCTTAAATGTGTCTATGAAACCTGATAAATTATTGGAACTACAACATAAATGTCCATTTAAACTCCAAACGTCACACTTAAAATACATAGGAATCATATTGTCTCCAATTCCGTCTCGATGGTTGCCCCTCAACTATCAACCACTACTCCAATCCATCCAATATTCTCTCTCTACATGGAAAGACAAACCCATATCATGGTGGGATAGAATACAAACCATTAAAATGTCTATACTGCCCAAAATTGTATATATAATACAGGCCATGCCAATTACACTCCCCAAACCCTTTTATAACAAATACAGCGCGCCATAAATTCTTTTATATGGGACATGACCGACTAAGAATAAACAAAACAATAATGTATAGATTCTTGCAAAATGGAGGACTGGGACTCCCTAATATCAGCCTCTACTATCATTCAGTAATCATACAAAAACTGCTAGACTGGCATTGTAAAGGAGACTCCAAAGCCTGGATAGCACTAGATTCCCATCTACATAGAGCACCTACACCTGGATCCCTCTGCTGGCTTCCCAAAACTAGATGCACAGTACCCTGCTTGTCTTCCCCCCTCTATAGGCATATCTTCAACACATGGGACTACCTTCTCAAAGCAAATCCGAACCTCTCCACACCTTCATCACCACTTACCCCGATCTTCCCCAACATAGAACTTATGGGGGTATATGAACTACACAAGAAAGAATATGTGATTCAGGAATTACTATACTCCATACCAATACCTGACCTACTTGACCAGGGTAAACTGAAACGTAGATCAGAATTATCCCATATCCTACATGGATCCTTCTCCCCTTGGTTGAAATATGCTCAACTAAATCAAATCAAAACTCAAAATAAACAACACTTACTCAGGTCACTCACATCTTTCGAACAATCTTGCCTATCAGGGGCTATCACCAAAGGATCATTATCACTAGAAAAATCCTTATTACACAATGCACAATCTACATCCCTCCCTCCTTACATGGCTCGGTGGCATCGCAAACTAGGTGTTAATATGGGCACCAAACAATGGCAGAAAATCTTTCAGAACACACGTAAAATCTCTATCTCACCCAAGATCATAGAACTTAAAGGGACACTGAACCACTTATCTAACTAATGTTGTTCCAAAAGGTAGTTAATTTGCTACATTGCCACCACATATGCAGCATGTTGCCTTGAATATTGAAACCTCTCCAACGGTAGTAGAGGTAGTAGAGGTTGGGTAAATGTTTTTGAGTTTAATTGGGGTCAGGTACCAGCATATGAGGATTTTTTAATTAAAGGGACACTGAACCCAAAACTTTTCTTTCATGATTCAGGTAGATCATTACATTTTAAGTAACTTTCTAATTTAGTCCTATTATCAAATTTTCTTAATTCTCTTGGTATCTTTATTTGAAATGCAAGAATGTTTAGATGCCGGTCCATTTTTGGTGGCCAATCTGGGTTGTTCTTGCTGATTGGTGGATAAATACATCCACCAATAAAATAGTCCTGTCCAGAGTTCTGAACCAAAAAAGCATAGATGCCTTATTTTTCAAATAAAGATAGCAAGAGAATAGCAAGAGATAGCAAGAGAACAAAGAACATTATATAATAGGAGTAAATTAGAATGTTGTTTAAAATTGCATGCTCTACCTGAATCACTAAAGAAAAGTTTTGGGTTCAGTGTCCCTTTAATTAAAAAAGCCTCCTATGCTGGTACCTGACCCCAATGAGAATCAAAAACATTTACCCAACCTCTTCGGCATACTGTTGGAGAGGTTTCAATATGCAAGGCAACATGCTGCATATGTGGTGGCAATGTAGCAAATGAACTACCTTTTGGAACAACATTGGTTAGATAAGTGGTGCAGGGAATGAGGATTTGGTTTAATTAGCCATTATAGCTCTGTTTGGCAAGATACTAAGTTATTTAGGAGAGATGGCTTGCATTTGGATGTTAAAGGAACAGAGTATCTGGGAGAGGAGTTCAAATACTTTATTAGAAATTACTTAAATTAATAAAGGGGGGTAGCATTATTATATCCACCTGCCCCCCACAGCATGCCAAAACTGTTAGTCCAAGTAACAATTCTAGAAATTCTAGTAGCAAAATTCTTTGGGCCATGAGCACAAATGCTCGCAGCTTAGGAAATAAATTACCTGAACTAGGGACAACTTGGATTTAGTAGCTATAACAGAAACATGGTACAATGATTTGCATGACTGGGACATAGTCATACCTGGATACAGGTTATTTAAAAAGAACAGAGTAGGAAAGAAAGGTGGAGGAGTTGCTCTGTATGTAAATTAAAATATAAAGGTTACTGAAATTGTAGGAACAAATGATGAGGTACAAAGTATTTGGGTGACTTTGGAAATTGGAGATAAAAATGTGTTTAGAATAGGGGTTGTATGTAGGCCTCCATTGCAGGATGAAAAACTGGACAATCTGTTATTAGAAGAAATATCCAAAATGACCATGAAGGGTAGGGTTATAGTAATGGGGGACTTTAATTTGCCAGATATAGACTGGAAGATTCCTTATACTAGATCAGCTAGAAGTAGGTATATTCTTGAATCTCTGCTAGGGGAATCACTTGAGCAATTAGTTAAGGAACCAACTCGTAAGGAAGCTATATTAGATCTAATACTTACAAACAGTGATATATTTTCAGATGTGTCTGTAGGTGAGAACTTAGGATCCTGTGATCATCAATCTGTTTGGTTTAGTACTCATGTGCAGGAACTGTCCACCCAGACTAAAACAAAAGTTTTAGACTTTAGGAAGGCAGATTTGTCATTAATGGGAGAATACCTAAAAATCTATTTAAAAGGGAAAACTCTTTTTACAGGGGTTCAAGAACAGTGGGAATTTGTGAAAGGTGCCATTTTAAATGCAACCGCACACTGTATTAGACATGTCTGTAAAAGTAAAAGAAAGTGGAAACCAATTTGGTTTTCCAAACAAGTAGCACATGCTGTAAAGACAAAAAAAAGATAGCTTATAAAAATTACAGACACACACAAGCAGATGATGATATGAAAATATGGAGACTCCAACAAAAAAAAGACTAAGCAGTTAATTAGGAAGGTTAAAGCTCATGCAGAAGAGAAGATAGCACAGTCAGTAAGACATGGGGACAAAACATTCTTTAGATATATCAGTGAAAGAAGAAAAAATAAGGTAGGAATAGTAAAATTGAAATCAGTTGATGGTAGAATAATAGAAGGTGATAAGCACATTGCAGACTGTCTCAATGATTACTTCTGTTCTGTTTTCACAAAAGATTGTGAAGATAGAATGTCTACATTAAGGGATGCTACGAAAAATAGAAACAAGCTTCCCTTCTAAGACTCCCTGCCCTCCTGTATTCTTCTGACTTCCTGCTCCAACCCTTCCCCCCTCCCAGCTCTATATATTTGCATTCTCTGCTATTCTGCTCAGTCCCTTCTGAGACTCCCTGCCCTCCTGTATTCTTCTGACTTCCTGCTCCAACCCTTCCCCCCTCCCAGCTCTATATATTTGCAGTCGCTGTGCGACTGCGCAGCGGACGCGCGCAGTAGGCGCGCCGATGGTGCGCCAAAGGTAAGCCCATCAGCGCCCGTCCGCGCCTGGACCGCACCCAGCGCCACAAACCATGACCTGCGCACCCGCCACCGCTATAACACCAGCACCCTTTGCTCTCTCAACATTGGTAAATCACCAGCATGCCACCTCGCATCCCCGACGAACACCAAAGGACCATTCACCTGCCGCAACTGCTCTTTCACCGCCCTCCCGACCACAAACCTACCAAACATCCCTCACTCAAATAGCCTGGAGAACCTCAACTGCATCCTCCTCAACACCCGCTCCATCCACAAGCACACCATCGAAATCTGGAACCTGCTCGACTCCACCTCCCCAGATGTCGCCTTCCTCACCGAAACCTGGCTCAACCCCACATCAGCCCCGGACATCGCCAACGCCATCCCCGATGGCTATAAAATCACCCACAAGGACCGCAGCAACCGACCTGGAGGAGGCATTGTCATCATCCACAAACACTCCATCCAAGCCACAACCACCTCCGATGATCACTCACCAGACTGGGAACATCTACACTTCAAAATCAAGGTTAACCACAACACCACCCTCCGCGGCACCCTCATCTACAGACCTCCAGGACCGCGTCCCGCCTTCTGTGACTCCATCACCGATCACCTTGCACCCCACGCCCTCGCTTCAAAGGACTACATCCTACTCGGTGACCTCAACTTCCATCTTGACAACCCCAATGACCACAACACCACCAACCTCCTGGAAAACCTTGGAACCATTGGACTGAAGCAACTTGTAAACGCCCCAACTCACATAGCTGGACACACCCTCGACCCAATCTTCTCCAC
Source organism: Bombina bombina (assembly GCF_027579735.1). Lineage (NCBI taxonomy): Eukaryota > Metazoa > Chordata > Amphibia > Anura > Bombinatoridae > Bombina > Bombina bombina. Next base: position 1,141,630,972 of record NC_069500.1, read on the forward strand.
AGCAACCAAATCTCAGTCAACCACATAACCGAACCCCACTGGACTGACCATCACTGTATACACTTCTCCTTCAACAAACCCACCACGCACCTCCGGCATCACCACTCGCCCCGCAGAAACTGGAACAACATCAACCAAGAACAACTGCACCCTGAGCAAGTCCCCCCCAGTGACCTCCACTGACGCGAACTCCTCCGCCCGCCACCTACATTGCTGGATCACAGACTGCGCAAATAGCCTCGCCCCCCTCAAGAAACCGTCCTACCGCCAGCCCACCAACAAGGCCAGCTGGTTCACCCCCACCCTCCAGGACTCCAAACGCCACTGCAGACGATTAGAGAGAATATGGAGATCCAGCAAGTCCCCCTCGGACAAATCCGCCTACAAAGAAGCCGTCACCACCCACCACCACCTCATCAAAACCACAAAGAAAACCGCTATCCTAGACAGAATCCACGCTAAAACCCACAACAGCAAAGAGCTGTTCACAGTCATCAAGGAATTCTCCAAAGCCAACAGTGATACTAATGACATCCCACTCTCCCAGGACCTCTGCAACAACATCGCTACTTACTTCCACCGCAAGATCATCAACATCTACGACAGCCTTGAGCTCCAGAACTCACCACTCACCGCCGACTCACCGACCACCACCTCACCCAAACCCACCACCCGCCACCTTCTACGCACTACCTGGAGCCCCCTCACCACAGAGGACACACTCAGAATCATGAAATCTATCCACTCCGGAGCACCCTCAGACCCATGCCCGCACCACATATTCAACAAAGCGGATTTTACCATCGCCCATGAACTCTGCCTCACCATAAACTGCTCCATCAAAACTGGCACCTTCCCAGAAGACTGGAAGCATGCAGAGCTGAAACCCCTGCTGAAGAAACCCACAGCTGACCCCATAGATCCTAAAAACTACCGCCCCATCTCTCTTCTCCCCTTTCCAGCCAAAGTAATCGAGAAGGCCATCAACGCACAACTTGTTGACTACATCGAGACCAACCACATCTTGGACCCCTCCCAATCCGGTTTCAGGAGCAATCATAGCACCGAGACCGCCCTCCTCGCTGCCACAGACGACATCCGCACCCTGCTCGACCAAGGAAAGACTGTTGCGCTCATTCTTCTAGACCTCTCAGCCGCATTCGACACTGTAGCCCACAGCACCCTCCTGACGTGCCTACATGATGCTGGCATCCGCAATAAGGCCCTGGAATGGATCACCTCCTTCCTCAGCGGCAGAACCCAGAAAGTCAGACTCCCACCCTTCTCCTCCAATCCCACAGCAATCAGCTGCGGCGTACCCCAAGGCTCTTCTCTTAGCCCCACCCTCTTCAACATCTACATGGCCCCCCTCGCCGCCATCGTCCGACAACACAACCTCAACATTGTCTCCTACGCCGACGATACACAGTTAATCATCTCACTCACCCGAGACCCCGCCACCGCCAAGAAAAATGTCCACGAAGGACTTACAGCAATCGCCACCTGGATGAACAACAACCGTCTCAAACTCAACACTGACAAGACCAAAATCCTCCTCCTCGGACCCACCAAATCTGCATGGGATGACTCCTGGTGGCCCACAGCCCTCGGACACCCTCCAACTCCAACACACCATGCATGAAATCTAGGCGTCATCCTCGACTCATCACTTTCCATGGACCGCCAAGTCAACGCCGTCTCTTCGACTTGTTTTCACATACTCCACCTACTGCAAAAAATCTTCAAGTGGATCCCCACTGAAACTAGAAAATCTGTCACCCATGCCCTCTTCAGTAGTCGACTGGACTACGGCAATGCACTCTACGCCGGGTCCACCATCAAGCTCCAGAAACGACTCCAGAACGCATCCAGAACACCTCGGCCAGACTCATCTTCGACATCCCTCACCAAAACCACATCGCCGAACACCTAAGGAACCTACACTGGCTCCCCGTCAACAAGAGAATCACCTTCAAGCTCCTAACCCATGCATTCAAGGCCCTCCACAACATCAGTCCTGAATACATCAACCACCGTGTCAATTTCTACACCCCCTCCAGACAACTCTGCTCTGCCGACCAAGCACTCGCAGTCATCCCCCGCATCAAGAAAAAAACAGCTGGAGGAAAATCCTTCTCCTATATAGCAGCAAGGTCATGGAACTCCCTCCCGCTGCACCTCAGACAATCCACCTCCCATACAAACTTCAGGAAGGACCTCAAGACCTGGCTCTTTGAATGAATCGTCTTCCCTTAGCCCCCCCTCTCCCCCCCCATAGCGCCTTGAGACCCTCACGGGTGATTAGTTTGCGCTTTACAAGTACCCAATAGATAGATAGAAGCTTAACAGTAATCTTTTTACACAGGATGAGGTTTTGTTAGCATTATCAAAAATAAATGTTAAAAAGGCAGTGGGTCCTTATAATATTCATCCAAGGGTTTTAAAAGAACTTCGATCAGTGCTAACTGTCCCATTAACTGATCTGTTTAATCAGTCACTATTAATAGGAGCTGTCCCAGATGATTGGAGCATAGCAAATGTAATACCTCTTCATAAAAAGGGCAGTAGAGAAGAATCTGGTAACTACAGGCCAGTTAGTTTAACTTCAGTAGTAGGGAAATTAATGGAAAGCCTCTTAAAAGAAAGAATTATGACTTACATAAAGACAAACAATTTATTTTAGAGGACCAAAATCAGCATGGTTTTACTTCAGGGATATCATGTCAGACTAATCTAATTGACTTCTTTGAGTATGTAACAAAAGTATTAGACAAGGGTGGAGCAGTTGATGTAGCATATCTAGATTTCATCAATGCATTTGACACCATTCCACACAATAAACTAATTCACAAACTGTATCTCCTTGGTCTAGATTCAAAAATTGTGAACTGGGTGGAATGCTGGCTTAAGGACAGAAAACAAAGTGTCTTAGTAAATGGAGTTCATTCAACAGAGGGGGCTGTTACTAGTGGTGTTCCTCAGGTGTCAGTTCTGGGGCATGTTTTGTTTAACATATTTATCTGTGATATCAGCAAAGGGCTACAGGGGAAAGTATGTCTGTTTGTAGATGATACAAAAATTTGTAACAGAGTGGATGTTCAAGGGGGGTAGACAAAATGAGAAGTGATATACAACAATTGGAGGATTGGACTAATGACTGGGATCTAAAGTTTAACAAAGCAAAGTGTAAAATAATGCATTTAGGGAAGAAAAATCCAAATGTTAATTACAGACTCAATGACACTTTACTGACTGTTACAGATGAGGAACAGAACTTGGGAATTATTATTTCAGATGATTTAAAACTTAGTAAACAATGTAGTAATGCAGCAAGTAAGGCTAGCAGAATGCTTGGATGTATTGGTAGAGGTATTTGCAGCAGAAATAGTAAGGTTCTTATGCCACTTTATAGATCATTAGTTAAGCCTCATCTTGAGTATTGTGTGCAGTTCTGGAGGCCATATCTTCAGAAGGATATTAACAAACTTGAATCTGTGCAAAGGAGGGCTACCAAAATGGTACATGGTCTAAAAAATAAAACTTACCAGGATAGGCTCAATTACCTAAATATGTATAGCTTAGAGGACAGAAGGAAAATAGGTGATATGATAGCAACTTTCAAGTACGTTAAAGGACTTAGTGAAACTGAGGCTGTGGGTATTTTACATAAAATGGAAAATTCAAGAACAAGGGGTCATGATCTCAAGCTGAAGGGTAGTAGATTCAGGAGTAATTTGAGGAAGCACTTCTTTACAGAAAGAATGATTGATTTATGGAATAAACTTCCTCAAGAGGTAGTAGCGACAAACACTGTTGGGGACTTTAAAAATGCATGGGACAAGCATACGGCTATACTACAAACTAGATAAGTTTATACTGTTAGGTAATATCGGGCAGACTTGCTGGGCCTATGGCTCTTATCTGCCGTCAATATCTATGTTTCTATTGAAAGTACCGTTCAAACCCTAGCAGACTCAGAATTCTCACTAACCCCAACAATAGTCCTTCTTAATGAGACACCACCAGTAAGATGCAAAATTAGGGCAACTTTAATAATAATAGGATTCAACAGCGCAAAATCTCTAATAGCCTTATATTGGAAATCATCTCAACTACCAACATTTGAGAAATGGCTACAAAAAAACTGATGAAATATTGTCACTGGAAGAATATGGCTTTTTCAAAAGAAATAAGTCCGCTTTCTTTGCAGATATTACATTTTATTGGGAATCCATAAACCACACCATCAACAACCCTGCAAACAATGTGCAACCCAACCACCCACATACCCACAGACAAGATATATCACTAGCGACTATCTCCAGTCCTTCCACATAAATAAAATCACACACTTGCCTCTTACCCCCAACTCGCCACATTCTAGTATCTGCGAACACACATCTCACCCCCTTACCCATCACATCACCCCCTTACCCTTCCCACCTTAAGTCTTCTCTCTCTTCTTTTCACCTTTCTTGTAATTATATATCTCTCTGATTAATAATTTGAATATACAATGTACAAGTAACTGAATATTCACTCTTGTAAACCCCACAATGGGGAAAACACCTGTTTTCTGCAAACTTGGGACATTACAATCATAAGCAGATGACCGAAAGTTTGCGACCAACCTAACAACTCTCGCAGAAGATTTTGACCACCAGATTTAATTTTGTTGAGCTTTTGTGACATGAAGCTTAACGGCTTTGATAATAGACTATGAGCACTTTCATTCCATATCACTCATCCAGTCATACCTAGCTTAGCCACAAATGCCTAACATGGTGTATTTTCATCTACCTTTTTTGCTTTTATGTTACCAGACTATACTTGTTTCCAAATGTATTATATTGTACTTTCGAAAACAATAGAAAAAACTATTGTTAAAAAAAAAAAAGAACATGTGACGGATTACGGCTACCCCGACTGGGTAGCTCCGCCAATGGATCCTCCCGATATTTGGAACCTGCTGCCATGTAGCCGAGAAAGTGATTCTAGCAGAGCCCATCAAAATAACTAGACAGACTAGCATTCAGGTGAAAACACAAAGTACACTTTATTGGTAAAAACACACAACATTTATACAAAAACTGATCTTGATAAGAGCCTTATCAGTCCCTCACATCTCCCGCCATTCCCGCCCCTCCAGACAGGCTGGTGCCTCCATAATGTCCAAGGACCCCAGTGTCCAGCGGTATAGAGATGGTGCATTCGGGGTGACTTCCAGGGTGTCATGGGAAAGCCCTGTGTCCCAAGCTGTTACATTCCAAAAAGCACCTTGATCCATGGCGCGGCTCGAACGTTATGGGCGACCAAACGTACACCGGGAAGGCCACTGGGAAAGGGGGGTTGGAGGGAGGGGGTCAGGGACCCCTGGTTCCCAAAGGAGCTCCCTTCTGGCAATCACCCTGTCTCTTGCCCTTTCCATGGGGAAATATTTCCAAAAAGAGCAGAGCTCTGTGGTAAAGGACCGTGGGAGCGGCCTGGGTTAAAGGAGACCGGGGACCCGAGCTGATGCGGCTGGCCGGCAGTTCCATGGGGCCTGCAGCCGAAGGGCAGTCTGCTGGATAGGGCTCGGAAACTCCAGTTCTCGCTGAAGCCCACCTCCGGCAACTGACCCATCTCTTGCCTTCCCCAAGGGGTTCCAATCCCCAAGAAAGCGGAGCTCTGGAACAAGGGGCTTCTGAAGCGGCCCGAGGCAAAGGTGCCCGGAGTGTGCTGGATGCAGCCGCAGGTCGGTAGATCCAGGAGCCCGGCCGGCCGGAGAGGGACAGTTCGGTCAGAGACCAGCTCTTTCAAGATCAGGTGGACATATGGAGAACAAGGTAACCAAAGCTCTGGGAAATCGCAGTTGCTCTGAGGAGCCCAAAACCCCTGAGAAACAACAGTGGGGGTAGGGGGTAGGAGTTTAATCCCTGCAGCCCGGTATCCATGACAAAACATACTGTGGTTACGCCCTCAGTTTCAACACTAGCTAAGGAAAAACTGAATAAAATATAAATTGACTGCTCCATACCATCTGAACTAATTTTCAAGAAGAATGTTTTATTCAAACATTAACCCCCTTCAGTACCGGAAGTTTTCATGAAAAAAATGCTCAAAGTACCGGACAATTTTTAGCATTTTAGCTATCACTCCATTTAAAAAGAAATATATTTATTTTAAATAGACAACCCAAGGTATTGATCTAGGCCACTGGTTTTGAAACCTGTCCTCAGGCCTCCCTAACAGGCCTCATTTTATGGATATCTGAACTAGAACTGATTATTAAACATGGTTATTTTACCTGCTCTCATCCTAGGTAATCCAGAAAATCTGTCTGTTGGGGAGGCCTGAGGACAGGTTTGAGAACTAGTGATCTAGGTGCTTAGTTACCATACGAAGACAGATGCCTGCAGCCCAGGAACAGCAAGAGACAACCCAGACTGCATGGGCTTTCTAAAGATTGCATGTTGATCTATTTTATGAGGTACTGCATGGTGTAGATCTATGTTCGATTGGTGCAAGGGGTTAAAGAAGGCCATTCAAACCCTAAAAAAGGATGAAGAACAATAATTTCCACAGCATTATAGGTACACTTATTACCTGTTATGCAAGCTCTGTTATTATTAGAGCATAAATTATACACTAAGCTAGATCTAATGATTCCAAAGGTGAGGAAACAAGTTAAAATAAAACAGCAGGAGATTGTGATACACTTTTATCAATTTAACGATAGATAACAAAATTCTCATTGGAGAAAAGAGGCAAGAAAAAAATTGGATGGATAACAAAAGAACACTGGTTAATTGTGTGTGTGTGTGTGTATATATATATATATATATATATATATATATATATATATATATGTACAGTATACACATATATCTATCTATCTATCTATCTATATAAATCTATATATATATATATATATATATATATATATATATATATAGTCAATCCAAAAGGATGCCCTCCATGTAACAAAAATGGAAATTGCCACGGTGCTACACAATCAATGAGAGAATAGTAGTACAAAAGTCAGCACTCATTGGTCTTTCAAAGAAAAACTTAACGTTTAATATCCATATAAAAACAGCATAACGTTTCAAAGCCTAATTGGCTCCTTTGTCAAATGCAGTAGAAAATCAGGTAAGATTTGACAAATTCTTGCGTTTGCTTTACGCTCTTCACATTTTGGGGATTAGATTACAACTGAAGCACAATAGATAACACAAGGTGCATTATCTTTTGTGCAACCGTGAGCAAATAATAACGTACAATTTATTACTACAAGTGGATGATTAAATAATAACACCAAAGCATCCTAATGCGTCTGAAACTTTTGAAGTGTGCCCTAATCTTTTAATAGATAGCGCAGGGAACTCTATTAGCATACTAATTAAACTCGTATTACTATGTGGCGAGTTAAAGGGACATGAAACTCAATTTTTTTCCTCCATGATTTAGAAAGAGCATACAATTATAAACAACTTTCTAATTTACTTTTATAATCTAATTTGCTTCATTCTCTTGATATTCTTTGCTGAAAAGCATATCTAGATATGCTTAGTAGCTGCTGATTGGTGGCTGGACATAGATGCCTCCTGTGATTGGCTCACCATGTGCATTGCTATTTCTTCATTAAAGGATATCTAAATAATGAAACACATTAGATAACAGAAGTAAATTGAAATGTTGTTTAAAATTGTATTCTCTACCTTAATGATGAAAGGAAATTTTGGGGTATAGTTTCACTTTAAGTATAAAATGTATTGCTTTTTAGGGCCTAAAGTAAATAGTTGTTATTAATAGTATAGCACAAAGCTAGACATCCCAGCTCTCCAGGAAGGTCCGGGAGTCTCCCGCATTGAAAAAGCTGCTCCCTGACAACTGCAAATTAAACACAATCTCCCGGAAATAGCGGTGCCAGAGAAAATCAAATTTGTGTCTGCACTTTTCATTTCTACCTCTAGGTGTCACTGTTCCGTTATAGCTCAATGTCAATAGTTAATGCATTCCTCTCTAGACTTTTTCACCCTTCCTGATCTCTACTCTAGTGCGGTGCGAGACAGCAGCAGATCTGATATATATAGGTGAGATGTGCAGACTTCCATACCTCTATATTGTATAGACTCCCAAACTATATATTGTGCAGACTCCCATACTTTATATTGTACAGACTTCCATACCTCTATATTGTACCGACTCACAAACTCTATATTGTGCAGACTCCCAAACTCTATATTGTACAGACTCCCAAACTTTATATTGTACAAACTCCCAAACTCTATATTGTGCAGACTCCCAAACTCTATATTGTGCAGACTCCCATACTCTATATTGTGCAGACTCTGATTCTCTATATTGTGCAGAATCCCATACTCTATATTGTGCAGACTCCTATACTCTATATTGTGCAGACTCCTATACTCTATATTGTGCAGACTCCCATACTCTATATTGTGCAGACTCCCATACTCTATATTGTGCAGACTCCCATACTCTATATTGTGCAGACTCCTATACTCTATAATGTGATAACATTTTCAACTATTTCATAATCAGAGCACTAAGGAATTCTGAATTGGGGTTGGGGGGGGGGCTGGGGGTACAATAGTGAGGTGGTACAGTGAGGTACTACACAGAGGTGGTACAGTGAGGTACTATAGTGAGGTGGTACAGTGAGGTACTATACAGAGGTGGTACAGTGAGGTACTATAGTGAGGTGGTAGTACAGTGAGGTACTATAAAGAGGTCGGCAAGCAGTGAGGTCATATAGTGAGGGGCGCAGGGCACCTCCCTGAAATTAGTTTTTGCAGGTTGGGATGTCTGCAAAGCTACATGAAGAACTCCACTACTTGTGCACTTGAGTACCATCGACTTAGCGCTCAAACAATATCCAACATACAGTAAATTTAACTGCAGATCCCCATAGAAGTCTATTATGTGAGGGATTTACCACACCCACACTGCGGCCATGCAGATGTTAGATCACCCTAGACTATTGCTTGTGTGATAAAAAAATAACTTTGAACATGTGATATGAGTGGAAAAATTAAATGTAAAAATAATACTTTCACTCTACACTTCTAGGCCATTTTGTTGCTCCCAAAATGTTTTTTTATTTGCATTTTAACAATATTGAAACTTTAAAGCGTGAACCTACTCCCTCACAAAATACTATCTGCATAGAAGGTGACGTTCAAAACATTGTTTTTAATGTGCTTTCACCTACCTTATCTAACTCCTAAACAGGATCGCACCTTAGTGAAGTTGAGTTCAATAATGTAGAAGCAAGCACTGTCATGGAGATATTATGTTGCGAGGCACAACAAGGGATGTAGGAACAATTGGAAGAAAGAATGTCTTCAGTTGACAAATACCACAGCATGTCAGGTCTCAAAAGCTCAAAACTAGGAAGGGTTAAAGGATGAAGGCCTAAAGGCAAAGCCAAGATGACTGAAACCTGCCCCTTCAGAGCTCTAATGCATGTACTTACTGGACAGACTAATAAGACAAGCACCTTATCTTCTACTGTGCACAGCATCAGTCAAGGCTTTCCTAGCTTTGAGGAGAGATAACTGTATCAGAGATGCCCAGTTCCCTCAATCTCTCCACTGATTCTCTGTGTCTTCAGGGCTAACTGCTATAGATAAGGATAGAGCACTTACCCACAGTTTAACAATCTGGAAAATTACCACAACAATGAAGTGGGGAAAAAAAAACAATGTATGCCAACATAAAACCAAATATTTCCAAAGATCTGAGAGTACATCCTAAAAATCCTCATCTAGCATAATCAGATCCGCAAGTGGTCTTCACACTATTTTCTTCAACACTTGTTAAAACATATTTTTTCCAGAAGGATATAATTCTGTCAAGATAGCACATATACTGTATATATGAATATTACGCTTTCCATTGAAATAGGGGTCTTCAGCTCCCTGCAACTGTCAAGAGATGTTTGTGCTGACTGCTTGGTCCGTATCTGTGCAGTGTCTCTGTGGCCTAGGGGCTGAGTTAGGAATTAAGACTATAGGGAGATTTGGGAGGTTTTTGGTGTATTTTTGCTGTGTTCAACTAGAAATAAGAGCTTACAAAAATTCTCAAAATTTGCTGTTAGTCAACAATTAAAGCAGAATGTTGTGTCTTACTAAGTACACTTTAAAAATGATATAAACACAATCACTTTATTGTTTTCTCAGTTGTAGGTTTTTGCCATTTTGGTACATCTGCAAACTATAGGAACTTTCTAAAAGTGCATGATTTCATGGAGAAAAAAAAAGACATTTTTGTATAGCTATCAGCCTCAGAGAATTAGTAGGAAGTACTTATCAGCTAATGAGCATTATTAAGAAGCACATAACACAAACTGCTACATTAGTTTTGGGGGACATTAAAGTCAAATTTAAGCTTTCATGCTTTTCGCAGAGCATACAATTATAAACAACTTTCTAATGTACTTCTATTATCAAATTTGCTTAATTATTTTGGTATCATTTGTTAAAAAGTCAGCTCCAGAGCAGCATTGCATACCCAGAGCTAGCTGAGTACAATGGTTGAGCCATTGACAAGAGGCATATAACTGCAGCCACCAATCGAACAGCTCAGGGCCAGCTCTATATTTGGACCAGGTGGGACCACAAGACCCAGGCATCACATTGGGAGAGCATATTCTGGATAATAGTGTATTTAAACGGGCAGTAAACCTACACAATAATGTTATAGAATTCTGCACTAGCGCCAACTTTATATTACAAAGTATTTCAAAGATTTTTTATCACTAAGTATAATTTTGTAGAATGCCGCTCCTGGCTCAACTGAGCAGGTCTGTTTTTTTCCTGTCACAGCCGGTCCGATCGTGCCATTAAACTCAATGTAGCTTGCTCTCGCGAGACCAGATCAGACCGGAAGCGAGCTACATTGAGTTTAATAGCGGAATGTTGCTTAAAATTGTATACTCTATCTGAAATATGAATTTTGACTTTAATTTCCCTTAAATATTTGTTTACTTTTTCAATTTTGATTACTTTAAAGGGACATTCCAGCCAAAATTGAAATCCATATGGAAGCATTTCAATTTTGAATAGAAGCATTTTTGTAATAGACATGTACAGTATTTGCAAAAATGCTTCTTATGAAAGCTATAGCTGTTAAAAGTGTATTTAAGTATGCACCGTGCACCAGTATATAAACAAAGCACTTGCTCAGAGAGACTAAGGTGCTTGTATCATCTGGCAATGACTCAATTTGTTAATTGCTGACATGATACAAGCCCCACTGGCACTCTGACCAGCTGCAGTATTTAAAATTCTGGTGCTCTGAGAATTTCTAGCTATGTCTCACGTGCACCTGCAGAGAAAAATGTTAGCAATAATACAGTGATAACTTTTACTAGAAGCATTTTTGCCAATATGTGTATATTGCAAATATGTTTCTATTCAAAGATGTAATTCATCTAAGTGAATTTAAATTTTGACTGGAATGTCCCTTTAAGTAAACCATTGTTTTACTTCAAAAATTAAAACAAAAATACATTTTTAGCATTTTTGAATACCATTAGAGGGGTCAGAACATTTTGAGGGAAAAGAGCAGCGAAGAAGCTGATATACTTTCAGTAACGTGTAATGCGAAACAATGGTTGATATTATATCACTATTACAAGTGTAGTTTTTCTTTATTTCATTTTCGTTTCCGCTGAGAATATTGTTTTGACTTGCAGTGTCCTTTACGACGTCTACTCTATTTTGCATCAGCGCTTTTATCGCACGTTATTCGCTTACAACACCGATCAATCAGCTTTTCATAACAATGTGTTATTACCACATTGTCCAATCGCAAGGTTAAGCTCAGTAACGTCACCTCAGAAAAGCTGTTTATGGCAACCAATGGGATAAGAGGAAATAAATTTTTCTTGACAGGTCCAATTGAAGAGCCGCTTAATCTTCTGTCACCAGTCTCCGCAGACGTTTGTAAGTTGTGCAGCTACTTGAGAACCGTACCGTAACCTGACGGCTTGCATGTGACCAGGGATGGAGGCGAGTCTAACTTGTGCCGTGTGCCTCGGGCTCTTTACTGAACCCGTTACGCTTCCCAAATGCTCACACAACTTCTGTAGGACGTGTGTACGGGACTGCGTGGCCCCCGAGAGCCGCACTGTTTACAGCCTGCCCCTGGACCACGGGGGCGCTTCTTCCTGGCGAACAGTATGCTGCCCGCTGTGTCGTAAAGTAAGCCCGCTTGCCGGAGGAGTAAGCTCTTTGCCAACCAACACCACGCTGGCTGAGTTAGTAAGTTTGGTGACCGCTACCCGTGAAGTCAAGAAAGAAAATAAGGAAACAGGGGGTGCTGTCGGTAGCAGCTCCGGAACGGAATTCTGTTTCCTTACCTCTTGTACTGAGCATCCGGGGAAGGAACTGCAGCTGTACTGTAAGATCTGTGCTGTGTCCTGTTGCGGAAGCTGCGTGTCAGAGCGACACCAGGGCTACTGCCACTCAGTCAACCTGCTGGATATGGTGTTCCAAGAGGAGAAGGTGAGCTGCATGAGAGTAGATAGATTGAAGCCTCCAAACTCAGTTTGTACGTCTGTTAGGGGGATAGTGAGGGCTTGTTCAAACTGTGAGAGCCAACACTTTAGTAGTTATATCATTCATAAAGGCACAATATTAAACGTTACATGCTAGTAATGTATGTGTTTCTCCTGCAAGGGCTTGACAACTTTGTTGAAAATTTTAGAAGACAGCCCAGAATCTTAGGAGGCAGAATTTTTTTTTTTTATTGAGGATTGCGAGTATAACCCACACACGAAGAGGGCTGCAATGATCTATATGTTGTATCTAAAGGCTTTTAAAATGCATTTTTTGGGGGGCATCTATGGCACCCAAGGGATTAAATTGCAAAGCTGGGAGTTTGAAAAGGAAAGACCACCCTAACAAAAGATATGTTGCAGCGTTTTATGTCCCAGTCATTGCTGTGGAGGCAAACAGCGCTGTGCTCTGGCAGCACTTTCCTTTAACACTTTCTTGTGAGCAATGCACCTCTTAATTATTACCTTTTTCACCTTTATAAATATGTGGTATTAGATCAAGAGCAAAGTAAACAAATTTATTAACAAAATTTATTTTTTGCAAATAATTTGCAATGCACTTTTCAACTGCTGCACTATATTATAAAACTTAAAAAATTGGTTTATTCTCCAGTTAAAGTGAGAGTAAATCCTAGTGTTTGTGAAAAGCTAGGATTTACCAGTGCAACAAATAGAGGGGACTTTCTGTCATGACGTATAAAATACTTCATGCTGAAAGTTCCTTTGTCTGCAGTGTTAGCCGCCCTGAGCGCCTCAGACGGCCCACGGCAGAACGCTATTTTCTTCAATGAGGTGACATTTTTACCTTTTAGCCAATAGCCGTGTGGCCCAGTTGGCATTATGCCGGATAGCAGGCACGCTATTGGCTAAGATCACCTCACTGAAAACTAGCGTTCTGCCGTGGGCGGCCTGAGGCCATCAGTGCAGTGAACAATGCAAACAAATAAAGGAACTTAGTGACGTAAAGAACTTAATATGAAGTATTTTATACTTAAAGGGACACTTTCATGATTCAGAGCATGCAACTTTCTAATTTACTACTATCAAATTTTCTTCATTCTTTTGGTATCTTTATTTGAAATGCAAGAATGTAAGTTTAGATGCCGGACCATTTTTGTGAACAATCTGTGTTGTTCTTGCTGATTGGTGGATACATTCATCTACCAATAAAAAAGTGCTGTCCAAAGTTCTGAGACAAAAAAAGCTTAGATGCCTTTTTCAAATAAAGATATCAAGAGAATGAAGAAAATGTGATAATAGGAGTAAATTAGAAAGTTGCTTAAAATTGCGTGCTCTATCTGAATCACAAAATATTTTTTTTTGGGTTCAGTGTCCCTTTAAAGTGAATGTAAAGTTTCATCAAGTAGTGCCCGGTTTTTAAAAATACTATTAAAAACAGGGGCACTTTCATTGATGAAAACTAAACTTTTTATATTTGTAGAAATACTTACGTCTTCGTCTTGAAAGCCGCTCCAGCCTTTCACAAACCTCTTCCTACGTCGACAATGATTATTCCGGCATCCTCCAATCACGGCTTCACCCCCGGGGGAAGCATTGCCTAAAGCAACGCTGTGATTGGAGGAAGGCCAGAATCGTCATTTCTGACGTAGGAAGAGGCTTGGGACAGCTGGCGAAGTGCTGGAGCGGCTTTCAAGACGAAGAGCTAAGTATTTCTACAAATATGGTGCAATGTAAAGTTTCATCAATTAAAGTGCCCCTGGTTTTTAATAGTATTTTTAAAAACCGGGCACTACTTGATAAAACTTTACATTCACTTTAATGACTGAAATTCCCCTTTATTTGTTGCATTGCTAAAACCTAGCGTTTAAAAAAAACCCCGCTAGGATTTACCATTGCTTTAATCAACACATTGCAGCTGAGTTGGTGCTTTAGTGTAACTGCCTAATTTAAAATTTCATTTCAAAATGATCTGCAGAAAAATTTTCACTAAAAAATTCTCAGAAAGTTGAAAAAAGTTCTGCCTCTGAGCCTGCCATCCATACTGTGCAGGGCATGTCGTTGCCATCCGCAATTAGCCTGTATCGAGGAAGAGAGAGTACGAGCAGGGACATGAATAGCAATACGAAGTAGGTATGTGCATAATTTCGCCATTCATTATTTGTTAGTGAAACAAGTGTTTAAAATGGTTGCACTCTGTGGCATTTGGATAATTTTGGCGTCGGATTTGTAAGAGTAAAACTGCAAAACAGATATTTGTGTGTTGCACTTTTACTCTGATAAATGTGATGTAGTAGTGATCTGAATGCCGCAGATGTCATCCATTTTTGGCATTCCTTTTAACTAATGAATGCTAAAATGCACATACCTAGTGCATACTGTTGCTGTTTAGGATAAAAACACTGTCATAACAGCTATTAAACATCAATCATTCTCCTTTTTCAACTGCATGATGGGAATTGTAGCCCCTAGGAGTGTGTCAGAAGAGATGCACTGGGCACCCCATGACATTCCATTATGGCACCTACCTTCAGGGCTAAACATTTTTAAGCACCATGGACACCCAGGCATGTGGGATAATGGAGCCCTAGATTTAACACATATCTTAATCATCTCCAGAGGAAAAGTGCACTAGTGGGACCTAGCTAAACACATCTGGATAGCCAATGACAAGAGGCATTTGTCGGTAACGACCAATCGCCAGCTAGCTCCTTTTAGTGCATTAATGGTCCTGAACCTACCTACCTACATATGCTGTTCAACAAAGCATAGCAAGAGAAGAAACTAAATTTTGATTTTAAAATTTTTAATATTTCATCTTCTATTTGAAACATGAAAGTTTGATTATGAGATTCATGTCTTAAGTGCCATAGTAGACGAAAAATCACATGCTCTAATGCGATCATCAGTGCACAGTGGGTCCTGAGCGGCACTTCTACTGTGTGTTTAATCCCGTTTTAGGGCTTAAACACAGAGTAAGGTAAATAGTTGTACAATTACATGCTCCAATGGATTAGAGCGTGCCATTTTTGATTATTATGGCCTTAAAGGTTCATAGCATGTGTGAGCATTTAAGTTTTTATGCTGTCAGGTATGCCCATGCTTTTTTTAAGAGGATATGTTAAATTATGTATATGTTCTGTATGATCTATAACATAGAACATTTCCTTTTACTTGAAAAGGAAAAATCTTAATTGTTTAAAACAAACTTGTCAAGCCCTGGTTTTACTGTGTGTGTGTGTATGTATATGTGTATATATATATATATATATATATATATATATATTCTCTCCCACACTGTATGTACACACACAGTGTGTGTGTGTATGCATGTATGATCATTTTTTTTTTTTTTTTTTTTTTTTTTTTTTTTTTTAATTCTCCATGTTATAGGGGATCATGAATGTGTGAATTGATTTGAATCTTAATGTTTGGTAAAGCTTTTCTATTAATATTTAATTTCTCTTTTTTTGTTTTTTTTTGTTTATACAGCTAACTCTTTTCAGCAGCTTTAAAAAACTGCGTGAAATCCATGAGAAGCTAACAAAGGAAATTGATGTAACAGATATTGAGGTGAGTACCTGTGCATCAACAAAAATGCTTAAAATTTATTTTAACGGTCAGGTGTTCAGCTGATGTAACTAAGATATGCTAACTCTGTAGTTTGCAGATGATAACCTGTTTAGGCTTTAAACTTGTTGGATGAAAGATCATTATTTGAATAAACTTTTGATGGTTGGCTGTAAAAATTATGGGTAGTCCCTCTATGCTCTCCCTTAGCAATACATATAGGTAGATAAGACCCATTATTGGACAGACACAGGACCCCACACTGTCTCTTTCAAACTTTTATTTATTTTAATAATATGCCTCGCAGCATTTTTCCTATTTATGGGTGCTTGTTAACTCGGTAAAGCCCATGCTCACCACATAACTATATATCATAAGAACCTTTATTTGATAGTGGATCCTACTATTTAAAGAATGGGTTTCACATCCTTATATTTGTCAAGTGATTGTCCTATTAATACTGGTAGCACGTGGCCACAAGCCCTGACCTTGTTTTGTGGTGGTAGACAGGGCTAATACTTGTTCTCCACGCTAATACAAATCTGCTCACATCTAGAACGAGAGATACAGTGACAATAAAAATGTTTGCAAGTATTTATTATTCTATACTGTTTGTTGTGCCCTCATCTATAGTCTTTCCAAACTAATTTGTTCAGAATTTAGGAGCCAGGCCAGAAACGTTTAGACCTCTATATGAAATAATAGGGCACTCATGGGTGTATTGAAGACTGTAAACCAGGGTTCTAGTGCCTAATTTTAAGGTACAAGTGGCTCCCTGGCACTTGGGTTTGCTGAACCCTGCTTTAGAGATTCTTTAGAATAACCCTGATTGCCTGTATGCTTGACTTGACAGTTGGAGAGAAGTGATGCCAGATGTGACCTTGTTTAAAGGGATGTGCAACCCACAATTTTTCTTTCGTGAGTTAGAGCATGCACTTTTGTGTTTCATGTCCCTTTAAGCAACTTTCTTATTCACTTCTATTATCTAATTCACTTTTTTTGGTATCCTTTGTTGAAAAGCATACCTAGATAGGCTAAGAGCAGCAATGCACTGGGAGTTAGCTACTGATTGGTGGCTGCACATATATGCCTGGTCATTTAAATGGGTCACCTGATGTGTTCTTCTTCAGGGTCTATTTTATATTCACACCACCCAGCTACAATTTAAGCCAATATTGGGCTAATTTAAAAAAAAAAAAAAAAAATTCCAATGTTTGTTGCACAGATTATCACGAAAGGGACATGAAACCCAACATTTTCTTTCATGATTCAGATAGAGAATACAATTTTTAATTGTTTTATTTATAATCCAAGTCACTGTCCAAAAACAATATCAACCATTTTGAAAACATGGCATAATCAAAAGATACAATAAATTTGACAACATAGTACTATGTTCATTTATACATGTAGTTAAATTTAGGCTAATCATCACATTAATGAACACAAACATTTTATTTTCCTACAATGCTTGGAGTTTTTGATTTTCAGTATTTCCCCCCCCCCCCCCATGCGAAGAGAAAACATAACAAAAAACAAAAAACAAAAAAAACAAACGAAAACAAACAAAAAAAAAAAATTACCATCACTTTCTTCCTCCTGAAGCTTTACCAGTTCCCTAATAGAACAATTTCTGTATTTCTAAAGGGGAAGATTATATAATCTATTTCTGCAGCCGGAAAGATTTTTAAGAAGGCAGCCCATTTATCAAAGAACCTTTTAATGTCTTGTTCATTATTTATATCCGCGTTTCTCTGGTCTAAAATGCATTGTTTTTTCATGCAGTTTTTAATTTCAGTAATGCTTGGCATTGCATGACTTTTCCACTTCTTACAGATTAAATACCTGGTAGCAAGAATAGCGGAGATTATTATTTTTTCATCAGTTTGCTTACCAGGCTCTTCCTTAAGGCAGAGTATTATCTGATATATTGTCAAAGAGACATAGCCTATCTTAAGCACCTTTTTTAGCCAGTATTCGAGCCTAGCCCAGAGATTTTTAATCTTTGGACAATACCAAAACATATGTATTAAATCAGCTGCCTGATACGAACATTTAGGACATTTATTAAACCCTACATTCACACATTTGAAACCTCTCTCGGGGGTAAAATATGCCCCATGAAGGAGCTTAACATGTGCCTCCCTCCAAGTTGCAGAGAGCGTTACTTGTGCAATTTTTTTAATTGACAATTGAATAGTTTTAGACTCAATATTACTCTGAGGGATTGCTGTATTCCAGTAGAGGGCAATCTTTGCCAGTACCGGTTCTCCTTTATTTGTACCCAGAAGGTGATAACATGGTGCAATTGACATATGACCATTTCTTGTTAGAGCAAGCCAATCATCGAGTTTACCTAGTCCCCATTCCCAACCAGCTTTCTTAACTAGGTCCTGTGCAAAATGCCTTAATTGCAAATACGCAAAGAAGTCTTTATTGGGCAAATCAAAATCTCTTTTTAATTCCTGGAATGTTTTGATATATTTTCTCTCTTTATCAATTATTTGGTATACCTTGGTTAACCCCCGATTATGCCATTTCCTAAAGACTTCGGAATGCAATCCTGATTGAAAAATAGGGTTACCTATTATAGGCAAAAGACAGGTAGCACTATTATTAATTGAAAGAAAGGTTACTATCTTGTGCCAAGCTTTAAGTGGGTTAAGAATTGTTTTAAATCGTTTAATTTCTGAGGGGATTTCTTTAGGTACTAAGTGTATTAATGCAGATAGAGAATATGGGTAGCAGACACTGGTCTCGAGATAATTATTCAAGACATAGTTATTAGATGAGATCCAGTCTGTTACGACACGAGCCAGAAAGGAGAGGTTATATAGCCTTATGTCTGGTAAGGCAAGACCACCATCCTTTCTTGGTATTGAAAGTTTCATAAGAGATATCTTTGACCTCTTATTCTGCCATAAGAACTGTATAAGTGAAGTATTGATTGAACGTATATCCTTACCTAATAGAATTATTGGTGTATTTTGAAGTATATATAAAAGTTTTGGAAGAAGAGCCATTTTAAAAAGGGCAATCCTTCCAGAAAGTGATATTGGGAGATTTTGCCATAACAAAAGCTTTTCTTTGATCATTTTTACTACTGGGGGTATATTCAATGTATAGAGATCTACGGACCTTGTCGGAATATGAATCCCTAGATATTTAAAAGAATCTTTTACTTGGCGAAAAGGAGTTTCTAATATTGAAGTTTTATTTTTCCTGAGCCACACTATCTCTGATTTTGTCATATTTACTTTGTATCCAGAGAATGTACCAAATTGTTCCAAGATCTGAAAAAGTTTTGGTAAGTTCAGTTTGGTGTTAGCCAAATAAAGCAGCAGATCATCAGCATACAGACCGATTTTTATTTCGCAGTTACGAATTTTTATACCATCCAAATGATGGCGTATTTTAATTGCTAGAGGTTCAATGGAAATATTAAATAAGAGCGGGGAAAGAGGACAGCCCTGCCTTGTTCCTCTACCTAACAAGATAGAGGGGGAAATGTTGTTATTCACTATCAATCTTGTAGATGGGTGTTTATATAGATTTTCGATAAATTCAAGAAAATTACCTCTGATGCCAAATTGTCTTAACGATGTTTTGATATGTTCGTAAAATATTGAATCAAAGGCTTTTTCAGCATCTAAGGAAATAATAGCAAGGTCAGGTATGTCCTCCCCCCCGCTAGTTAAATTAGATAGTACCTCAAAATATTCTGTCACCAATAGGGCTTCCCTAATTTTTGAGGCTGAGTTGCGGTTATTTAGAAAACCTGCTTGATCAGTATGTATAATTTCTGAGAGGGGTCTTTGAAGTCTAGATGCTAGAATTGCAGTAAGAATTTTGTAATCTGAATTTAACAGTGCAATTGGTCTGTAGGATTCCTTGTATTCAGGGTTTTTTCCGCCTTTTAATATCAAAGTTGTGTAAGAATTGGTAAATGAAGAGGGGATCATTTTACCACTAATAAAGAAGCTGTTAAAGAGCGTGCAAAGATGTGGGGTGGCTTCACCAATCAGGATCTTATAGAATTCACTAGGCAAGCCATCTGGACCTGCTGCTTTATTTGAGGCAAGCTTGGATATTACTTTCTCTATTTCTTCTATGGAAATAGGGACATTGAGGCTATCAGCCATTTCTGATGTGACAGTAGGATACGTGATATCTCTCCAAAAGTCATCAGATGTATGCGTATCACTTGTTTTAAATGAATATAATTCCTGGTAATATTCATTAAATGCAGCTAGTATGTCTTCGGCTTTAGAAAGCTGAAGACCTTTATTATACAATTTGTCTATGATTGGTTGTTTTTTCTCATTTTTTATTAATTTGGCCAGCATCTTACCTGATTTATTACCATATTTATATAGCTTAGCCTGCATTTTTAATTCCTTTTGAGTTTCTTGCAGTAAAACAAAAGTATCCCTTTCATTTTTTGCTTTAACGTATTTTGCCCAATTTAAGGGGGTTTTGTCAAGCAGATAATGATTATAAGTGTTAGTTAAACATTGGCATGATTCTCTTTCTCTAGATCGAATTTTCTTATGCAGGGCTGAGCTATATGAAATTATTTCGCCTCTCATTACTGCTTTTGCAGTGTCCCAAAATACTTCAGGGCGGTTTAAATAGTCTTTATTAAAATGTACAAATTCCTTATATCTATTTATAAGCCAGTTCTTGAATTTTACCTCAATCGTCAGATAGTAGGGAAAAAAGAAACGTGTTGCAGCAGAATACAAATGTGAAAGCTGAAACTCAAGTACAATCGGTGCATGATCTGAAAGAAATATTGGTCCTATATCTGTTTTTACCCCTCTCATCACCATACGTTCATCAATTAGAAAAATGTCGATTCTGGAGAGCGTCTTATGCGCCTTGGAAAGACAGGTAAAATTTTGAGTAGAAGGATTTTGCTGTCTCCAGATATCCCGCAGTGCTAAGTTCTGCATTATTTTTTTAAACATCTTACCCTCTAGATTATCTTTTTTTTGTTTTAACTGTTTGACATTATGTCTTAGCCTATCGATCGGGCATTGTGGTGCCATATTGTAATCTCCTCCCATAATTAAAGAGCCTTCCGTGAAGGATAATAATTTGGTCTGCAAAGTGTTCGAAAATTTTGGATCAAATACATTAGGGCCGTATGTATTACATAATGTATACATCTTCTGGGCAATCTTTATTTTCAGTAGTACATATCTCCCCCCGATGTCAGCCTCAAAATGTGTGACTTCGGTATCAATTTTCTTTCCTATTAGAATTGCTACCCCCCTTTTCCTCTTAACACTAGGTGCAAAATAGATTTCTTTTACCCATGTTGATTTAAGTTTTAAAGATTCTTCAGCTGATAAATGGGTTTCTTGAATAAAACCTATGTCAGTCTGGATCTTTCGCAGGTGATTAAGGATTGCTTTTCTTTTTATAGGGGTAGATATACCACCTACATTCCAAGATACTATTTTACAATTTTTATTCAGCATATTCATTTATACATTAAGAAGGGAGAAAGAGAAGAGAGAAAGAGAAAAAAAAAAAAAAAAAAAAAAAAAAAAAATAATAATAATAAAATATAATAATAATTTAAAATTAGACACCTAAATTTTCTCCGCACAGGTGGGGGTTGGGTCCTAGGACTCACGTCTAGAAGAGACACGGTCTTTCCCATAAGCAAAAACCTATAGCTTACACTCAGTCTAATAATCAGATATTCAATATTGCTGTTATTAAGCTTAGGAACCCAGTGTGTTATAGAAGCTCTCAGCCAGTTGAGCTTCTTCAAAGAAGTGTGTGACTTCCCCAACTTTAACCTTTAATTTGTAGGGGTACATTATGGTTGCCTGGTACCCTTTTTGTATCAATTTGGAACAAATAGGAGCAAGCTCCCTTCTCCTTGCTGCAGTGTCAGCGGAGAAATCTTGAAACATAAGGATTGTAGCGTCTCCAGCCTTAACAGGCTGTTGTTTGCGATAATGCTGGAATAAGGTAAGTTTGTCTTGAAAATTTAATATTCTAGCGATAACAGGCCTAGGCCTAGTTCTATCTTTATTGCCTGAGCAAGGTAGACCAAGTCTGTGCGCTCTCTCCACTGGGATGGGATATAGGGTAGATGGCATCTTTAAAATTGTAGGCAAGGTTTCTGATATAAAATTAACAAGATTGTCATATTGTTGTTCTTCCGGAAGGCCTATAATTCTTATATTATTTCTTCTAGAACGATTTTCTAGATCTTCTAATCTGTTTTGAATTTTCTGTACGTTATTATTTATACCTTCTAGATTAGAACTATGCGTTATTGTTAGATCTTCCAGGTCCGAAACTCTTTGTTCGGCTTCCTGCAGCCTATTGGAGAATTGACGAACCTCTTGTGTCAGAGAAAGAAAATCTTGTTTGATTTCAGCTCTAAGAGCCTCAAATTTAGGAGAGAGCGCATCAGATATACTAGCGACTAAGCTGTGAATATTGGTTACTTCTTGTACAACTGGTACATTTAACATAGTTGGTTGCGCTTCTGTGGGAGGCTCCTGATTACCCTTCAATTTTCTGTCTCTCTGTCTTGCTGCCATGGCTGGAGAAATATTCCGGGGTGAGGTGTGAAGGAATTTATCCATGTGCCAGAAAAGAAAAGAGAATTAAAAAAAATTGAAGTGAGGCAATTTATCTAAGTGAAGATCAATACAGGGAGTGAACTTAATTTTAGAGTTAAGTTTGAGAAGGTGAAGCGTTCTCAAATAGACAAGTGAGGATAGGGATGTGCACTATTGTGACCAAGTGAGGGAAAAGAAAAGGGGAGAGAGAAAAAAAAAAAAAGGAAAGAAAGGAAAAATAATAAACTGTGAATTAAATCGTGTTATTTAGATCCAGCCAGGGATGCAGAGATCAGGGACGTTATTAATGTTAGGCAATTTTATGCCAATTTGTTAATTGTCTTACTGTTGCTAATCTTCAAAAGACACAATAAAGGAAATGGTATCTCTGAAAGCAGCAACAGCAATTTCTTAATTAGATTTATATCCAAGAAAATATTATTCCAGCAATTATATACAGTATATTTTATAGGTAAGCAAACATATTCACAGTGACCTAGTTATATCCTGGTTCAGTCAGTTTCATTTGTATTTTATTTTCAGAGAAGTTAAAATATCTCTTCTTTAAAGAAAATTTATAAGGTAGTTTTAACTAATGATCTTTATATTTCTATATAAACTTTCTCCCTGTCCAATAGTAAGGGATAGTATTTTATTTTCAGGGAACGTAGGAGATTTATTCTTAGGAAAGAGTTATTAGATAATATAACTGAGGATCTTTTATCTCTATATAGCCCTTCCCTCCAAGCAGTAATAATGGGTAATATATCCTGAAAAAGGTTATAGTAAATTTCTCTGGTATTGAATTATTAATTCCTTATTCACACTCTATAACCTTTGATTTTTTTTTTCCTCCCCTTCTCCTCTCCCTTCTCTCTCCCCTGAGAATGTTTCACTTTTTAGAGGAGAAAGTACAATGTCTTTTTACATACTATGCACATTTTACACATTCTTAAGCATTAACATTTTTGCCTAGATTTGCTCAATACATTGATATGACAAAAATTGTAGCGACAAGTAATATAGTTAAATAAAATTAAATGTGCCAAACAAATCATATGCAGAAAAAAGAATCATATAAGGAGCCAATGGAAAAAAAAAAAAAAAAAGTTCCTTTATATAGTTAATAAAGTTCAGCCAGTTCTTGTATGTATGCAGCTCGTCACCTTACCTGGGTCATTCTATGCATCAGCGTTCAACTAATAGCCAGGTAGGTGGGCAGAAAGAGCCTTCAATATGAGAAAATGCCAAAATTGCTGATACCTATTAGAGGGGTTAATTATACAGCCATCTTCCATAGCATTTTTACCAGGATCCATACAGTGTTCCCCAGGACATGCAGCTCTGGTTGGTATCCCCAAAAAAAAGGTGAAGAGAGAAAAACATGCTCCCAGATTGAGCACCTCCTAATTTAGCGCTTACCCACAGCGTCTCGAGGAACCAGAGCAGAGATATGCAGAGGCGCTGCACAGGGAGATCTCAGCGGCAACTGCCAGGCTAGCTACACACAGCCCCGACCTCCCACGCAGCACCGGTGGGGGAGGGGGGATTCTCCAGCAAGCTTTCAGTCCGGCACCGAGCAGAGCCGCTTCGAGTACTTATCGCTCCCTGCTTGAAGATGCGGCTCCGCCACCACACTTCAGCTCAGTCTCACGGATGATTTCTGTCTCCCTCGCAACTTCGGTGGGGGAGAGGAAGGTATGTGGGGGGTCCGCCGCGCTGCTGTGGGTACTCAGGGCAGGAGTCAGGAAAAAAACATCAGGTCCTTTGTTAGTGCAGCAGTGTTGATATATGTAAATAGCCTTATCCTCCCACGCAGCACCGGTGGGGGAGGAAAGGGTATGGAGAGAATCTGCTGTTATCCTGCAGGTAATTAGGGCCAGGTTCAAGGCAGTTTATCAGTATAGCAGAGAGAGTGTATAAAGATAGCCTCAACCTCCCACGCAGCACCGATGGGGGAGGGAGGCACTCTGTTCCTCTTTGAAGTTATATCACAAGTTCTAATATATATAAAAAGAGGAAGCCCAAGGTATAGGCTTTTTGCAAGCTGACTAATAATGTCAGCACAGTGGGATGTCTGTCCACTGTCTGGTTCCAGGAGCGTTGATACAGGCTATCCAAGAAGCTACCCAGGTCCCTGGGTTTGGCACGAGAAACTCCACCAGCAGCTGCAGGACTGGAAGGTAATCACACACAGGTGTGTGCAGTTAGCTCCTCCTCCGGAAACCACCAGAGAATACCAGAGAATACAATTTTAAACTACTTTTCAATTTACTTCTATTTTCCAATTTGCTTCATTTTATTAGTATTTTTGTGGAAGAAGTAGCATTGCATTACTAGAAGCTAGTTAACACATTGGGTGAGTCAATAACATGAGGCATAAATGTGCAGTCACCAATAAGCAACTCAGCCTACCTAGGTATCTTTTCCAACAAAGAACAAAACAATATGGACAATAGAAGTAAATTGGAAAATTGTTTAAAATCACAAGCTCTATCTGAATCATTAAAGAAAAAATGTGGGTTTCATGTCCCTTTTTTAATTTTGTTAAATTAGACAGCTTAGGTAACATTTATAAACATCAGAAAATATTATAATAAAGTTATTACCACGTATTACTGCCCCCCCTCTGGCGCTGGGCTAAACTTTTCATAGGCATTTAAAATATCAGTTTTAATTTTTTTTAACCAGCTGTATTAAAGGGACAGTAAATACTAAATCATTTGTATTCCCCCCACTCATTGGTTCCACCATGTTGAAATCTAGCTTTCATTGCATTCCAGTGCTGACATCTGTGCAGCAAATGTTTCTTCAAATGCCTGCAGTAAAGTTTCAGGTTCCAAAACAGTGACACCTATAATTAGAAGGTGCGTGAAATGTATTTGGCGTTTTAGCATCCCTTTAATTATCTTACTGGGATAACAAATATTGGTTCATTGGTTGTGAACCATTTGGTTTTCTTAAGTTTAATTCTTCTATTCTATTTAAGCGACCTGTCATCTTGAAAACAAAGCAAATGGGTTTTCATTTGTCTGTACAGATATCTTTAGGATTGAGAACAACTAACAAACTAAAATGCATTTGGACTGCATCTTTAAAATGACTGTTCACCATATTTGATGCTACAGTTTTGTGATTTTGTTTTATTAGCATGATTGGCAGAATCTGTAATGTTCTCATGTGTTTGATTTCCATTTGATTGCTTTTTTTTTTTATTTTTATGCTTAATCAGAGTGGATATTACAAAGGTAAGTTCACTCCTTGAAGACTCCGTATTTATTTGCGCAGCAGTAGATCATTTTTGTATATAGTTTTAGAAGTGTGAAGGGAAAAAAAATTACATATCTAAAATTCTTCACTCACAATTATCCCATAAACAGAACTTCTTTTTTGGGGAAGACCACTGAAGTAATATAGTCTCAGTAGCTATGTAAAAATGAAATATATCTAAGATTCTTGACATGTTAGGCCAAATTATATACCTTGAAACATACATGTGCCAGTTACACACAAACAAATATTGGCTAGAATGATTTGTAATCATGGATACCTCTCTTATGGAAATTGTAAACTTATAATAAAACAAAGTCTGTGGACTTTCTCTTTACATTTGCATTTAAAGGGACATTAAACCCAAAATTTTTCTTTCATGATCCAGACAGAGAATACAATTTTAACCTTTTAACGCCGTTATGCCGTTCTATTCCGTCATATTTACACTGGGCTTTAAAGCCGTTATGACGGAATAGAACGTCATAACAAACGGCTGTCCTGAAGCCTTCTGTGCTTCAAGGACTTGATCGCGGTCTGGAGGGCGTTCCTAGGGTTGTAGGGACGCCCCCAGATGCGATCCAATAATTGAAATCTCGCGATCGTGCGTAGTTTCAATTTGTCTACATCGGAACACTTTAACCCTGTCACGAAAGGGTTAAGCAACATTCCAATTCACCTCTATTATCTAACTTGCTTCTTTCTTTAGATATCCTTTGTTGAAGAAAGAGCAATGCACATGGGTGAGCCAATCACACGAGGCATCTATGTGCAGCCACCAATCAGCAGCTACTGAGCCTAGATATGCTTTTCAGGAAAGAATATCAAGAGAATTAAGCAAATTAGATAATAGAATTAAATTGGAAAGTTGTTTAAAAGTGTATTCTCTATCTGAATCATGAGAGGAAAAAAAATAGGTTTAATGTTTTGAATAGAAGCATAGTTTCTGCATGTTATGATTAGATTTGCTACTGTTCTGCTTTTGGATTTAATATTTTTTTTTCTCCTGATGTTCCATTTACATTTAGAAATGTTAATTGTATGTTTGTTATCTACGGGTGTCATGGGAGGTTAGCAGATATATAACATTGTATTCTATTATATTTTCTACTGGTATTTTTGTATTCCTTCAAAAGGTGTGTGTGTGTGTGTGAGAGAGATATACATATACATACAGTTGCAAGAAAAATTATCTGAACCCTTTGGAATGATATGTATTTCTGCACAAATTGGTCATAAAATGTGATCTGATCATCATCTAAGTCACAACAATAGACAATCACAGTCTGCTTAAACTAATAGCACACAAAGAATGAAATGTTACCATGTTTTTATTGAACACACCATGTAAACATTCACAGTGCAGGTGGAAAAAGTATGTGAACCCTTGGATTTAATAACTGGTTGAACCTCCTTTGGCAGCAATAACTTCAACCAAACGTTTCCTGTAGTTGCAGATCAGACGTGCACAACGGTCAGGAGTAATTCTTGACCATTCCTCTTTACAGAACTGTTTCAGTTCAGCAATATTCTTGGGATGTCTGGTGTGAATCGCTTTCTTGAGGTCATGCCACAGCATCTCAATCGGGTTGAGGTCAGGACTCTGACTGGGCCACTTCAGAAGGCGTATTTTCTTCTGTTTAAGCCATTCTGTTGATTTACTTCTATGCTTTGGGTCATTGTCCTGTTGCAACACCCATCTTCTGTTGAGCTTCAGCTGGTAATCCTCAAAAGTAGTTTGGAAGACAGCACCTCAATGTATGTGGCTTGTGGGGCACGGAACCCAGGGTCTGCCTTGTCCTGCAGGTACTCCAAATAAACAAAAGATTGTTCCAGCCACCAATAATTTTAAAAGACCTTTATTATCTCATATCTTGGGTCTTAAAGGGCCACTGTAAGTAAATATTTTCTATGCCTGTTACTAACTAACTACCCCAAATACGCTTTTTATCAATAGCATTTCATTAACATATCTCTACCGTATATCAGAAATCTTGTCTGCAAATTTAATTGTTTTCCAAACCCACTCCGTGGGTATCCTTTGCTCTGTACCAATCCGTTTACAATACCTAGGTTTCAAAATGGCGCTTTAAACACAAAGTTATTGGTTTAAGTATTTTGAACATGCAGTGCTGAAAATAGTGGGCAGGATAACGTGACATCATCGGCGAATAAAAGATATAACTTTTAGAATGTTATGTTTTAACTTTAATATGTTAGTTGTTTAGCTTAAAAATTATAACAGAAAGTAATCCTTTAAGCAAAAAATACGTTTCAGGCCTGCTATAGGCCACATACGTGACTAAGGGCCTATAGCAGGCCTGAAACGTTGTATTTTTTTGCTTAAGACCCAAGATATGAGATAATAAAGGTCTTTTAAAATTATTGGTGGCTGGAACAATCTTTTGTTTATTTGGAGCTTCAGCTGGTAGACAGATGGCCTTAAGTTCTCCTGCAAAATGTCTTGATAAACTTGGGAATTCATTTTTCCTTTGATAGCAATCCGTCCAGGCCCTGATGCAGCCCCAAACCATGATACCCCCACCACCATACTTCACAGTTGGGATGAGGTTTTGATGTTGGTGTGCTGTGCCTCTTTTTCGCCACACATAGTGTTGTGTGTTTCTTCCAAATAACTCAACTTTGGTTTCATCTGTCTACAGAATATTTTGCTAGTACTTCTGGGGAACATCCAGGTGCTCTTGTGCGAACTGTAAACGTGCAGCAATGTTTTGTTTGGACAGCAGTGGCTTCCTCTGTGGTATCCTCCCATGAAATTCATTCTTGTTTAGTGTTTTACGTATTTTAGATTCGCTAGCAGGGATGTTAGCATTTGCCAGTGACTTTTGTAAGTCTTTAGCTGATACTCTAGGATTCTTCTTCACCTCATTGAGCAGTCTGCGTTGTGCTCTTGCAGTCATCTTTACAGGACGGCAACTTCTAGGGAGGGTAGCAGCAGTGCTGAACTTTCTCCATTTATAGACGATTTGTCTTATCGTAGACTGATGAACAGCAAGGCTTTTGGAGATACTTTTATAACCCTTTCCAGCTTTATGCAACTGGTGTGTGTTTTTTATAGGGCAGGGCAGCTGTAACCAACACCTCTAATCTCATCTCATTGATTGGACTCCAGTTGGCTGACATCTCACTCCAATTGGCTCTTGGAGATGTCATTAGTCTAGGGGTTCACATACTTTTTCTCCACCTGCATTGTGAATGTTTACATGGTGTGTTAAATAAAAACATGGCAAAATTTCATTCTTTGTGTGTTATTAGTTTAAGCAGACTGTGATTGTCTATTGTGGTGACTTAGATGATGATCAGATCACATTTTAGGACCAATTTGTGCAGAAATCCATATCATTTCAAAGGGTTCACATACTTTTTCTTGCAACTGTGTGTATATGTATGTATATGTATGTGTGTGTGTGTATATATATATCCCTATCTCTCTATCTCTCTATCTCACAAAAGTGAGTACGCCCCTCACATTTTTGTAAATATTTTATTATATATATTTTCATGTGACAACAATGAAGAAATTACACTTTGCTACAATGTAAAGTAGTGAGAGTACAGCCTGTATAACAGTGTAAATTTGCTGTCCCCTCAAAATAACTCAACACACAGCCATTAATGTCTAAACTGTTGGCAACAAAAGTGAGTACACCCCTAAGTGGAAATGTCCAAATTGGGCCCAAAGTGTCAATATTTTGTGTGGCCACCATTATTTTCCAGCACTGCCTTAACCCTCTTGGGCATCATCTTTAGAAGAGGCTTTCTTTTGGGACGACGGCCATGCAGATCAATTTGATTCAGTGTATGGTCTGAGCACTGAAAGGCTGACCCCCCCCCCTACCCCTTCAACCTCTGCAGCAATGCTGGCAGCACTCATACGTCTATTTCCTAAAGACAACCTCTGAATATGAAGCAGAGTACGTGCACTCAACTTTGGTCGACCATAGTGAGGCCTGTCCTGTGAGACCGCTGTATGGTCTTGCTCAGTTTCAGAGTCTTGGCAATCTTCTTATAGCATAGGCCATCTTTATGTAGAGCAACAATTCTTTTTTTCAGATCCTCAGAGTTCTTTGCCTTGAGGTGCCATGTTGAACTTCCAGTGACCAGTATGAGAGAGTGTGACAGCGATAACACCAAATTTAACACACCTGCTCCCCATTCACACCTGAGACCTTGTAACACTTAACGAGTCACATGACACCGGGGAGGGAAAATGGCTAATTGGGCCCAATTTGGACATATCCACTTAGGGGTGTACTCACTTCTGTTGCCAACTGTTTAGACATTAATAGCTGTGTGTTGAGTTATGTTGAGGGGACACCAAATTTACACTGTTATATAGGCTGTACACTCACTACTTTACAATGTAGCAAAGTGTCATTTCTTCAGTGTTACATGAAAATATTGAATACAATATTGACAAAAATGTGAAGGGTGTACTCATTTTTGTGAGATACTGTGTGTGTGTATATAGCTCTATGTTACAAGTAGCAGAGTTACTCACTGGAGTTAGAAACTGGAGGTGGAAACTGCAGACCAATTAACAGGTAAACTTTATAACTATACTTCTACACAATGCTCTCTATGACTTTTCTGCTCTCTCTGTCTGCCCTTCTCCTAAAAATCCCTGCATGTCCCTATAACAACAATCCCCACACTATCCATATATCACCCTCCCTTCTCTCATCCCCTATACTGTCTTTGTCAGCTCCAGCCCTGGCACTCCCAACAAACACGCCACCTACAAAAATGCTCCCGCACAGCTGAGCATGCCTGGAGGAAATCCCGCTCTGAACCTGATTTCATGCACTATAAGTTCATTCTTTACTCTTACACCTCTGCCCTCGCTTAGCTAAGCAAACCTACTTCTCTTATATCCACTCACTCTTCAAACCCTAAAAGACTCTTCTCCATTTTCAACTCTCTCCTCTACCCACCTGCACCACCCCCCTCATCTGCATTCAGTGCTCAAGACCTTGCTGACTATATTTTTTCAATAAAACACTTGCCATCCGAAGAAACATCCCAACACAAACCTGCAATCTCCCAACTCCTCTGCCACTCTCTGCACCCTCCTCCCAACCACTGAGAGTGAAGTGGCTTCCCTTTTGTCTTCCTCACACCTCACTACCTGCCCACTTGACCCTATTCCTTCACATCTAATTCCTCCTCTGTCTCCCACCCTCACTACGGCTCTTACTCACATATCCAACCTATCCCTTTCTACCAGCTCATTCCCTGCCTCCTTCAAACATGCAAAAGTTACCCCCATCCTCAAAATACCCTCCCTTGACCCTAACTCCCCTGCAAACTACTGCCCCTTATCACTGCTCCCGCTAGCTTCAAAACTCATTTTCGATCGCCTAACCCACTTCCTGTCCTCCAACTCATTGCTCGACCCCCTGCAATCTGGCTTCCATCCCCAACACTCAACTGAGACTTCCCTCACCAAGGTTACTAACTATCTCCTTTCTGCTAAAAACAAATGCTACTACTCTATACTCATCTTACTTGACCTCTCTGCTGCCTTTGACACTGTTGACCATCCCCTTCTCCTACGGACTCTTGGTCTCTGTGACACTGCCCTCTCCTGGATTCACTCTTATCTCTCTAACAGATCCTTCTCTGTCTCTCTTTCTGGTGACTACTCCTCTCTATTGCCTCTTTCCTGGGTCCTCTACTCCTTCTCTATTTACACTTCTTCACTGGGTAAACTTAACAACAGCTATGGCTTCAGCTATCACCTCTATGCTGATGATACCCAGATCTACCTTTCCACCCCTGCACTCTCTCCTTTTGTCAATTCTCACATCAGCGACTGCTTATCTGGCATTTCATCCTGGATGGCCTCTCACCACCTAAAAATAAACATATCCAAGACCGAACTACTTTTAATTTCCTCCCTCTAACTCTACTCCAGTTTCTAATTTTTCTATCGCTGTTGGCGGCACCACTGTCTCCCCATCACCCCAAGTCCGCTACCTCGGAGTCACGCTTGACTCAAACCTGTCCTTCATTCCCCACATTCAACTGCTCTCTTCATCCTGCCGCAATATCTCCAAAATTCGTCCGTTTCTGAGTGCTGAAACAACTACTAAACAGCTAATCCACTCCCTGGTAATTTCCCGACTTGACTACTGTAACAACTTACTAACTGGCCTCCCTCTCTCCCCTCCAATCCATTCTAAATGCATCTGCCAGGCTAATACACCTCTCTCAACGCTCCTGTTTCTGCTGCACCTCTCTGAGTCCCTTCACTGGCTCCCCATTTACAGTAGAGTTACATTCAAAATTCTTACCCTGACCTACAAAGCCCTCACCAATGCTGCCCCACCCTACCTGTCCTCATTCATTAACAAATATACTCCTGCCTGCCCCCTAAGATCCAACAATGACCTGCTTCTTGCGTCCTCTACCATCACCTCCTCTCATGCTAGACTACAGGACTTCTCTCGTGCGGCACCAACCCTCTGGAACGCACTTCCTCAAGCTGTCAGATTTGCCCCTAACCTCTCCTCCTTTAAACGTTCCCTAAAGACCTTTCTGTTCAGGGAAGCTTATCACCTGACTTATTAACTAACTAACAGTTGCCCTCTATCTCCTCACTAATATCTTTCTCACCTTTGCAGTCCCCACCTGTTTCCCATCCTCCTACCCATCTATATTGTAAGTCCCCATGGTATTAGGGCCCTCAATCCCTCCCCCCCCCCCCTGTATTTGTCTGTAAATTTTTGTCTATATCTTCATATTTTTGTCTATATTCTATATATTCTTACTCTGCTCTAATGAGATAAACTGCTAGTGTTTTAATTTCATGTATTATGTAAATTGTCCATATTTATTTCTATGGCCCATTATGTTTAAGTTATGTGAATAGTTGGCTTTTTTTATATTGATTACAGAATGAATTTATAAATGAGACCAATTTTGTTACCTCTGCTTTTGAACAAATTCAAAAGGCTTTAGAGCTTAAAAAGCAACAGCTTGTCGACCACATTGAATACCAAAGGAGTACAACCATGAAGGAGTACAGGGTGTGGAAACAAGTGAAAGATGATCATAGGAAAACAATTGAAAGTCTGCTTAAGGATTGTGAAAATATTGTTGATGAATTTGAGCCCCAGAGATTTCTTAAGGTAAAAAGTTCCGATGTAAAGATATAAGTAAAAAAAAAAATCACCCGATCATTAATGTTATTGTGTGATTTCAATGATGGGATTGTGTCTGGGGGGAGTGCCTATGACGCTAGGCACGCCCTCCAGCCCGCAATCCCATTCGGGGAGCACCTTTTGGCTTTAGTACAGCCAAAAGACTAGGACGTTCTATACCGTCCTAAGGGTGTTAAAGCTAAGGGGCTGATGAGAAATGGTTTTGAAAATAATTTCTGTATTCCTTGTTATAGGCCAGGTGTATTGCAGTATGCAATGATACATATTAGACAAATATCATTTCAATAAAATAAATAAAAAAAAATTTTTTAATTGGGCTAACATGATATTTGTCGAATATATATCATTGCATACTGCAATACATCTTGTCTACTGGACTAATATGGCTAAACCAATCTACATTATGTTGTATGCCCAAACGTATCTTGTTCCCAGTTTAGACGATAAACAATTCAAAAGGTTCTTTTGTAAACGTTTCTTTAGATATTAATTTTATGGGCCTGCTGTAAGGGGTTTGGTGGCAATAATTATTAGCTATTTATAATTAAAAGAAGATTACACTTAAAATAGTTAAAGGGACAGTCAAATCAAAGTTCAGCTTTCATGATTCAGATAAGGCAGACAATTTTAATCTTT
This sequence comes from Bombina bombina, assembly GCF_027579735.1. Lineage (NCBI taxonomy): Eukaryota > Metazoa > Chordata > Amphibia > Anura > Bombinatoridae > Bombina > Bombina bombina. The sequence goes on from NC_069500.1 coordinate 1,141,664,751, forward strand.
CATGGTTACTTGTTTAAAACACATTTTGTGTTTTATTTTTAGAAAAAAAAATAGTTTCCTTTTTTAAATTGCCATGCAATATCTTGTTTTTGGTATATTAAAAAGCTGTTTTTGTCTCTAAAATAACTTGCATGTCAAATGAAAATATTCATCTTATTTAGATGCAACACTGTTTTTATAATTCCTTTACACTCCCTTTTTTTTTTTTTTTTTTTTTTTTTTCTTTAACAGGTGGCATGTGAATTGAATAGAAGGTAAACATTTGTACTATTTCTCTAATTTTAGTGTAATGTAATTATTTTTCATACGCATTAATGGATTGTTTTTTTTTTTTTTTTTTTTTATACACATTAAGAGACTCATTGCTAGAGCAAGCTCTAATGCCCACCTACTCTTGATGTACAGTATTTATTTATTTTAGTCAAAAATTACGTTTTTCATCTTGACTCTACCTGCTTCATGCAGCCTTGCTCTGTTTCTTGGGCAAAATTGTTCTTGACATTTTATTTCAACATGTTTTATTTTTATACTGATTTTATAATCCTGAATATTTTTTCTTTTTTTTTTTTTTTATCAGTTTTGCAAGTATTCCAATAGCATCTTGATTTAGATAAACTTTTTTTCCCCACTGAATTAAGGGTAATTATGTGTGTTTTGTTTTTCTTCCTGCACAGGATGAGTTCCAGTCTTGACATAATGGAACGTAGTTCAGATCAGCGCAAAAAGAAACAAAAATGGGGACCAAATTGTGTAGATATACAGCCTGCTTTGGATGCTATTTCAGCTCTACAGATTACAGGAAGCGTTCCTAATGGTTAGATGATATTGTGTACTTCATGTTATGTTGTGCATATTTCCATACCCATTTGTGATAGGTAGTTAAATGTAATGTGTGAATATGGTGGAAAGTGGTCAGGGTCTTTTCAGATTTGATCTCCGCTTTAGCCACTGCTCTTTAGTGACATTCCAAGTGTGTTTTTTTTTTTTTTTTTTTTTTTTTTGTGCGTGAACAGCTCAGAGCTGATAGTAGGTGTGGGCCTCAAAAAAAGTTACCATTAATTACTTTTTCGTGCTTAGGCAGAAGTTGAGGGTGTCACTATGAGCATAATTTAGGAGTATGGGTATGTTCTTGGGTAACAAGTAATGAAATACTGTATCTGTATGGTCATATAATTAGAACAGAAAATCTGACTATTAAGGTCTGACACACATTTAAATTGTATTTTTTTTTTCAATATTACAAACTTTCCAACACTTACAAAAATGTGACCATACTCGGATATTTCTAAATAATAAAAATGTATAATTTAATAGTGTATTTTTAATAGAAGTATATTTTAATATTTACAATTTGATATTTATGTTCTTTTGTTGTCCAATTTTAAATTGAGTGTTTTTTCCTTTGTGTCAAATCCCCAAAACTGTATGTAACATCTAAAATTTAATCGTTACATTATTCTTATTTAAAAAAAAAAATAAAAAAAAAATTAAAAAATGTAAATAAATATGTGTGTATTTCCTACTTCTTCTATTGGCAGTGAGAGTCCACAATGGCATCCATGGAATATGGGAAATGCTATTCCTGGGACCAGGGGGAAGCAAATACACCCCAAAACAACACTTAAATATCCCTCCCACTTCCTCCTACCCTCCAGTAGTTTTTTGCCTCATCTCATGGAGGTAGGCAGAGAGAAGGTGCTATATAATAAAGAGAAGACGTTTTATCATGGTTTGGCTTAGGAGAGCTGGGGATCGTGTATCTATATAACTATCAAAGGAGTATTGGAATATATAATATTGGTTGACACTGGGCTTCTCATGCCTCTTTTCAGTTTACATTTTCTCTGTCTGATAATGCGGTGTGTTAAACACAAAATTACAGACTCCTATGGGTGAGTTGTCCCCTCTTTCATGAGATTTTATCTAATAACGAGGAGGTATAAGTCGTGTTACGTGTTGGCCCCCTTGACGGACAGCAATTTGCCACTGTTTTTCGGAGTACCGGGAAGGGCGGAAAGGTGCTGTGGTATGCAGGTTTCGGACAAACGTTGGTTGGTTGCCTGGTCACCTCGAGTCTGTTTTACTGTCCGGAATTCACCCGATGTGGCCTGGCATCAGAAGTTAAGCAGGTTCAGAATTAAGGTTCATGGTGTTCAGACCATCCCTTGCAATCTTCTTCTAGTTATCTTAAATGGCAGGCTTTGTTCTAATACAGGCCTTAGTGGTGGGCGGCAACATTGCCCCTCACTGTGGATGGCGTTCTGTGCCATTTCCACTCCAGATATGGTGCGTAATAGTTTGGTAGGAGGGCAGTGACATCGTGACTCGGCTGGTCTGGTGGTGGTAAGACACCCTGAACGGGACTTTGGAAGGCAACAGTTGTGAGTGTGTGTGCCGAATATCCCTCTGTGCTATTCACAATATTTGTTTTGTGTACAATTGACAACTCTGTGTAGAGCCTGGAGGATCCTCCTTCGGGGGACCCTGTTGATAATAAAAATAAAAAAAATAAAAAAAAAATGTTTACTCTGTTGCTCAGTTTCTGTGAACCTGATAACACGGCTGCACTTTTTTTTTTTTTTTTTGTCTCATATGTTCTGAGATCATACTCAGAGGCACAGGTGATCGGACTGCGACTGGTGCTCCAAGTTCCTCGTCTGCAGTGGATACTGTTGGGATTCCCAAGCCCTCCACTAAAGGGTTTATACCTTGCCCACAGTCCATATGGGAGGCTTCAGTTGCTCCAGGGCTTGGTGGAGAGAATGACTCAACTCTGACTGGGGGTGAGTCTGTTGACAAACTTATGGCCTGTATATGGGTGGATGTGTTGGATGAGTTAAGGGATGGCCAAGTATCAGGTTTTCACTTGGGGGTATACTTCTCTCTGGTTGGGAGTCCAGGTGTGGCGATAGACGCCACGGCTGTCAATTCCGAGAGGACTTCTGAAGGGGATACTTCAGTTGAATTTGTGAAGTACTTGGCTTCCATTTACCCTCCAGCGAGCGGATGACTAGTTTAATGTGCAGCAGCTCTGACTTCTTTTAGATGGGGTCTTTTCTACCCTGGGCTACATTGTCTGGAGAAGGATATTTTCCTAGTATAGGTTCGGGCCCTGGTACTAGGCAGAGAAACCTGGATGTTTTACCTATTATTGATGAGCTAATTTCTAGGGAAAAGAGGGGATAGGCTGTCCATTTGTTTCCTCTGAGGTTTTCAACAATTTTTGATTTATGTCCCAGAGGAATACACAGAGGTGTGGTGCAGTGTTAATTCCATAGACAATACCACATTCTCTAGAGTTGAGCTTGGGGAGTAAAAGATTTCTATGTCCTCTTCGGCGGGGGGGTTTAGAGGAATTTCTCAGGGTGCTGTCTCTTCAGGCTGGCACTTTAAGCCGGCAGTGGGTATTACTGCAGTCTTGTAAGCTGCTAAATCCAGGTCTGAGTTTATAGCAAAGAGGATTGAGGGGATTTCCATGGAGGAGTAAGGGAAGCTATCCTGCACATTCTCCTTATCAGGGCAAGGATTTCCGGTGTTGAAGATGTGGCTAGATGAGTCCTGTGGATTCTGTCGTATATGGGGGGATTATGTTCCTGAACAGAGCCTTTTTAGCTTCGTCCATTTGGGGCAGGGCCTTAGGTGGTCAGATTTTAAATTACCCTCTCAACACAGTCAGGGGTGACAGTGGGTTTTCCCTTGGGCAGAGTCCAGCAGGTAATCTGGTCAAGAGGTGCGCATCAGTCTCTCATAAGGCATCCAGTAGGTTTCCAGGCGACGTATTGCTGGGCAGCTCAAAGGATCGTCCTGAGTCTGCTAGTCAGAATGAGACTTGAACCTGATCGGTTGACGACCCCGGTAGGTGGCAGATTTTCTTTGTATTCGAAGGATTGCACCCGTTCAGTCTGGGACCCATGGGTACTTGATTTTATCCATCAGGGCTACAGGTTCTGTTTTTAAGTCCTGTCCTCACAGGGGACCGCTTCGTTCCATCAAGGGTTCTGGAGAATTCTGTCAGAAGGGAGTCTTTTTCATTGTGGATGCCCATCTTGACATTCTGTTCCAAAATCTGAGAGGGGAAGCAGTTTTTACTCTATCCTCTTTGTAGTTCCAGAAGATGAAGGAAGATTCCATACTATTTTGGACTTGAAGGATTTAAACAGATCTGTTCAGGTTCTGATCTTTATAGCGGAATCGTTGGGGAAGGTCAATTTGTTTACCATTGTTTTAAAAAATGCTTTCCCGAAGCATAGAGATTATTTTTTGTTACTTGTATTTTACTGTTCTAAATTGGCATTACCAGTTTGAAGTGCTCCAGTAGGTTAAGCTACGGCCCCTCAAGTCCTTACCAAGGTGCTGGGAGCTCTTTTGGCTGGGGTTCGTCTACAGGGGATTGCAGTATCCTCTTACCTGGAGCATATTCTGGTTCAGGAGAGGAGTTCCATCTACTAGGGTTTGCTTTTGTGGAACGGTTATAGATTCGGTCAGTATGAGTCTTTATCTCTCTCTGATCAATGCAGGGATGCGCTTCAGGGGGTATGTTTCCGGCTTCTTTCTAATATCCATTTGTCAGTGGCACAATGCATGGAGGAGGTAGATCGAATAATTTCAACATTTGACCCTGTACCATTTGCTTGATTTCATCTCCGCCCTTTTCAGTTATGTATGCTTAGTGGAATACGGATTATTCTGACCTGTAGCAGATTGGTTTTTCTGGATGCTCAGACAGGGGGGAGATTTGGTGGATATCCTCCTCGTCGGTCCGCTTATGAGTTGGGTTTTCAATTTCCTTCCTGGGTTGTAATCTCAGTGGATGTGAGCCAGTCTGGCTGGGTCGCTTCTTGTGGTTCTCTTGAAGCCCAAGGCTCTTGGAACCAAGTAGAAGTGTCTCTTCCTATCAATATTTTGGAGTTAATACCTATTTAGAGTGGCCTCATTTCAGTTCCATTTGGGAAATGTCACCACGGTAGCCTATATCACTCTTCAGGGAGGTACCTGGAGTCCTCTGGCGATGCAGGTGGTGTCTCACATTTTGCAGTGGGCAGAGAAGAATCAATGTCAACTCTCAGACTTGCATATTCCATTGGGAAGTAGACTTGTTTAATAGGCAGACTCTCCATTTGAAAAAGAATGGTCTCCCAATCAAGTTTTTTTTTTTTTTTTCAGGCAAAAACTTGTCAATGTGGTATTCCATATATAGATTTGATGGCCTCCCGCTTTTAATGCTAAGCTTCGGGGGTATGGTGCTAGGACTAGGGATTCTAGAGCGGAGCTAGTGAATGCACTTGTGGTTCCTTGGAACTACAACTTGATTTACCTGTTCCCTCCTATTTATTATTTTTCTTCTCTAAGTGGGCTTTCAGATTAAGATCTCAGTGGAGTGGGAAACTGTGTTTCTGCTGTCTATTTTTGTTTCCCTTTTTAGTAAGATGTTTTAGGTTGAAGTTTTTTGGGAGGGTGCCTTTCCTTTTCTTCCCGCCCAAACATTTGTGAACGCCACCGCTTGGGTATTGGTTTTCCATAGCTCATGAATGTCATTGTAGACTCTCACTGCCAATAGAAGGAAAACTAAATTTATGCTTACCTGATCATTTTTTTTTTCTTGGTAGTGAGAGTCCACGGCACTGCCCTATTTTCTCATAGTAGGCTGCAGTTAATTGCACCACTGTACCCCTCTGATCTCTCTTCTCTTTCCTTATCCTTGGCTAAACTACTGGAGGGTAGTAGGAGGGATAATTTTATAGTCTTGTTTGTGGTGTCTTTGCCTCCTTCTGATGGCCAAGAATAGTGTTTTCCATAGGTCATGAATATCATCGTGGACTTTCACTGCCAGGAAGGAAATTAAATTATCAGGTAAACATAATTTTTATTTATATACACACACACACCGGAGTGGGTTAACATCCCCTGGCAGTGGCAAAATTTGCACATTTGGGTGCTACCCTGACGCTTCTGGAAACCCTGGATTTATGTTGAATAACTCAGGCAAAACTAAGTCAACATGGAAAGATTACATAATAAATATCCAACACAACGTAAGGGATTGGCGGCATTCACTCAGATGTACACCACTAGATTAAAAGCATTAAATTAAGGATTAGTTAATTGTATTTGGCTAAATATAGGACCAGATGCTTCAACAACACTTATTTGTACCTAGGTCTCTAACCCATGTTTGCATTTCAGTCTGTTTTGATATACCTATATGGCTCTAGATTAGGGACCCAGGTAAAAGGCCTTGACATGGCACCTTGAGCTCTCACCATTTTGCCCAATGCAGTAACTATTCATGTCATGCTTTTAATCTAGTTGTATGCATCTGAGTGTGTGCTAGGCAGTCCTGTGCTACTTCATTACCAAACCTAAAAACACATGATGTACCAAAACCTGAAGCCTTCAACTCCAGGTGCTCAAACTCTACCACAGACGTCAAGGGACATTGGATCCTAATATAAGAAATAAAGAAACCTAATGAGAGAAATGGTATGTGGCTACAGCTACACAAGGAAATAAATGCACAATGGTAAAGGCTATTGAGGTAGAACTAAATAATTCCAGTGTATGGTACTCTCACTCTAAGCTATTAATACGTAGACAGGTTGGTACAAAGACACACGGCTAACAAGGATAATTAGGAACTCCAAGATGCAGATAAAATTATTTATTAAGCATAAAAGGACTAAAATACAGACTCCAGTAACAATATAAGTTACAAAGCATTCAAGATCTGTCTAGTGTTCATAGACATGCCGTGTTAGAAGGTTGTAAATAGAACATCAACAATAGCGGTAGCTAAGAACAACCTCTGATCTGTGACAGAATTTGTCCATGTAGTCCCACAAACAATCCATTGCATGTTTTGCTGACTTTTTCAAGGATGTTTTCACAAGGAAAAAGTCTCTTCAGGTTGCCCCTACCTTCCCAACCACCCAGGAACTGGCTTATCCCCACATATAAATAATCAAAGCAGGCACTCTTGGGTTTTAAAACATTCTGCCTTTATTAACATTAAAATCCGCCATACCGTTTCGCTTCTTACATGAGCGTTTCTCAAAAGGAGCAAAGTTATGGTATGTATGTATATGTGTATATGTGTGTGTATATATATATATATATATATATATATATATATATATACACACACACACACACACACACACACACACACACACACACACACACATATATATATATATATATATATATATATATATATATATATATATATATATACAAAGAAAGCCCAGCACTTACTTTGCAAGCTCTCAGTGAAGATTAACAGCAAAACTGGAATAATTACCGCATCTGGCCAAAGAGGACAAGCCCAGGTACCACGTCCAGGTCTCTCCCAAAACCTGGATCTCTAATCCAGCCATACAAATGCATGCTCTCAATCAAACAAACGGGGAAGAATTCAAGGGTTCACAGACCTATGTATTTACCCTAGACACATACAAAACATGGAAGGGGACTCCACTCCCAGACTGGACTGGGTACACATCCTATGACCCTGCAACATGCTCAGCCCTGGGTGCTCAATAGCATTCTAAGGGAGCTGTGCTGTTTCCAGAGTCGCAGGCAGTTAACCCCAGACAAGTCTGGGTGTAAGGCCATAGGGAAAATGACAAAATAAATTAATACAACACACAGAGAAAGTCCAGCACTCGCTTGCAAGCTCTCAGCTAAGATTAAAAGAAAAACTGGAAGAGTTAGTTACCGCATCTGGCCAAATAGGACAAGCTCAGGTACCAGGTCAAGGGTGATTACAGAAGTATGTAACAGAGTACGCTAATGTGTGCTGTTATTACAAGTTAACAGCACAAGAGTGCGCTTGCATAGGCTTTAATGGGAGCCTTGGTCTCATGCTGTCAGAGAGGGAATCAGAACCTAAGCACAGCAAAGAGGGTAAGTAGTGCAGCATTTGTAAATATATATGTATATTCGGATATACATATAATATTTTTGTGTTAATATGT